>NC_081842.1:71142338-71500989 GCF_963259705.1 Myotis daubentonii | reverse complement strand
CAACTCCCAAGAACAAATGGATGAAAATTGTTATGAACAAATGAAAGCCCGACCAGAGAGATCTGTGAATGAACTGCAAGAAGCCACCCGACCTGCACCGGTGAGTTTTGTTTTCTGTATCAAGGGTCAAGTTTAGTCAAGATCACAGCACAGCTTCAGGTTTCAAGAGCAGAGAAAGAGTGCACTCTGACGCACAGTTAAAGTAGCTGTTAGAACATTTAGAGTAAATATGTCAAGTTTTGGGAACTGAACTCTAAAGGGAAACTCGAAGACAAGTAAATGCTACTCAGGCCCAAATTCAAAGAGTCAAAACTGTGTACAATTACAAAGGCAATAGATTTGAATGAAAAGGGATTCTCTTCCTAAATAGTCAATTAAAAGAATTATGTGTGTCACAGAGATAAATATAAAAGTTGACACACATGTAGCACATAAGACCTAGATGTTAGAAATTTATGGGAAGAGGAGGGAAGGAGGGAAAAGAGAGAGGAAGGGAGGGAAGGAGGGAAAGGTCTTTAGTTAAAAGTAAATTAGCTGGATATAAAAGATCATACTTCTATTTTACAAGGCAAATGAATGTAAATTTAAATACAAATCCTATGGCTTTGGTCTTATGGCAAGAGATGTATTTACCCAGAGCTTAATTAGAAATAAGCAGGGAAATAGCTTAAGCAAAAACCTATAAAAACCTAAGGAGAATTGGAGAGTTTCTCCTTTTCCTACCACAGTCATTCAACTTCTTCAGAACAGAGCACTGACTTCATCAGAAAGCCATTCACAGTTCTTAGCCTCTGTGCCGCTGAGGTATAAATTTCACTTAAAATAACTCTTATTCCTTCTCCTCCCAGGTTTTGTTTTTTCATGATGTTCACTCTTGCTACTATCTAAAAACAGCCATAGGACAATATTTCCTATGCAGTTGTGATGTGTCAGGTCTTGTGTTATGTGCTTTATAGGCATTATTCTCTTAGATTCTTGAGGAAGGCAGTATTATTATTCCAATTTGACAGTCTTGAAAAGGATGAAACACTTGCCCTAGAGCTTCAGGTAGTAGGTGGAAAAAGGATTCAAATTTAGTCCCATCTAACAGAAAATATTCTCCTCCGTAAGATGGATCACATCTTGGAAACTTCCCAATAAGGTAGAATTTTTCTATTTTTTCTTATATGAATTCCTTCCACAGCCAAATTCTTGAAATTTTTAATAAGAAAACAAGATGTGGTGAGGTCTAAGGAAAGGTAAAGCCGCCCTCTGATGAGCAAATCTGTCATCAGATTTTCAATTAATTGTGAAATGTATTTTTACAAAGAAGGAATAAAAAACTGCATGTAATAATATGACCTGCTAAATCCATGATAACAAAAGAAAACCTCTAAAAGATGGTTACCATATAACCACACCATCTGAAATGTAGAAATTCACAGCACCTTAGCTACTAGTAAAAAATCTGAGAATCTGGAATAGAAGTAGCTATTTAATACATATGACTTGACTAGGCAAGCTTTATTTGAGCTACATCTGCTTTTAACTAAAGTAGAAATTGCAGCCGAACCGGTTTGGCTCAGTGGATAGAGCGTCGGCCTGCGGACTGAGAGGTCCCAGGTTCGACTCCAGTCAAGGGCATGTACCTTGGTTGCGGGCGCATCCCCGGTTGGGGGCATGCAGGAGGCAGTTGATCGATCTCTCTCATCGATGTTTCTAGCTCTCTATCCCTCTCCCTTCTTCTCTGTAAAAAATCAATATAATATATTAAATAAATAAATAAATAAATAAATAAAGTAGAAATTCTGAAAAGTCTTTAAATGTCCTTAAAAGTTTGCTGTTTTATAAATTATGCTGGAGGCCTGGTGCACAAATTTGTGCATGGGTGAGGCCCAGATTGGCCCTGATCAGGCTTGGCCAGCTAGGGGAAGGGGGTGCTGGAGGTTGGCTGGCTGGCCTGGCCCCTGATCTGGGGGGGGGGGGCAACCAGGAGTGAGGCAGGCCAGGGAGGGACCATGGGCAATTGGGGGACTGGCCCTGCCCCCATTCAGGGTAGGGGGGGTGGTCAGGGTGGGGCCAGTTGGAGGGAGGGGCCACTGGTGGCTGGCCAGCCAGCCTCACCCCTTGGTCGAACTCACTGTCAAACTCCTGGTCGAGGGGGTAATTTGCATATTAGCCTTTTATTATATAGGATAATTAAAGATACTCTAAGTAGATTTGTCTTTATTACATCCTCCTCACAAATTTAGTTTCACTAACTAGAAGTAATTTCTTTACATTTGCTCAATTCCATTTTATTAGAATGATTATCAATGAACACACTGCCCAGTGTGCTACTACAATACTTATTATAGTCAATTACGAAAGCAGAAGGAATCTATGGTATTACGCATAAAACTTAATGGATGAAGTATCTGTTGGAAAAATGGAAATAAATTCTTTCCCCTTTGAAAATTATATGTACAGTTCAGAACTTGTAATTTCAGCATCTCAATATTCTATTAACTAAGAAGAGTTTATTAGGAAACCTAATAATATAATCAGTCCATAAGAATTCTCATATCCTAAAAAGTTTGAGGGACACAGTGTGTGCTTGCTCCTTTCTCTTTTCTTCATTTCAAACTCTCACATGAATCTCTCCTTCCCTCCTATGTCAGAAGCACCCTCTCTCCTTTCCAAAGCCAACACTACTGCTTATGCTCTTGACCATTTCTCCTACTTATTTCCAGATCTTTACCTTAAATCATTTGTCTCCATTCTCCACTTTTTAAAAACTAATTCTTACTATCATTACTATTTACCAATATGCACAAATCACTCCAATATTTAAAAACAAAACAACAAAACTTGACTTCAGCTTGTTTAACTCTTAAACTGATTCTTACTTTTCTCTAGTGTTTCCATTTCTTTCCGTAGATACACATTCTTTTACCTCTGGCCGTATATTTTCTAGCCATGCACTGAACTGAAATAACACGCTGGAAGTCACAGTGACTGTACCATGCACAGTTTGTGGTTCTTTCTCAGGATCACTGTTTTTGAACTCTGCAGCACTTGATAAGGTTGACCAATTGTTGACCAGACTTACATTGTTGGGAATGCTGTAAGTTATAAGTGCAGAAACCAAATTCAAATCACTTTAGCATTAGAGGAAAATCACTGGTTCACATGGGAGGGAGCTGTAAGGGGGTATTTGTTTTTGAGATGACGGACTATGAGGGCTCACTTCGCATGTCCTCCCTCCCTGTTTCCCTGTTATTGACTTCATGCTCTTCCATTACCACACACTCTTCCCTTGAGGCTGGACAAGCCTCTGGAAGACCCAGGTTTTCTTCCTCCCAACTCCAGGAAACAGCACGTTTTCTACTCCTGCTTCTGTACATCAATCCCAAACGCGCCGCACAATTGGCTCTGCTGAAACCACATGCCTTCTATTCTTGGACCAACTTCTGATGCCAGGGGGATGGATGGTGTGATTGGTTCCAGCCTAGGTCACAGGCTTAGTCCTGAGCTGGGCTTGGGGTACAGCGCTGTAATCCAGACCAGGGAAGGGAGAGGAATTCCCCAAAGGAAAATGAAGAATTATTCCGGTTTGCCTGAAATAGAGAGTTTATGCAGGGGAGTAGTAGGAATCAATATTTAAAAGGTGGAGTAGTATCAAGCATGGAAAACCTTGAATGTCAGGATATGAAATTCAGACTGTAGTCTATAGGCTAACATTTTGGAGACATGATAGTAAAATATGCAAGTTGTGTCTTAGGAAGGACATTTGAATATAGCATATAAACTAACTGGCAGCTAAAGCCCAGAGAACAAGCTTCTTGCTTTTCAGAGAACTTAGAAATCCCCAGAAGTCATCAAAGTGACAGAATGGGCTAACAATAAAAAAATTAACATGCCTCTCTTTTTAGGCAATCGATGAATCACAGATGTTTTACGCCGCACTGAATCACAATTGTGAGGGAAAGCCCAGAAAGCCCAGGAAACAAAATACTTACGTGCCAGACAAGAATGCAGATGAGCTGCTGCCTGGAATGGACACCAGCCTTCCTGAGACTACCCTGGTGTACAGTCTCCCACCCGCGAGCCCGGCAATAGAGGAAAACATTCACGATGATCCCGTTAGACTGTTTGGATTGATTCGTGCTAATAAAGAACCTGTGAATTAGCTGGATTATGATTCAGCTCTTACTGAAGAAGATTGGGGGGGGGGGAACCCACAAAAAACCCCACACAAGATCCCTCTATGACACAGCATAATGTGGCAGGGTGACGGTATGATCATCTGTTGGTGGGATGGTGGTTTACCTTCTTATCCAGAGCTTACGTTCTTGCACACTGAATGGAATGTCATGAAAATTAGTTTTTTGAATTAGTTATTTGAATTCACTTGACAAATGTCTAATAGTCAAATGTAAAATAAAATCAAGTTTACAAATTGAGCTTGCTGGCGATGTCACAACTTCACCAACAATGATTAATACTCAGTGAAATAAAACCAAAACAAATTTTAAGCATTAAGCGTGTTCTGGAACACATTAGGAAAAGAATAAAAGATCATTTTTAAAAGCATTTCTCTTTTCTAACCAAGGTGAAATGCCCCATAATTGGAAGAAATTTCTTTTTAAAAATTTCTTTTTATTTTATTGAAAGTATTGGGTCTATGCTGATTAATAAAATTATATAGGTTTCAGGTGTACAATTCTATACTATATCATCTAAATATTGCAATGTGTGTGCAGCACCACAAGTCAAGTCTCCTTCCATCCTCATTTATCCCCCCATGTGCCCTCTTCTTCTTCTCCCATTTCCTTCTGGTAATCATACTATTGTCTGGGTGGTGAAGATTTTTGTTTGTTTGTTTGTTTGTTTGTTTGCTTAATCCCTTATCTTTTTCTCCCAGCCCCTTAACTCCTACCCCATCTGACAGCTGTCAGTTTGTTTTCTGTAACTCTGAGTCTGCTTTTATTTTGTTTGTTCATTTTGTTCATTAAATTCCACATATAAGTGAAATCATTTGGTATCTGACTTTCTCTGGCTTATTTCACTTAGCATAATACTCTCCAGCTTCATACATGCTGTCACAAAAGGTAAAATTTCCTTTTTTTTTTTTCAGCCCAGTTGTATTCCATGTGTAAATGTACCACAGCTTTTTTATCCACTCACCTACTGATGGGCACTTGGGCTGCTTCCAAATTATGGCTATTGCAAATAATGCTGCAATTAATATGAGTCCATATATTCTGTCAAATCAGTGTTTCGGGTTTCTTGGAATATATTCCCAGAAGTAAAACTGCTGGGTCATAAGGTGAAAGAAATTTCTGATTGAAAAGGATGGGAGGCATTTAAATACATCCCCAAGAGAGGTGGAGTACTCTTCGTAAATAGTGTTCTTTTCCAAATACAAATATATTTGTTAGTTTTAAAAATTATTATAAAATTAATGCATGCTTCTGTAAAAATAAAAAAGTGTCAAAAAGAATTCAGAAATAGCCCTAGCCAGAAATAATCACTATGAGCAACTTCCTAAATATCCTTCTAAATATTTTTCTTGGGCATGCTCACGTACGTATATCAATTGTGGTGTTTTGTTTTTTTAAATAAAAAAGAGGAGTGATTACTGTATGAAATTTATTTAAACTTTTTAAATTTAACAATACATTCTGGATTTATTTTCACTGTGATTTTTAACTACAGTTTTGGGTATGCGAAGCACAGAATTTATTCTTGTATTATTATACATTGTTGTATTTTTTTCTGTTTTTTTAAAATATATTTTATTGATTTTTTTTATAGAGAGGAAGGGAGAGAGCTAGAGAGTTAGAAACATCGATGAGAGAGAGACATCGGTCAGCTGCCTCCTGCACGCCCCCCATGGGGGATGTGCCTGCAACCCAGGTACATGCCCTTGACCGGAATCGAACCTGGGACCCTTCAGTCCGCAGGCCGATGCTCTATCCACTGAGCCAAACCGGTTTCGGCCATTGTTGTATTTTTATACGAACAACTATAAACTTACTTTTGCCCCACTTGTCTTATAATTTTAATTCTTGTATAGCATCTCATTGATGACTACATCAGAATTTATTTAAATAATTTTGAGATACATTTAGCTAATTTCCAACTTCTGTTTTTTGCTTTTACAAATAACAATGTGATGAGAATGCATCTCCACATGTGTTTAGGTACTTATCTGACTTCTTGTGTAGTAGGGAAGGAGTTGCTGCTTTAAAAGGTGTGCATATTGTGGGTCTCTATAGAATATATTACTGAAAGGTCCATAGTTTGGTCAAAGTATGTGTTCAATTTCAATTCTGATAAATGCTTCTAACTATAAAAAATTATTTAAATTTTTTTTCTGTTATCATGTTACTGATCAAGAAGACTCTACAGGCAACTATCAGTTCTGCCCTCTGGCCAGAGCTTAGTGCATGTTATTCATTCTGTCTTCCATTATTTATTGGGCTCCCACTGTAGTTTAGGAATAAAGGTAGATCCTGGTATATAGTGATGAGGGAACAGGCAGAGACCCTGTTCCCAAGGAACTTACAGGCCAGTAGAAAAGATGATTATCAGGTTAACAACAACAAAAATGTGTAGTTACTAGTACTGAAAAACACTATTAAGAAAACAGAAAAATGAGGAATAATAATGGAAAAATGGCAGCCCTGAAGAAGAAATTTTAATTCAGAGAACTGAGGAAGGAGAAGGAGTCATCCATGTAAAAAGAGAGGACACACAAGTATGTTGTTGTGTAAGAATTCTGTCCATATTTGGAAGTACCTACTTTTGTCAATAACTATTTTCCATTATGAATCTGTATAAAATTAAATAATTTAAAGTAAAATATTTGAAACTGTCCACAGTGTCATAGGAAATGCAAAACATAGTAATATCTAAGGGTGGAAGAAAATGAAGCAGGTTTCTCTTCCAGAGAAGAACCAAAACACCACAAGCAATATAATCATTAATTAACTAGAGGCCTGGTGCATGAAATTTGTGCAAGTGTGGGGGGGGATCCCCTCAGCCCAGCCTGCACCCTCTCCATTCCGGGACCCCTGGGGGATGTCCGACTGCTGATCCTGGGGATCGGGCCTAAACCGGCAGCCGGACATCTCTCTCACAATCCGGGACTCCTGGCTCCTAACTGCTAACCTGCCTGCCTGCCTGATCACCCCTAACTGACCCCCCTGATGGCCTGGTCGCCCCTCACTGTCCCCACTGCCAGCCTGGTCGCCCCACGCAGCCAGTTGCTCAGTTGTTTGGTTGTCCCTCACTAACCCTCCTGCTGGCTTGGTCACCCCACTCAGCCTGTTTGGTTGTCCGTTCGGATGTGACAGCTCCTGGCTCTTCATATATATATATAGATAATTACATGTTGACTTTAACTTTTACTTTTAAATTAAAATAAAAGCTTTGCTATCATATGTTTATACATATAAATATGATAGCAAAGCTTTTATTTTCCCCAGTTTATCTAGTTTTATTAATTACTAGAGTCCCAGTGCAAAAAAATTTGTGCATGCAAGGGTGTCCCTCAGCCTGGCCTATGCCCTCCTGCAATCTGGGACCCCTCGGAGGATGTCCACCTGCTGGCTTAGGCCCACTCCCTGGGTGATTGGGCCCAAGCTGGCAGTCAGACGTCCCTCTGGCAGCCTGGCAGCCTTCGGGGGATGTCCACTTACCAGCAGGGAGCAGACCTAAGCTGCAGTCGGACATCCTTAGTGTTGCTGGGGAGGCAGGAGAGGCTCCCGCCACCACCGCTGTGCTGTCAGCCATCAGCCTGGCTTGTGGCTGAGCAGGGCTCCCCCTGTGGAAGTGCACTGACCACCAGGGGACAGCTCCTGCATTGAGCATCTGCCCCCTGGTGGTCAGTGTGTGTCATAGTGACCAGTCATTTCCAGTTGTTCTGCTGTTAGGGTCAATTTGCATATCACTCTTTTATTATATAGGATAGAGGCCTGGTGCACGGGTGGGGGCCAGCTGGTTTGCCCTGAAGGGTGTCCCAGATCAGGGTGGGGGTCCCGCTGGGGTGCCTGGCCAGCCTGGGTGAGGGTCTAATGGCTGTTTGCAGCTGCTCACACCCCCTTCAGGGTGGAGGTCTGGCCACACCCCCTTTAGGGTGGGGGGTCCCCACTGGGGTGTCTGGCCAGTCTGGGTGAGGGGCTGAGGGCCGTTTTCAGGCTGGCCAAGCCCCCCGTCAATGGAAGCTCCCAGCCTCTCTTTTTGTCTTTTTTTTCATTCTGAGATTTATTTACCTTCTATAATTGAAACTTTGTAGCCTTGAGTGGAGCTCAGAGCCGGCCAGGGCGGGGCGGGAAGCTTGGCTTCCTCCATTGCCAGGGGCAACCAAAGCCTCCTGCTCGCTCCAGCTCCGTGGCCAAGGCCAGTTGAAAGCAGGTATCTGGGGTTTATTTATCTTCTATAATTGAAACTTTGTTGCCTTGAGTGGAGCTCAGATCTGGCCCCGGCAGGCAGGAAGCTTGGCTTTCTCCATCACTGGGGCAACCAAGCCTCTTGCTTGCTCCAGCTCCGTGGCTGCTGGCAGCCATCTTGGTTGGGTTAATTTGCATATAGTCGCTCTGGTGCATGGCTTAAGGCATAGCAAAGGTACGGTCAATTTTCATGTTGTCTTTTATTATTGTAGACAGTGATTTCTACACTAATAAAGAACCAGTTATTGACCACATAATTTTTCTATTGTTTTTATATTTTGTTTAATTGATTTGTCCTCTAATCAATACACACACACACACACACACACACACACACTATAGTTCCATGAAAATAAAGTTTGATAGTATTTTTGACAGTTATTTTTTCCGATGACTATTTTACATCATTTGCTTACATTATTTACCTAGCCCCAAAGATATTTCAATTTTTGGGTTTTTTTTTTTTTACCCTTTGAATTCCACTCAATAACATTTTGAAATTTATGCATCATATATATATGAACTGATAATTGCAAAGGCTTTTAACTACAAATGAAAATTCTGTTATTTATATAAGGCTATTCAAGCTATCTATTTTCTGTAGAATGAGCTTTAGTAGTTTATATCTTTCAAAGAATGTGTCCCTCTCATCCATGTTGTAAAATTTATTGGCATAAAGTTGTTTAAAATATTTCCATGTTATCCTTTGAAAATCTGTATTGATTTCAACTCTCTTTGATACTAGCAATTTGCTTTTACTATTCCTGATTTATCCAGTTTTATCAATTATAGTGATTTCCTCAAAGAACCAGTTATTGTTCACATGATTTTTCTATTGTTTTTATACTTTGTTTCATTAATTTTTCCTCTAATCAATGTTATATTTTTTTTCTGCTTATTGTGTTTCATTTGTTCTTCATTTTTTAGCTTTTAAAAAAAAAATTTTAACTTCCTAAGGTGGAAGCTGAAGCCATTAGTATGAAACTTTTATTCTTGTCTAAAATAGTCATTTAGTTTCATAAATTTCCCTTTTTCCAATAATGTTTTCCTTTAGCTGCATCCCACACCAGATATATTGTGTTTTCCTTTTTATTCACTTCTATACTTTCAGTTTCCCTTTTGATTACTTCTTTGACCTGTGGGCTATTTAGAAGTGTGCTACTTAGTTCTCAAATATTTGAGGATTCTTTTGGATCTCTTTCTTTATTGATTTCTAATTTAATTCCACTGTGGTCAGAAAACATGACTTAAAACCTTTTAAATCTATTGAACATTCCTTTATTGCCCAGAATATAGTTTTTCTAGTTGAGTGATGGTGTGAACTCGAAAAGAATGCATACTTTATTGTTGTTGGGTAGAATATTCTATACATTTCAATTAGGTCAATTTGGTTGGTAGAGCTTCTCAAATCTTCTATATTCCCATTGATTTTTGCCTACTTATTCAATTTATTAAGAGGGAAAATTTTCAGAGAGAAATGTTGAAATACTTGCCTATAATTGTCCAAATAGACATTTATATATTTCTCCATGCCATTTTATCAGTTTTTGTTTCATGTATTTGGAAATCTTATTATTAGCTGCATAAATGTTTAGAAGCATTATGGGTATTTTTTGTTTTGTTTTGTCTTATGAATTAATTCCCTCATCATTAGGAAATGACCTTTTATTCTTGCTGGTATTATTTTCTAAGAAATCTACTTTGTCTAATATTAATATTGTCATTCCAGTTCTCTTTTGATTAATCTTTGCATGACATATTCTTTTCTATATTTTTAAAACTTCTTTACATCTTTATATTTAAAATGCATTGTTTTGTTGTTGGCAGTATACAGTTGGACACAATTTAATCTGTTAGAGTCCTGCTTTTAAACTTGGTTAGACAAGTCCAGAGCAGGGTCTTGCCTCAGCAGTAGGCCGTGTAATTAGATTAAAAGCTGTTCTGGCCCTCATGAATTATGAGGTTTTCCACTATGCCTGGGAGCCAACTCCACACACGGCAGGCCCAGATCCCGCGCTGGGGTGGGTGGCGGCTGGGGATCTTGTTGCCGCCAGCCCCAGGCGGGGAAGCACAGTGGGATCTGCCTGCAGTATACAAATTTAACGGCCATCTTTGTTGGGTTAATTTGCATACTCTTCTGGTTGGCTAATGAACCTAGTGAAGGTACGGTCAATTAGCATCTTTGTCTTTTATTAGTGTAGAATATATATATATATATATATATATATATATATATATATATATATATATACCAAAGTGAGAGAGTAAATCCAAGATGTTATTCCATCTTGACCGGAAGCAGAACTCTAAGCCCCTCATTAAACTTGGTATAATTCTACAATATATTTTAGTATATTTTAGTGTAATTCAGTGAGCTAACTAGTACTCTTTGAATTGCAATTAATAAATTAGCTATTAGTTACTGATCATCATGCAATGATTAAGAATATATATATATATATATATATATATATATATATATATATATATACACACCCTGGCCAATATGTTCAATGGTTAGAACATCAGCCTGTGCACCAAAGGGTCACTGGTTCGATGCCCAATCAAGGGCACATATCTGGGTTTCTGGTTCTCATCCTGCCTCTGGTTGGGGCACACATGGAGGCAACTCATCAATGTGTCTCTCTCACATAGATGTTTCTCTCTCTCTTTCTCCCCCTTCCTACCTCCCATCAACTCTCTCTGAAAAACAATGGAAAAATATCTTCAGGTGAGGTTAAACAAACAAGCACAAGAAAATACATATTCTTCACCTGTGGAAATTTTCAGAGCTTATGACCCAAAAGTAGTATTATTATAAACATTTACATTTCAACTGAAAAATAAAGAGGTAAATAAAGAGAAATTTTTAACTAGGGAACAAATACATTTCAAGTCTTGAGCTGTTCACTGAGAATATCTTAAGATCCCCCAATTTTCAACTCAATTCTCAAGAAAAGGAGCAATAGCCCTAACCGGTTTGGCTTAGTGGATAGAGCGTTGGCCTGCAGGCTGAAGGGTCCTAGGTTTGATCCCAGTCAAAGGCATGTACCTTGGTTGCAAGCACATCCCCAGTAGAGGCTGGGCAGGAGGCAGCTGATCGATGTTTCTCTCTCATCGATGTTTCTAGCTCTCTATCCCTCTCCCTTCCTCTCTATAAAAAATCAATAAAATATATTTTTAAAAAAATAAAATAAAAGGAGCAATAACTCATTTCCACGTGGCATTAAAAACTTTATTTATGTCACAGTAAAGGCAGGATGATTAGTTTGAAATATACTTTAAATCTCTCTCTGAAATTCTGCCTTTACTTTTTATACAGAATAGACAATTTATATTAAGGCACTAAAAACAGGAAAAAAAAATTTAGAAGAGAACAAAAAACCCCACAAAACAAACAGAGGTGCACTCCTAATGCTGCTTGCCACTCTTTTAACTTGTTCCAAGGGAAAACACACTACACACTTGCAGCTCCCACTACCTAAGAAGTGACAGCTGGCTGGATCAAAAGTGAATACCTGAATCAAGATAGTGGATTCATCTTCTGAACCAATCTACATACAAGAGATAGAACAGTGACCAATGATGACAGACCCAAAAGGATGCCATAGACAGAATCAAGGTCTTGGGAAGCAAGGCGCAATTACAAAGGGCAGAAACTGAGAGTAAGCATAGGAAATGGTAGAGGAAGGAGTTCAAGACTTCATAACTAACCAGACTAATCCATAACTATAACAAGGACAAATGGGGGTCAATTAACAAATCTTCTACTTCACAAATCCAAGCCAGCCTTACAGATTGAATCATTAGAACACTGGAAGTGTCTCCCACACCACAAAATCCTTACTACCCAAGTACTAGTAGATTCTGAGACTACATATAGAAAGAAAGTTTAATTTTTGAATTAAACAATACTGAGTTTCTTTAGTCTTTCTTCAAGAACTGAGAGAGGAAAAAAGTTATTAGTCAATTGGAGCAAATCCTCCAATTTCCATTCTCCCATTCTTCCCTAGTTGAAAATCTTGAATTTTAATGTGTGACCTCTGGGTCTTAATGCTTTCAGCTCGACAAACTTTAGACAAATTTCTTTCTGACTATAGGCCTCTCACCTTCCTTTCCTAGAGTATTTACTTAAAATACATGTAATTGCAAATTATTTCTTTTCCCTCCCCTCCCCTTCTTTTCTCAAGGGCCTGAGAATCATTAAGAAAAGACAAAATAAATTCACAGTGAGGTCTCATCACATAGCTATCAGAATGGCTAAAATAAGAATGACAACACCAAATAGATATAAAGATAAAATAATATGATAATACCTAATAAAGGACAAATATAATGATAATAAATTAATAAATTACTGGTTCTTTTATAATGGTCTAAACTATTAGTACGGTTCATACCTAATATTCAACATTGAGAAAAATGGCTATTTGCTGCCATTGATGAAGTTAGTTCAGGGCCTTGCTGAGCCAGGCTTCTCTCAGCGCATAGCCTCAAGGCCCGCCCATCTCATCACTGGCTGTGCTGTGCACTCACAGAGGGTGGCAGTGGTGGAAGAGGCAGCCTTCTCTGGAGCAGTGGGAACTGGCCCCTTATGATGAGCACAGCTGCTCCCATAACATTTAAGAAGCTGACAAACATCCTGTTTGGTTATCTTTCTAGGTATAATAAAATCTTTATGATAAAAAATGAAATACCATGTGGACACCATGTGGACTGCCAACTACATGGACCAAGCAGGGGAAGACAACCAAGGTGCCAAGAGGTCTTTTGTCTTGGGCTCCTCTACTGTGAACTTTGTGGCCACATTTAGGTAAGACCTACAGCTTGGTTCTGTATTTACATAGGTTTAGAATGGAAATTATTTTAATCTGATTGTATACTAAGCCATGGCCTGACTTTTTGAGATCCCATAAGGACAGCCATATACCTTGCACTTTCCACCATAGTTTCTTATGCTGAAAAAAGGGAAGTTTGCAGACAGATAAAGAGTGGAAACTATTGGAGTGATGTACTTCAGTTTGGATCAGTGGTTTTTCAAATGGGCTCTGCGTGCCACTTGGTGAGAGAGGACAAGGGTCCAGAGATCCTCCCCAATACCCTGCTCCTAGTCCACAGGTAGTGTCTGTGCTTTTACACCACTGGGATATCTTTCTTGATCAAGCACTGGCAAGTAGTCCAAGTGAGTTTGAAACATTACTTCATACTCCCAAATTAATTCCCTTACATTAGGGTTGAAAATACAAATGAAAGTCATCATGTCATCAAATACTGGGGTACCTGAATTACCGTATACAGATGATCTTATTGTCTATAGAGAAAAGACAATATAAAACAGGTATGATTCATGGAGTGCATGGTACTTTTCCAAGACACATTTTTTAGGCTCCATGAGGATTAGGAATATGGCAACAGCCCTGGACTACTGAGTTTCATTGTTGTTTTATTCCTCGATGTGTTCATAACACTCACTGAAGGCTCTTGTTTCTCTCCTTGCTCCACTCAGGCAAAATCTCACCCATCACTATAACAAGGAAAAGGCTAACATGTTTCTAAGCTGTTAATTTTATAAATTCTATTATGTGACTGTGCATTTAAAGAAATATTAAAAAGCTTATTAAGAAATATGTATTTACATCATTCTGTACATGTCTTCTTTCCCATGACATATTTTTCTAAAGATTATCAGTTCCATTTGCTTGAGGTCTTCTTCATGTTGCAGGTGAAGGAAGACACTCTCAATGAGAAATAGAGACAGTCTTTGAAAAAAAAGAGTTTCCCCAAAATGTCTTCTTCTAATGAGGGGGAACTGTGGGGGCCTGGTTCACATATGTTATATTGGTGTAAGCGCTGCGTGGAGATGGACAGGATGTGCAACCAGGCCTGCACCTAGTACTTTGCTTCTCGCTGTTGTTACTCTTCTGCTGTGTAACAGAGGAACCAGAAGCCTGGTCCATGTCCATGTGCAGGGGAGCTAGGTGGGCATCCCACTGTCCTGAAGAAGCGGGTCCTGAAATGGATGGGGGCAGCAAGAGCAGTGTTGCTGGTGGAAATATAAAATATGGCAGCCACTGTGGAAAACTTGGATGGTTTCTCCATAAGTTCAAAGTAGAATTATTATATGGCCCAGCAATGCCACCTCCAGGCATATACTCAAGAGAAATGGAACAAACAAAATTTTACCCACAAGTGTTCACAGGTCATTGTCCATTACAGACAAACAGATGGAAAGAACCCACATGTTTGTCAACTGATGTCTGGATAAACAAAATGTGGGATAAGATCTGGGCACAAGGCGGGGCCGGGGATTGGGAGTGAACGCTTAAGGAATACAAGGTTTGCTCTGAGGCAATGAAAATATTCTAGAACTAGCTAGTATAATGGTTGCACAATGTAATGTACTAAAAGTCACTAATGACACAATTTATGTTATGTGTAATTTACAGCAATGGAAATGTTAAGCCTGTGCTTGTTGAGCTTGAAAATATTTTCCCCTTTGGGTATTAAAATCTGCAGAAACTTTAGCAAATAAAATACTAATCTTTACTGATTTAGCAATAGGTAGATTTATCTTGCTCAGAGGATCATAGTAATGAAGAATAAATTTTCTAGGAAATAATTTAATGCATCACAAGCTGATATATGTATAAAGAAATAAAATATTCTGGGATTTTTTCTTCTAAAACTATATTTTGGTTTCTAGGTAAAGTGGGTTTCATCCAAATGCCAAATTTCTGAAGTATGATTTCATCTGGATAATAATGGTCTTTATGTTTGACTAGCACTTGCAGATGCAGGAGCACTCTGAGAAGAAATTGACCCCATTTCAGCTCTGGAAACTGAAGCTCAGAGTAGATAGGTGACTTGCCCAGGACTACCCAGCCTGCATCACCTAGTTGAAATGTTTAGATTTCAAATCAACTTCTCTCACTCTCTAACATCCACTTCCCATCCCCGTTATACTGCCTGAGAAACGGCAGGGTCCATGGAAAGTCCTTATAAGGAGGGGAAAGCTTATACCCACATCCACACGGCTATGGACTGCCTGCTAATATTTTATCTTAATGCTAATTTACGTATTTTATGTAGTTTAATTTTTTTCTCCCTTTTTTAAAATTGCAGTTCTTCAGAACTAAAGGAAAAATGGCTCTCACTCTTTCAAAGGTACTTTGTCTGTATACATATTTCAAATCTTTAAGCCCTGATAAAATAATGCACATCTCTGCAGAGCAGTTCTCCCAGCCCCCCCCCCTCCCCCGATTCTCCCTATTCTCAGTAGAAATCCTTAGACTACCAGTATTCTCACAGCACTGTTTGTTTGGATTGACCCTGCAATAAAGTGCTCTCACTGACATGCCAGTTCCCTTATTTCTGAGGTAATTCTGTTGTTCAAGCTTATGTTTCCCTTCTCTCAAACCTAGGCTTTGAGCTAACATTATTCAAAAACCAGACATTAAATTTCCTTAAGGGCCGATCACACTACTGAGTGATTCCCACAGCTACTGCTGCTTTCTGCCCTTGAAACCAAGAAAATGCTGGGCCCTGTAATCTAGGCAGGAAAGCTTTGAGCACTGGGTTTGCTGCCCAGGTCTCACATGACAAAGGCAACCATTTAATTTTGGGTCATGTTTTATTTTCCTGAAATAGTTTTGCATATTTTCTTTAAACCCATATTTCTATTGCTGAGTCTATTTATGTGATTTTTAAAATTGACAAGTATATTGAAAATATTAGCCACATAGGTTACTTTGAAATTAAGCTAAGAGCTAATTCATCCTGTGTTTGGGTTGATAGTGAATTTGATTAGGTACATCGATCTAGCCAAAAAGAAGGACCAATTGAAAAGCCTTCCCCTCAACATCATCACCGAGGACATCAAGAAATGTGTACCTGTGTCATTAAGACCAAAATTCAAATCCAAGTTCCTGATTTAGGTAGAATGAAAGAGAAAGAAAGAGAAAGAGAAAGAGAAAGAGAAAGAGAAAGAGAAAGAGAAAGAGAAAGAGAAAGAGAAAGAGAAAGAGAAAGAGAAAGAGAAAGAGAAAGAGAAAGAGAGCGGGGGGGGGGGGGGCTGGGAGGGAAAAAGAAAGAACATTTAAAATGTACTATGTTGGAAAATGTATTTTCTAAATACATGTCTGTCTTTTTAAAATATATATATATTTTATTGATTTTTTACAGAGAGGAAAGGAGAGGGATAGAGAGAGAGAAACATTGATCAGCTGACTCCTGCACACCCCCTATTGGGGATGTGCCTGCAACCAAGGTACATGCCCTTGACTGTAATCGAACCTGGGACCCTTCAGCCCGCAGGCTGACGCTGTATCCACTGAGCCAAACCAGTCAGGGCTGTCTGTCTTTGTATATATAAAACATAAATCCCTGCCAATAGGCACAAGAGGAATCCATGATAGCTGTAATTCTTAAGCATGGAAAGAATATTCATCTTAATAGCTGCACTTTTTCTCTGGATCCTTCCAATAGGAACAATAGTGGTTTGTAATAAAGTGATTTTCACAAGCAGAGACTCACTACTGGATTTAAACATTTTTTCCAATAAATTAGGCAGTGATTATTATTGTCTGAAAAGAAGAATTTTTTACTTTACAAAAGATTTCATGGGAAAGTTTTTAAGTTGTATCAAAAAGTTTTTTAAAAATATAACAGAACCATTCATGGCATCTAAATTAAATCCCAAGCGAAATCCCAGTGTTCAAGTCCTCCTACACATTAGCAAAGGAAGCCCCTCATCCCTGAGGTTGGGTCCTCTGAGCCCCACTCTTGGATTCTGAAACACTTTTTCATAATACTTGAGGCTACGAAGTAGCATAGTTTAAAATCAATGAAATTGATATGTTTTCCTTTAAAAAATCCTATTATAAAACAACTTTTAGGCCCAGCTGTCTTATCAAGCAATTGATCCATAAGAAAAAAAGAATAAGGAAAGGGCAAGTAGTGAATTATGCAAGGTTTTCCTTTAACTTTGCTTTTACTCCCACTTTTAAAGGCTGTGAGTAACCACTCTGCTGTCTGTCTTCTGAAAGCCCTGCTTATCAAAGAGCACAGACTCCCTACCTGATAATATTAGTACGCCTATGCGCATGGTAAATGTTCTTGGTCCCATGTTGTCTTATTTTAAAGTGTCTTTTAGAATTCAGGGAGTTTGGTAGCTAGAATCCTAGTAATATGTTTTAGGTAATTTTCTACAATTGTCTTCCTGCTTTTATGGAGCAGGTTCTCAAGGTGAGGTGTGGTAGAAAATATTATAAATGCCCTATTCACTGGAGGACATGGAAGTGGAACTTGAAATTTCTAACATTTTTAGTCTTGTGGCCTAGTCTCTTTGGCTTTATTGAATTGTCTCCACAGAATTCAATAATGAATCTCTTAGTAATCATACTGCCTGCCACAAAGAAGGCACTCACTAAGCAGGTTGAAAAAGTTCTCTTCTTGCCAGTTCCAATTCTGATTTTACTGAAACTGAGTATATAATTGCTAAGACATGAAGCCTTGCTATAAAAACACAACTCCAGAAGAGAGAGGCGTGAGGGCCAACCCACGTGCCTGTGCTTCAGGCTCAGGTAGCCTGTCTATTCATAAGCTGCTCCATAGTCTGTGTCCCAGAAATCTGCTAAGGAAATCATGTTGTAATGGAATGCTTTCTATCAGCTACATGTTACAGAAAGGTGTGACAATACATTATGATGATTGGTCATCGCTCCCCATGTGCTTCATGGTCACCTGAGAACAAGCTTTGCCTTAGAATAAATATGGTAACAAATGACGATAATGATTTACTTACCTACTTAAAATATTCACTTTATAGAAAATTTTCGCATTTCTTTATTAGTCTCTATTAAAGTAACAAATTCAGTCACAGCAAATGACATCAACCAGTCACTACCAATGCTAGGAATAAGTGTAAGTCACCTGTACACTACTTTTAATTAAAAATAAACTTGGATTCTTGAAATTGTGTGTGTGTGTGTGTGTGTGTGTGTTAATACATTTCCTTCTTAAGACTGATTTTTACAGATATCCAGGTCATATCATGTCCCACCAAATTTAAAAATTGATGGCAGCAAAGCCGTATTATTAGCCTATAAATAGGTGCTACCCTTATAGTCCCTTTTTAATTGTATATGAATTGAAAGTTATAGCATAAAGAAATTTAGCTATAATTTTAGAATGTTAATAATAATGATACCATGAAATATATATATATATATATATATATATATATATATATATATATATACTGAGTGGCCAGATTATTATGACCGGCCAGATTATTATGACCACCCCATCAGTACAATGAAGTGAATTAGTTATGCAAATAATAATAATAATAAGACCTTGAGAGTGTTTTCTTAGAAAGTTTTCAATGTTCAGTATTTTTGGAAGAGTCAATGAAGTACTGATGGGGTGGTCATAATAATCTGGCCACTCAGTGTGTGTGTTTGTGTGTGTGTGTGTATATATATATATATATATATATATATATATATATATATATATATTACTAGAGGTGGGGGGCGGGTGTCCCTCAGCCCCACTTGTGCCCTATCACAGTCTGGGACCCAATGGGAGATAATGACCTGCTGGATTAGGCCTGCTCCCGGGTGGCAAAGGGCAGGCCCAATCCCTAGGTGCAGGCTGTGGTCGGGCTCAGAGCAGGGCCGATTGGGGAATTGGGGCACCATCCCATCATGCACAGAGCAGGGCGGATCGGGAGGTTGCGATGCCACCCCCAGTCACACTCAGGGTAGGGCCGATTGGGGGGTTGGGACACCGCTCCCTGTCACACTCAAGGCAGGGTCGATGGGGAGGTTGGGGCGCCACCCTCTGTCACGCACAGAGCAGGGCCCATCAGTGGGTTGGGGAGCTCCCCCCGTCACGCACAGAGTAGGGCCGATAGTGGAGTTGGGGCACCGCCCCCTGTCACACACAGAGCAGGGCAGATCAGGGGGTTGAGGCGCCGCCTATCACCCACAGAGCAGGGCTGATCAGGGGTTTGGGGCACTCCCCCCTGTCACACTCAGGGCAGGGCCGATGGGGGGGTTGCAGCTCTAGCCCGTCGCACACAGAGCAGGGCTCATGGGGGGGTTGGGGCACCACACCTTGTCACACACAGAGCAGGGTGGATCAGGGGTTTGGGGTGCTCCCCCCTATCAGGCAAAGAGCCCGGCCGATCAGGGTGTTGGGGCGCCTTCCCCTGTCATGAACAGAGCAGGGTGGATAGGGAGGTTGTGGCCCCACCCCCTGTCACACACAGAGCTGCAGGGCGATCAGGGGGTTTGGGTGCTGCCCCCTGTCACACTGCTCCAGGAGCCAGGAGGCCTCGTGGCTCCTCCCAGTGCTGGGAGGCCTCACAGCTCCCCTGATCCCGGTGCCAGAAGGCCTCGCAGCTCCGCTGATCCCAGTGCTGGGAGGCATATTACCCTTTTACTATATAGAATAGAGGCCTGGTGCACCGGTGGGGGCCGGCTGGTTTGCCCTGAAGGGTGTCCCGGATCAGGGTGGGGGTCCCCACCGGGGTGCCTGGCCAGCCTGGATGAGGAGATGATGGCTGTTTGCAGCTGGTCACACCCCCTTCAGGGTGGGGGTCCCCACTGGGGTGCCGGCCAGTCTGGGTGAGGGGCTGAGGGCCTTTTTCAGGATGGCGGGTGACTGAAGCTCCCAACCTCTCCTTTTTTTCTGTTTTCGTTTTTGTTTTTGTTTTTTTATTCTGGGATTTATTTACCTTCTATTGCTGTCACTGGAGCTGAGAGCCAGCTTTAGCTCTGAGGCTTGGCTCCAGCTCTTAGACCTCGGCTGCTGAAATGAGGTATCTGGTTTGTTTGGGTTCTATAATTGAAACACTTTTTCAGCTCCAGCTCTGAGTCTGGCTGGCTGAAAGCAGGTTTCTGGGGATTGTTTAGCTTCGATATTTACAACATTGTTTCTTAGAGTGCAGCTCAGAGGCCGGCAGCGGCAGGCGGGGAACCTTGGCTTCCTCCTTCACTGGAGCAAGCAAGCCTCCTGTTCGCTTCAGCTGCCTGGCTGCCAGCCGCCATCTTGGTTGGCAGTTAATTTGCATATCTCGCTGATTTGTCAATGGGAAGGGTAGCGAAGTTACAGTTAATTACCATGTTCTCTTTTATTATATAGGAGATATATATATATAATTTTCATATGATTCCAACTCAGAGGTTCTAACCACTTCTATTAGTTCTTTCTGTATTTACTCTCCCTTGTTATCTCCCCAGGCCTCAATGTCAGTATGATGAATCCTAAGTGCAATGTTTTGTTGTAAATTTTGATATAAAGGCCCACTGGCTAGACACTACATCTCCCAGTGCAGATCCTGAGAATTTGATGATTAATGTATCTTGTGAATCTTTATAGGAGACAGGTTCTGAATAAGACTGCAGGCCTGGGGACATTGGTGTTCACATCACTTTTACTTGAAGTGTCTACCCCTTTATGTTTTGGTGGTGCAGCCATGAGTTGTTGAAATTGTTTTGATGGCAGAGGTGGGTGTAGTTTTGGAGGAGTCTGCATAAGGAAACAGGAGGGGGAGTGACATGCAGATGAATGGACCTGCAGGAATCACTCTCTAACACTGCTCCTTCTACAGACCCCTGACTCAGACAATGCCTTGCTATTGTGACATGGCATGATTGTAACATTTGTATTTAAGGTGTGTCTCACCAATGGTATATAAAGGCCCTTAAAATGTCAGGGCAGCCAGAATTTGGCAGGAGACCATCAGTGATTGACGTGTTAGTGGAATTGAATAATACATCAAAAATGAAATAGAATTCACCTGTACTGAGTGGCACACCCCTCTGCATTGATTTCTAACCTGCATGATATGCACGTCCTGAGTAAGAACTAAACCTTGGAAGACAGTGACTGCTTTGGGAGAAGAGATAAGGGAGATTGATTCATGATTCAGCTCATTTTATGTCAAATTTGTGACTCTCCTTGGTTTAAAGTGATAAATCTAACTAGATCAGAAAACTGCTGTTTTAATGAAGAAATTGGGTTACTGGGGGTCCGAAGATGGCGGCGATATAGGCAGACGCATCCCAGGCCATGTCCCGGAGCAAATGGAGTGAGCAGCTGAAACTACTAACACCCAACCTGAATTGGCGAAATTACTCAGCTGGTGAGACGGTTTGCAGCCGGGAAGGGCAGAACTCCCCTGGAAAGGTAAAAACAAAACAAAACAGGGATTTGGGCAGGAAAGTTTTCCAGACCTCTGAGCCCAGAGGGTCAGAGGGAGATGGTGTGGCAGACAGCCGCGTCCCTTGGGACAGGCACAGCCCCTGGGGAAAGGAGATCCGTGGGATTCCTGGCGCCAGGAGATTTGAGATCTGGGTTCTGTGATCACGGAGGACTGAGCCTAAAGGGGGCAGCCTGAAGAGCTGAACAGACCATGCAGTGCCAGTAAGAGAAGAGCTTACAGAAACTAAGCCTTCCCCATTTCCGTGGCCGGCGTTTGTTTGTTTGTTTTCACTGAATCCTGTTCATAAGACATTTCGGATGCAGACACTCACCTGTGCTGAAGAGAGGGAGAAGGTGCGGACGAGTGGAATCTGGAGAGAGACTGAGGGGGGGGGGGCGTCCAGGAGAGGTGGCAGCGAATTGAGTGCTGAGATACCCCTGGGCCCAGGATCCGGGCAGCCATTCTCTCCGGAGGGTGGGACTCCTCCACCTAGCCCCCAGGCAAGGAGCACAGCCATACCCAGATTCCACCCTGAAGGAGATAAAGGATTAAAATAATCTGATCAGTCCCTGTGAGTTAACAGGGTCTGGCCTATAGAGGGATTTACAATCCCAACAACAACACAGAGCGGGTAACTATTAAGGAACTAGCTCTGGACAGTGGACTTCCCCACACCAGTTTTAAGTGCAATAGAGACAATAAACCTAAGCTACTGGACAGAGAGGCCCTATAGCCTCAGAGGCCAACCCCAAAACACTGCCACCCAGAGGCTGAGCCACAAACTGACTCTTAGCTAAATACAAATTAAGGCAGTCTGGGAAACAAATACGGCCTGCTTTAAAATCAGGACTGTGGTTTACAACACGGAGGAACAGTGGATCACAGGGAAATTCAACACTCTCCTGAATACCTGACAGGACTAAGGCAAGCCAGACTGACGAGTAGAAGAACCGAAGGAGCTTCACTACTGCAAATTTTTTTTTCTTCTTTTTTCTTTTTTCACCTTTTAACTAAGAAACCAATTTTTTTTTCTTCTTTTTTCCATCACCTGATTTTACCCTTTAATTACTACATTTTTATTTTTAACCAGTATTATTACTACTACCATTTTACCATTTTTTAAAGTGCCATTTTATTTTCTCTTTATTTTATTTTGGGAATAGTGTTCTCCATTCTATTTTCTCATTCCTTTAGCATCAATTTTCCCTACCTCAATTTTACCTCTATGCTAAAACCCTCTCCCTCACTTTTTCCCTTTTGTTGTCCTATTTCTGTTACCCTATTCCTGCTTTAGATTTTCCCTATTCCTTCTGTTTACCTCCTGTCAAAATTTCACCCTACTTATATATCTTATTTCCAATCCACTGCTATAAATCCTTATACACATATCCCTTATCTTTCTTCACTATCCAATTTTTTTTTCTTCTTTTATCTTTCTATTGTTTTGTTGCTGTTTGCTTGATTGTTGAGTATATTGTTTTGTTGTTGTTGTTTTGTTTTGTATCTGTGTGTATGTGTGTGTTTTTTAGGACTGGTTGTGAGGCTGTTTTTCTTTTTCTTTTTCTTTTTTTCTGCTGGTTTTTCCCCTCCCTCCACCCCCCGCACCCCCGGTTATTTTTGTGCTTCTGTTTTCCCTTGCCTCTCTTGATATTATTGGTTGTTTCTAGTTTGCATTCATCTCCAGGGAGCTGTTGCTAGAATTTGTTGGGATTAGTGGCGGTTCTATAGGAGTTTTCTCCTCATATACATAGTCTCTTCCCCTCTTCTACTTCATTCTCTCTTTTCATTCTCTCTTTTCTTTCCCCCTCCTTTTTCCCAATTTCACTCCTTTTTTTCTTTCCTTCTTTTCTTTTTTCTCTTTTGTCTTTTTCTCTTCTTTCTTCCTTATCCCCTAATTCTCTTAATTCAGGTGGTCACCTTTATTTGGGGTTATTAATATCGTGAATATATTTGTGTTTAGTGCCTGGTACATGGTGCCTTGTTGTGTTGTATTTTGTGCCTTTAAATCAACGCAGCAGATCCAAGCAACAGCAGCCTCCTGAGCACCACACCCTCTGTCTGAGGAACAACAGCTGTACGTGAAGCCTCCCCCCACCAGCCAGAAGAGCCACCACAGCTGTGAACAGCACCCACCAGAGGAGCTGCTGCCAACTGAGGAACAGCTGCTACCGCAACCGCCCAAGGAGCAACCACAGCCCAAGGAGCCACTGCCACCCAGGGAGCAGCCACTGAATGACTCAACGTCTAGATATGTCAGTGAGATCAAACATGGGTAGACAAAGAAACCCCCAAAGGAAAGAGAAGGAGGACTCTCCAGAAAAGCAGCTAAGTGATAAAAAGGCATGCAACATGACAGAAAAAGAATTCATAATAAGGGTCCTAGAGTGCATAAACTGGATGGAGGAAAAAATCAACAACTTCTGCAAGAAGCTAGAAGAAACAGATGAAAAAGTCAACTACCTATGCAAGAAGTAAGAAGAAACAGATGAAAAAGTTAATAACATATGGAAGAAGCTAGAAGAAACAGATGAAAAAATCAACAACTTAAGTAAGACCCAAGAAGAAATGAAGAGTGATATAGCTGCAATAAAAAACACCATTGAAAGTATCAACAGTAGACTAGGAGAAGCAGAGGACCGAATTAGTGAATTAGAAGACAAGGAAGCAAAACACACACAAAATGTACTGCAATTGGAGAAAAAAATTAAAACACAGGAGGAGAGCCTAAGGGAGCTTTGGGACAACATAAAACGAAACAAAATACGAATAATAGGGGTGCCAGAAAAACAGAAAGATGAACAAGGATTAGAAAACCTATTCAAAGAAATAATATCAGAAAACTTCCCTGAGGTGGGGAAGAAAAAAGTCACACAAGCCCAGAGAGTCCCAAACAAGGTGAACCCGAAAAGACCCACACCAAGACACATCATAATTACCATGGCAAATGTTCAGGACAAAGAGAGAATCTTACAGGCTGCAAGAGAGAGACGGAAAGTTACATACAAGGGATCTCCCATTACTTTATCAAATGATTTCTCAACAGAAACACATCAGGCCAGAAAAGAATGGACGGAAATTTACAAAGTGATGCAAAGCAAAGGACTGAACCCAAGAATGCTCTATCCAGCAAGGCTATCATTCAAACTTGAAGGGGAAATAAGAAGTTTCACAGACAAAAAAAGGCTAAGGGAGTTTATCACCACCAAGAACAGTAACAAGACAGGAATGCCCACTCTCACCACTCCTGTTCAACATAGTACTGGAAGTGTTAGCCATTGTAATTAGGGAAGAAGAAGAAATAAAAGGCATCCAAATTGGAAAAGAGGAAGTAAAACTGTCCTTATTTGCAGATGACATGATATTATACATACAAACCCCTAGAGACTCCATCAAAAAGCTACTAGACTTAATACATGAATTTGGCAATGTAGCAGGATACAAAATTAGCCCCAAGAAATCTGAGGCATTTCTATAAACCAATAGTGAACTTTCAGAAACAGAGATTATAAAAACAATCCCGTTTACCATCACACCAAAAAAATTAAGCTACCTAGGAATAAACTGAACTAAAGAGGTAAAAGACCTCTACTCAGAAAACTACAGGACGTTGAAAAAAGATATAGAGGAAGAAATAAACAGATGGAAGAACATACCATGTTCATGGATTGGTAGAATCAACATCATTAAAATTTCCATACTACCCAAAGCAATCTATAAATTCAATGCACTTCCCATTAAAATACCAATGGCATACTTCACAGATCTAGAACGAACTCTCCAAAAATTCATCTGGAATAAAAAAAGACCCCGAACAGCTGCAGCGATCCTGAAAAAGAACAAAGTAGGTGGGATCTCAATACCAGATATCAAGATGTATTAGAAAGCCACTGTTCTCAAAACTGCCTGGTACGGGCATAAGAACAGGCATATAGATCAGTGGAATAGAATAGAGAGCCCAGAAATAGGCCCGAACCAATATGCTCAATTAATATTTGACAAAGGAGGCAAGAACATACAATGGAGCCAAGATAGTCTCTTCAATAAATGGTGTTGAGAAAATTGGACAGATATATGCAAGAAAATGAAACTAGACCACCAACTTACACCACACACAAAAATAAACTCAAAATGGATAAAGGACTTAAATGTATGACAGGAAACCATAAAAATTCTACAAGAATCCAAAGGCAACAAAATCTCAGACATAATTTCTTCACTGATACAGCTCCTAGGGCACTTGAAACTAAAGAGAAAATGAACAAATGGGACTACATCAAAATAAAAAGCTTCTGCACAGCAAAAGAAACCATCAACAAAACAACAAGAAAACCCACTGTGTGGGAAAACATATTTGCCAATGTCATATCTGATAAGGGCCTAATCTCCAAAATTTATAGGGAACTCATACAACTTAACAAAAGGAAGATAAATGATCCAATCAAAAAATGGGCAAAGGACCTAAATAGACACCTTTCAAAAGAGGACATTCAGAAAGCCAAGAGACATATGAAAACATGCTCCAAGTCACTAATCATCCGAGAGATGCAAATCAAAACAACAATGAGGTACCATCTCACACCTGTCAGACTGGCTATCATCAACAAATCAACAAACGACAAGTGCTGGAGAGGATGTGGAGGAAAAGGAACGCTTGTGCACTGCTGGTGGGAATGCAGACTGGTGCAGCCACTATGGAAGACAGTATGGAGTTTCCTCAAAAAACTGAAAATGGAACTCCCATTTGACCCTGTGATCCCACTTCTAGGAATATATCCCAAGAAACCAGAAACACCAATCAGAAAGGATATGTGCACCCATATGTTCATAGCAGCACAATTCACCATAGCTAAGATCTGGAAACAGCCTAAGTGCCCATCTGTAGATGAATGGATTAGAAAACTGTGGTACATCTACACGATGGAATACTATGCTGCTCTAAAAAGGAAGGAACTCTTACCATTTGCAACGTCATGGATGGAACTGGAGAGCATTATGCTAAGTGAAATAAGCCAGTCAATAAAGGAAAAATACCACATGATCTCACTCATTCATGGATAATAGAGACCATTATAAACTTTTGAACAATAATAGATACAGAGGCAGATCTGCCTCAAACAGATTGTCAAACTGCATCGGGAAGGCCGGGGAAGGTTGGGGGGCAAGCGGGAGGGGGGTAAGAGATCAACCGAAGGACTTGTATGCATGCATATAAGCATAACCAATGGACATAAGACACTGGGGGGTAGGGGAGGCTAGGGGACTGTCAAGGGCGGAGGGGAAAAAAGGACACATATGTAATACCCTTTGTAATACTTTAAGCAATTAAAAAAAAAAAGAAATTGGGTTATTGGATTGTACACATATACCATATAAATGGACACAACACAGTGTTTCCAAACCCTACCTTATGAGCTTCCTCTTCTTTTTTGCAATGTTTTTGAGCTGAATTTGGTGTGTGTGTGTGTGTGTGTGTGTGTGTGTGTGTGTGTGTGTGCATGTGATTACTTTTGGGACCCTCCTTCATACGGACAGAGCCATGATACTTTTCAGGAGTCAAGTCAAGAAAAGTACCCATTACTAGCAACTAACTCAATGTCAAATATATTTACTTTGTCCTTGTTTAGGGAATTCATGAAAATAACTCATCAGTCTTTATAATTCAGACATGATTGTTTCAAGTGGGATTTCCAATGTTACTGAGTGACAATTCTGTTAGGAGTAACTGTTTTCTGTGCTAAGCAGTACACTAGGTTATCGGACTGGTCAGTCCCTTTTCTCCCTGGAATGGGGTCATTTGCACCAAGGCCAGTGGGTTGACTACACTTGGCTATTATCTGAAGGCGTCCTGGGCATCCTTGGACTTTTGCCCACTCTAATGCTGAGACCATGATGCCTTTCAAGTTTGACTTTGTTCAGAAACAGTCGTGGCAGTGTGTGTGACCCTCTGAACAACATGCCTGTCTGGGTAGGCACATCAAAGGCAAAACACAACCTTCTCCAAGAGGTCTGGAGACAGCAGAAAGCAGAGTTCTTGAGAGTGGACTTTGTTTTTTTTTTTTTTTCCTTCATGAAGGACCATAACTGTGATTTCTTATGCCATGGGCCACCCAGGAATTAAGGGACTGACTACATTGTGGTTCACAGATCCCCATCCGACCTAAACGGACAAGGCAAGAATCAATCTGGAATGATATATCAGAGGCTGTGAAGGGACAGAGCTTAGGCAACTCAACTCTGTTAATTCAAAAGTGTAGGCAGCCCCATGGACCAAATAGCATTTCCACTGATGCCGTTTCTTTCTCTTTTTGGAAACAGAGGAATGCTAGGAAAGTGTGTTCTTCATGTACCTACTATGAATGATTTGCTGTGACACATAGTTCTTTTTGTCTCTAAGGGCTCTGAGAAAGATTACCAGCTGTGGGTCAGCTCTGGAAAGGATGAGGCCCCATAACCACTCATCGGTGAGTGCCAGGAAATCTCTAAGCCGAGTTGACTGGGTTCAAATTCCAACTCTAAACTTTCAAAATAATAGTTTGGTCCTTAGCTTAAATGCTCTGAAGAGGGGAGATCTCGTGCAATCTTTATACATACAGTTTATAGATAATTACAAAATACTTCTTTTGTCACAGACACTGATAGCATCTATTCATTCAGCAATTCATAGGCTTGTTAGGGAAAGAACTTGGAATTTTTAGTCTCTAATTTTTTACTTGATAAACAGAGCTGTCTTGAAAAGCATCGCTGTCTGTCTGTATATATGAAAGTGACATTGGTTGGAATTTTTCCCCATACTTTTATTTTTTCATAACCCACTTTTGAGTTCTTCTGTCCCATTTCCTAACTACTATGTAGCCTGTCTTTGATGAGAATCTTCTAATTCCCATCCTGCTTCTGAATCCAAGTATAAATATTATTTAACACATGATCTGTGCTCAGAACTGTTCAACATCATAGAGAAAACCAGACCTCAGGTGTTCACTGACTGAAGCACCTGTACTGTGCGATTTCTCACGCTGAGTTTTCCAGCATTATTCTTGAGGTCACGGATACATTACACCTCTTCTAAAATAGTTGTTGGCACAATTTAGCTAAAAACATAATGAGAAGTCTTGGGCCAACGGTTTTGTGTGGCTAAAGGAAATACAGGGATTAAAAGAAGGTCAAGGCCAGGATCGGTAGCACAGTGATGACTTTTGTGAGAAACCCAAGACCATCCCCTCCTACATGCATTCTCCTTTTGAGGTCACCTGGAAATCCTACACAACCAAATGTTTTCTGTGAAGTGTATATTCCTAGTGTGAGAACACAGGGAGTCACCAATTACATAGCTGAGGACAACCTCCCTGCAGCCACTTCATGGTATTTTGTTTGTTTGTTTTTCATCATTAATGAAATCTATGCAAAAATTGATGGCAATAATGTGGAAAAAATCAAATAAATAAAAAAATTTAAATTAACAAAATGTGTTAATAGAGACAAAAATGTAGAAGACAACTTTTAGGCTTAGGACAGCCTCCTGCAACAAGTCTGGCTCTAAAAAATCCTACCAACCGCCTTTAGCACCAATTTTGAGTAAATATTTCAACTGCTCTCAATTCTCAGCTGCACAGTAACTCCTGGCTATCCTGGAGATTTGCTTGCACCTTACTGCTCTCATGGAAACAGCTTTTACCTTAAAAGGTGAAAGTTGCTGTGAGTCCTGCTCTGAACAGAACCCTGACATGGCTCCATCTCAGTTGAAAGGGAAGCACAGGTGCTCCTGAGTTATACTCACTATTAAATCAGAAAGTGAAGACATGAAATTCTGTTCGTCAACATGAATTCCATATCACAGCACAAAGTCTTTAGAAATTCCATGGAGAGGAAGAAATTTAAAGCATGAAAATGCCAAACAAACCATGTGTCCAGAACCCCAGATGTCTCTGTGTGGTTTCCACCATATACATACTGTTTTTCACATGTTTCTTGGTTCCTGGGACCAGGAAGCTTCCCGTTTTGATGACTGCCTGGTCGGACCCTTCATGGGGTGGAGCACAGTGGGGATGGATCCCGGTAAACTGACACCTGCTCTGGAGTAGGCCTGGCTAGGAAACCACTAGAGGCAATGAAACATCTTTTAACCTGACTTCAGGTGTGAGAGAATAGCAGTTCTTGACAGACACAGTCTTATTATGTGAAAAATATTAAACAATGATGTTGATATGCAGGTACCTTGGGAACACTGGGTAGAATGCAGAGACACACCCTCACTCAGTACCACAGTGGGTGTGGTACATGTAAATGTAGGAAAGGACTGGAACTTTATCCACTTGCTTCACTGCTCTATTCCCAGTACTCCAAACAGTGCCTGCCTCAAATAGCAGCTCAGTAATTATTAGGAGTGACCATCACGCGTTTATGACATGATAGTTGCCTGGAGGATTTCCTGAGCTAGCTAGAATAAAGAGAAGTCTTGGGCTCTTCAGGGAGACCAGTGGAAGCAAGGTGTGCCTTTGAAGTCAGGAAGCCCATGTGACAACCTCCCTTCAGACTTGGACATAAAAATTAAAGCTAATAGGCCCAATTCTATGGTTTTAAGACTTGTTATTCAGCTACCCACAGTGACCACACTTCCTGGCTTCCACTTAGGAAGCTTACATTTGTTTATCTCTATCCAGGACAGTCACAGCTATAGTGAGAGTTGTTTTTTGTTTTGTTTTTGTTTTTTGTTTTTTCTCCCAAGAAGCACCTACAGATCCAGTTAGAAGGCCCAGTTCTCCCTTCCTATGTTGCAGGAACACGTGGCTATGTGTGCTGCTTCAGACGTTTTTGCTAGGAGATAAGAGCCAGCACTGTGTCTGACCTGCACTAGCACAGTGGGGATGTGTATTTCTTTTCAGGAAATGACTTTGTGGCTCCGTAGCAGCTTGCAGTCCTATACACAGAAAGGAAGAGCCAGACACCAGAAGGGCCTTCATCTTCATTCCCACCACATTCCAGACTCTGGATTTGAGTTTCTAAATTTAGCTGGAGAAGTCCCAGCCCTGGTCTCTGGCTGGTGCCTCAGCAGGGAGCTGGACCCACAATCTTCGTGGGGTCACAGTTGGGGGGGCGATGAAGTGAAGACTGAAACTGAGTTTTCTGTCTAAACATGTTTTATGTCATGTCTCCAAATATGCATTTGCCATAACGATACTGTTCCTATTTATCTGTGTAAGGATTTCCTTCGCAGTATCCCAGGAAGCATATTTTCACCGGGAGTCTATGAGCAATGGCTCCGTGTCATGAACGAAGGAAACGAGGAGGAGAAAATCACTGCTTCCCAGTGGTAAGGAGGCGATACAGACGAGACTGGGCCACACTTCCAAACACAGCCTACATACCGTTAGGAAAGTATTAGCTTAGCGTTTACAACCCTAGTCACTAACATGATGCCCAGTGCCTCAGTGTTCATTGGCTCCCACCCAGGGAGAATAGTTTAATCACAGATGCACATCTACTGCTGGTATTGAATTCTTGTTTTTTCTCCTAATCTTATGAATATGGAATCCCTGATCATCGTATACCTTCTCATACATGAAGCTGACAGGAGATGAAATCCATTGGTCCAAGAGAGATGCTAGAGGGACCACTCTGCCAGTGGAATGTTCTTAGCTCTGTCACTTACTGAACTAGAGAAGTTCTAACCTGGTCCAGGAACCGAATTCAATGAAACACCTTCGTATGCATTCATGCCTGCAGCTCTGCTAGTCTCCTGCATCAAAGCCAGTGCTGTGGCTCTTACCCTGAAATAGCCTGCGCTTATTGCTACCTTAAAAATAACAGAGCCTCTACCATTTCACTGCGGTTTAATTTCATCAAAAAAGCTCTTATCTGCTGTAGTTGAGCGCATTCTAAAGTGCTTAAGAATTTTTAAGTATTCTCATATTACAAGAGATACTAATTTGGGGTTTCCTCCCCCCCCACACACAAAAAAAACAACAACATAAAACAACACATTACAGGAGTCTCAGGGAACTATTCAGGCAGTACTTTTATGAAATATATTTCTACATTATTTTGCCTTTTCACTGGAAAAGGATTTGGTTTTGGTTCCCATCTCTTTGTTTCCAACTTCCTAAGAGAAATGACTGGACTTTGAAAAGTGTGTGCTTCTGTCTGTAGGCTCCTGGAGCTGCTGCCCAGAGCCAACGTTGTGCTCCTGCGACACGTGTTTGGGCTGCTGCACAGCATCCGGCAGCACTCCTTCATCAACCAGATGACAGCTGGCAACCTGGGCGTGTGTCTCGCCCCCGGCATCTTCTGCCTGCCCATTCCCTGCACCTCAGACTTAAGAAAGGACTTGAGGAAAAAGGTAATGAGATCTCTCACCAGAGTCCCCATTTAGAACCCTAAATGTGTGGTACTAACTCTGAAGGACCAGTGTTGTGATGTGGCACTTCAATCACAGGCCTCTGGGGTGTCAGGGTCAGTTAGCCAACCCCCGAGGGGGTATGAGAAGGTGGGTGGTTTATAGGCAAATTTAAAGCCCTCGAGTCCCTTCCCTGTTCTGACCCAGAAGACTGAACTCTCAATGTTTAAATGATGGAGAGATAAGATAGGCTGGCATCACAGAAAGAACCTGTGCTTATGAGGTTGACAAGCCGGATTGAGCTCTTGGCCCGATCACTGTGGGATGTGGAACCTTGGACACAGTTTCCAAGTGCTGGTTTCATCACGACACAGGAGTGGCAACACCAGCTCCTCTGGTTCTTTCCTGACACGTCCTCAGTGGCCTGCGAGATGTGAACACCCATGGCTACACTCATATGGGCCTTCCATACAGTGTGGCCCATTGAGAAAAGTATTTGACTACCAATGGGCACCTGCTATGAATGAGAAAAGTAGTATAAGAGTCCAGAGAACCTTGTGGAGCTATATCCAGCCTGAAAGATACAGCTTTTCCCAATCTCACCATCAGGCAAGCACGAGGCAGGCAGTGCACGAGGATTCACTGCAGTGAGACAAATGGGCGTGCTTCTCCCAGCTGCCTGCTTCCTTCACCAAAAACCCACAGAACTCTCTGCTTCCCAAGGTTCAGCTACTTCTTCACTTAAGAAGGGAATTTCTCTAGTTTTGTCTATTGGGTGTTTTATAAATTTTAATAGGAGGTTATGTGTTATTTATACCTCAATAAAACTGGAAATTTTTTTAAAATTAGAAATATAAAAATAAATAAATACAAATTAATGAGAGAGTATATGTTTTCACCCCAAATATTTTATGTGGGTTATTAGAAGTTTATCTCAGTTTTAAAGATGTAACCATTATTATAAAATGTTAGCTATAGAACCAGACCACAAAAATGTAACTTTAGACCTGTGATTACAAGTATTTCTATATTCCGAAAGTACTCTTGAATGTTATTTCTTTGAGAAAACTGCTTTAAATATTTTTTATCAAACTCTGAATTTTTCTCAGAATTCTTTTACATTTTGTGAGAGCCAGGATTCGTGAATGATATGTCAGTTATACGTGATTAATGTGATGCCTGTTTTGCCCTTGGTTTTACAGTTTGATCTTGCACAATTTTTTTATCCAAAATGGCCTCAAGATCTTTGATGAGGACATCACCTCCCTCTGCGGTGAGAGTCCCATGAGTTGTGACAACAGCAAAAAGTCTTCCTTTACCTCGAAGGGTGGAATTGGTATTGCAGGGAAACAGTCCCCCAGTCTGCCTGGGGATGGGGGAGATGCTCAGATGGTGCAGCAGAGCACACGCTAAGGTCAGTGACTTCACGTGCTCCTTCTACAGAAGGCTGGCCCACAGGTCAGGGAGGGTTCGCAATGTCCTGAGACCCAAAGTAAAATGGCATTAGGAGAACTCATGGTGAGGGAGGACAGGCAGCATAGGGAACAGAGGCCCAGGGCTCTGCCCTCACCTCCCTTTCTAGGTTAGGCCACTGGGGATGTGACATGTGGCTAGACACCTGTCCTCTCTCTACCACTCTTTCAATTTCCTGATATAAGAAATAGTTGAGAAAAATGAAAACTAAGCTTAGTCTGATTGGTGGCCATGCTGACCTATATCACAATTTTGAAACACCTCTGCTCTCCAGACAGCCACCATCTGAAGGAAAGAGACTGAGATGAGCCACACTAAAGACCATACCCCAGCATCAAAGACAACCACCCCTTTCACACCCCTTGCCCATAGCTGATAAAAACCTCCACCCACTTCCCTCAGTGCAACTCACACCCTGAGTTTGACCCCACTCCTCTCCATCTGCTGTGCTTTGCTGAATACCTCTGTCCTGCGCCCGAATTCTTACTTATGCGGTGATAAGAACCTGGACACAGCCATTGTGTTGACACTGCCCTTGGCCTCCCATGAACTCTCCAGCAGCAACAGAATATGGAATTTTTAAAAACAAAACTTAAACTGAACCCCTCTATGCATAATACATGTGCCCTAGTTGAAACCAAACTCAGCTATCTGGAGTGCTGCCTGGTTTATCCCCTCACCTCCCTTTTCTGCTTTGAGTTACCAGCTGTTTTATCATTGGCCAGTTCTTCTAACTCATGCTTGATTTCTTCCTCTCTAGAAGGTTGATAAAAGCATTGTCTAAATATGGGGATTCTTGTCAAGATTATATAATTTAACGGGTGTAAAAGTCATGTGTAGAGAAGCAAACAGGGCTGGCAGAAATCCCTCTGATTTCAATAGCTAATATTTGGAAACAGCTCATACTCTCTGAGATGATGTCAGCTAAGCACAGCTCATTGGCCACAATCCACTCTCTCAGCCTCTCAGGGGGGCAAAGCAGAATCTTGGTCATTGATCATTATCCCTTCGTTATTTTTGACATTTCTTGGTTTTATGCCATATACCTCATTGTTTTATGTCAGTTTTTATGAAAAAAACATTTCATGACAAACTGAGGTGAGTCCAGTGCGGAGAGTATGCTTACACTGAGATAACTGTCTTCCTCCAGCAGTGGCAACAAAGAAAACTCTGAAGCCCAAGCCAGTGAGCGTGGTGGTTCTATGAAGAATGACACTACTCTAGGAAGACAATATGTACCTCTACGTTTCCCTTTTCCCCATATTATATTCTCTGTGTTATTAAATTGTATTTTATTGTAAATGTTTATATTGATGCCATAAAATTCCTTCCATAACTTCGTGGCTGGGACACCATTTTATCTGCTCATATTCACACTTTGGTGGAGGCTCCTTTGGGGAGATCTGGTCTCAGCTGAGGTCACCCGTGCACTGCAGTCAGCTGCCTGCTCAACTGGAGCTCCCTTTTGTGTCTGTCCTCTGGTGCTGGCTCTCCTTCAGTGCCTGTGTCTTCTACAAGCTGGCCCGGCCTTCTGTGTATGGTGGAGGAAGTGATCTACCAGCAAGAGAGCCTTTTTAAGTCAGTGTGGAAGGGACTACTCGCATATGAGGGAAGGCTGGGACACAGGTCATTGCCCATTGTTTCTGAGCCAGTCAAGTGTAACCCAAGGTGAGCTGTCCCTCCAGGTGGGCAGTCTGCATGCTCACAGGCTACTGTGCTCTCACCATCCCGACCCTGCTTCCTTCCACACAAAGTTCCTCTGAAGTTGCTGGTGGGTATTTGGCCATGTATGTGCCCAAAGACTCCAGCAAATGTAGTCATACAGGATTCTGGGTACTAAAAATGGGTCACATACTAAACCTGACAAGCTCATAGGAGGCTTACATGGCAGTCTTAAAAACTTCAAAATTGAAAATAACCACACAGGATAGTCTGAAATTAAAACTTCCTAACTAAAAGCAAATCTTGGTGAATAGTCATGTCCTAGGCAGGTCAGTTTTTACCTTAACTGAGCCTGTCTATTGTCCTTTTGCACCCCTGATAACATCTCTTTGGAATATCAACAGTAATCCTTTTTTAAAATTTTTAATGTATCTTTATTGGTGAAAGTATTACAGATGTCCCCTTTGGTTTTTTTTTTTTTTTCCTATTGACCCTCTTCTCCCCACACCTCCCCCTCCCAAGCCTTTGTCAAACTATTATCCATGTCCATGGGCTATGCATATGTACATACAAGTTCCCCAGTTAATCTCCCCTCTTCCTCGACCCCTACCTTTCCTCTGAAATTCATCAGTCTCTTCATGGTTCTATGTCTCTGGATCTATTTTATTCATTAGACTAGAGGCCCAGTGCACAAAATTCATGCACAGGAGGGGGGGTCCCTCAGCCTCGCCTACACGCTCTCCAATCTGGGATACCTCTCGCAATCCGGAACCACTGGCTCCTAAGCACTCACCTGCCTGCCTGCCTGATGCCCCTAACTGCTCCCCTGCTGGCCTGATGGCCCTAACTGCTCTCCCCTCCTGGCCTGATTCCTCTAACTGCCTATCTGCTCTCCCCTCCTGGCCTAAACCCGTTAACTGCCCATCTGCTCTCTGTTCCTCTCTGCACCTTTAGACCCCAGCACAGGAGTGCTGAAAGCTCTCCACCAAGGCCCCGCCCCCTTTCTGACACCCCCCTCTGGGCCAGGCGGTGTGGTGGGCTTGTGCATGCCCCCACCAGGGGGGCCATCCCCGGCAGCAGCCTCATATCCCGGTGGCGCAAGTCCCCACCCCCATCCCTGACCACCGGCTCCTGTGCACGTGCAGCCTGTTGAACGGCCATGATTGGGATACCATTAGGACCAATTAGCATATTACCTCTTTATATATATAGATTCCACCTATGAGTGAGATCATGTGATACTTATCTTTCTCTGACTTGGCATGTCCATCCATGCTGTTGCAAATGGTAAGAGTCCCTTCTTTTTATACAGCCACATAATATTCCATTTTGTAAGTGTACCACAGATTTTTATCCACTCATCTACTGATGGACACTTGGGCTGTTTCCAAATATTAGCTATTGAAAATTGTGCTGCTATGAGTATGGGTGCATATATCTTTTCTGATTGGTGTTTCTGATTTCTTAGGATATATTCTTAGAAGTGGGATCACTAGGTCAAATGGGAGTTCCATTTTTAATTTTTTGAGGAAACTCCATACTGTTTTCCATAATGGCTGCACCAGTCTGCGTTTCCACCAGCAATGGACTGGGGTTCCATTTCCTCCATATCCTTGCCAATACTTGTCTGATGATTTGTTGTTGATGATAGCTTTTCTGACAGATGTGAGGGTGATAGCTCATTATCATTTTAATTTGCATCTCTAGCATGATTAGTGACTTTAAGCATTTTTTCATATATATCTTGGCTTTCTGTATGTCCACTATAGAGAAGTGTCTATTTAGGTCCTTTGTGCATTTTTTAAATTGGATTGTTTGTCTTCCTTTTGCAAAGTTGTATGAGTTCCTATTATATTTTGGAAATTAACCCTTTATTGGATGTATCATTGGCAAATATGTTCTCCCATGCAGTGGGCTCTCTTGTCATTTTGCTGATGTTTTTTTCCTGCTGTGCAGAAGCTTTTTATTTTGATGTAATCCCATTTGTTTATTTTCTCCTTAGTTTCCTTTGCCCTAGGGGATATATCCACAAATATAATTCTACCAGAGACTTCTGATATTTGCTGCCTGTGGTTTCTTCTAAGATTTTTATTATTTCATGACTTACATTTAAATGTTTTATCCATTTTGAGATTACTCTTGTGTATGGTGTAATTTGATAGTCTAGTTTAATTTTTTTGCATGTACCTAATTTTCTCAATGCCATTTATCAAAGAGACTGTCTTTACTCCATTATATGCTCTTGTCTACTTTGTCAAATATTAATTGAGCATAATGGCTTGGTTCAATTTCTGAGGTCTCTGTTCTGTTCCATTGATCTATATGCCTGTTCTTGTGCCAGTAGCAGGCTATTTTGATTATGGTGGCTTTGTAGTATAACTTGACATCTGGTATTGTGATTCCTCCAACTTTGTTGTTCTTTCTCAAGATTGCTGTGAAATATGTTGTTGGAGAGGGAGAGAGAGATAGAAACATCATTGATGAGAAAGAATCATTGATTGTCTGCCTCCTGCATGCCCCACACAGGGGATCAAGCCCACAACCCAGGCATGTGCCCTGACCGGGAATCAAACCAGTGACCTCTTGGTGCACCAGTTGATGCTCAACTACTGAGCCACCCCGGCCAGGCTGCCATTGGTATTTTAATAGTGATCAAATTGAATCTATAGTAATAATTTATTTTCCATAGCCCCAGGGCACTGTCTCCCAGGAGAGCATGTTACCTAAGGACCCCTCAATACCTTGTTTCCCCACATATTATCTCTATGGGCTATAAATGTTAATTGTTAACTATCCTACACCCACCCACGTAAAGGAAGTATTGGTCACTTCATTTTACTCTTTATCCAATCTCTCAGATTTCCCTGCTTTGCTTTCTCCCACCTCCCTAATCTATGACCAATGAATTTAATGTAATTCTTACACCTCCTCCTTTGATTGTAATGTATAAAATAAACTGCAAAACTTTCTCTGGAGCATTTTCTCAATTCTCTGGAGCATTTTATCAATTTGTTGAGATTTTCCTTCCTGCTAATTGTCACCAGTTTGACTCACAAAAATTATCTACAGATTTGGACATTTCTTACATCCTATCTAATAATAGACAAAGATTGAAATTAACCGTACCTCCACTATGCCTCCCATTGGCTAATCAGCGAGATATGCAAATTAACTGCCAACAAAGATGGCGGCTAATTTGCATACTGCAGGCAGATCCCGCTGAGCCACCCAAGGCGAGATCTGGGCCTGCAGTGTCTTGGGTGGGGTGGGTGGGTTGGGCGGGGCGGGCAGGGCGAGCAGCAACATGATCCATGAGAGGGCACAAGTTGGGCTCAGGGACCCCCCCCCCTTCCCTGTCAGTGCACAAATTTTTGTGCATGGGCCTTCTAGTTTACAATAAGAAAGGTCTAAGTCCTTAACACAATGAACCATATTATAACCTTGAACCAACTATCTCCAGCTTTTTCTTAATATAAGAGAGAAATTTCTTTTAATTCAGCCATGATTATTTTGAGTTTTCTGTTACTTCTAGGTAGACCTAATCTAGTAGATTCTGCATCATAAAACATATTCAAGCAGTCTGATTTCATAGGTATTCAATTGAGAACATTCTCAAGAATGTCAATCTTGTTACCTCTGCAACAGGGGACTTGTGTGAATATTTGTAACTGTTATCAATTTGAACTGTTCTACTAATAGAATTTGTCCTTGGACAAATATCTTGGTGTTAATTATTAGTTAACTTTTCTTTAAGGGGTATAATCAGGAGTGCTAAATCAGTGTCAGTTAGGGTGAGGTGGGGTTGGCAGAGTGAGGTCCATTCATACTTTTTGTGCACTAAGTCTGCTCCATAACACTTAGAATATTTTATTCTTAGAGATAAGGAAGCCAGTTTTTAAGAAGATGAATATTGATATTTCTTACAAATCCATAAATTTGTTTCCTCTCCATTAAAACTTAGAATATTTTATGTAGGACTATGAAAATTACATCTGCATATACTTATCAGTTATATTCATAAATATGGAGCAAATATACCAAAAGAATACAATTTGTGCCTTAAGGAGATCACTTAAAATAAAATATTTGGTGAGATACTTAGAGATATTTTAAATAAATATTTAAGCAACCTGTTTTTAAAAGACCTTTGGTTATTTATAATTCATCCACTCTCTAAATCTCACTATCAAATTATTAAGGACAATAACACTTGATGCATTTTTAATTACCAAGTTGAGATCAGTCTGACCAAATTCAGTCAACCTAGCAGGCCCTGGAAGATAAGGTTCCAGCAAAGACATAAATCAAGTGGCCTTTAGGGTTCAGTGGATACAGGTTAGAGGAAAGGAATGGAAAGGGGCTAAGATCACTTTCTAACCAGGAGGAAGGTCTGCAGACTCCTGTAGGGGATTTCGGGGAGCAAGGAAATTTAGTCCTCTGGCCTGGAGTGTCTCAGTTCGCCCTGCTCTATAAGTGTGTAAACTTTTGATTGTCTTAAGATAGGAATACCTATTTCAGAGTCCGTTAACATCTTTTTGTTAATTCCACCATTCTTGAACTCTTTGCATTGAATGAGGGATAGCACATTTCTCATTTGCAAAATCAGAATATGGAAGATTAATGCTACTTGCACCTTCTTTTACTGTTAATAAGTAAACCCTTTTCTTATTTCATTTCTGCAAATAAAGAACAAGGTATTTGGCCTTCTTTATTTTTTTCTTTTCTTTATTACTATGGTAAGTAAGAAAGTTAACAGAGTCGTCCCTTAAAAAGTGCAAGTCCCCACAATTAACAAAAGCAGTCTAAAAGAGATAGCCTCTCTCTCCTGGTTACAGAGATAGAGATTTCTGCATTATAAAACACACTCAAACAGCCTGATTTGATAAGCTATTAAATTGAGAACATTCTCAAGGATATCACTCTTGTTACCTCTGCAACAGGGGACTTGTGTAAATATTCATAACTGTTACCGAATTGTACTGTTCTATTAGTAGAAATTTGTCCTTGGAAGTATCATTTGAAGAAAAGATTCTTGTAAGACTTTAAAGAGTTTAGAAATTATTGCCAGGCCCTCTAACAATAACCAAAAGAAACTTGCAATTCTGACTGGTTATCTTACTTTGCCTGGTAATATTATTATAACTCAGTGTTTTTAAACAATATGAATACTTATAAGATTTGTAAGTCATATCAGAATAGAAGCACTGGCATTTTCCTCTTCTCTGATAGTCATGATGGAAAAAATTAAACCCATGACTGCAACTTTTCTTGTTTTAAAAAGGGAGATTGAATCTACCAACTTATCAGGAATAATATTTCACAGATATTATGAAATTGGAGGTGTAATTCGCCTATATGCTGCCTAAAAGTAATATCTACACTAATAAAAGAGAAAAATGGTAATTGGCGTACAATGCTACCCTTTTCATTGGCTAATCAGGGCTATATGCAAATTAACTGCCAACTAAGATTGGCAGTTAACTGCCAACAAGATGGCGGTTAATTTGCATATGTAGGCACAATGCAGGGAGGCGAAAGGGAAAGCAGGAAGAAGCCCCCTGCCACTGACAGTGATTGGAAACCCAGGGGGGAGCTAAGAGCTGGGGGGCAGGGCAAAGGCGGTCCTGGGGCCGCCTTTGCCCTGCCCCCCAGCCATGATCGAAGAATCAGGTGCCTTTTCCACCCTGGCCAGTGATAGCAGGAAGTAGGGGTGGAGCCAGTGATGGGAGCTGGGCACGGTCGAAGCTGGCAGTCCCAGGAGCTAGGGGTCCCTTGCCTGGACCTAAAGCGGAGCCCACGATCGCGGGGCCACTGCAGCTGCGGGTCCCCGGTGCCCAGACGGGATGCCTCGGCCAGAGGCGTCATGCAGGGGCAGGGGTGGAGCCCGCACAATCGCGGTGCCCCCTGCTGCCACTGCAGGTCCCCGCTGCCCGGGCCGGACGCCTAGGCCAGAGGGCGTTAGGCCTCGGCAGGGGCGGAGCCTGCAACCGCAGGGAGCTGGGGATCCCCTGCCCAGGCCTGACACCTCTGCCCGAGGCCTCAGGCCTGGTCAAGGGGCCGATCTGGTGATTGGTGATCGGAGGGTGATGAGGGTCAACTCCTCTGGCCGAGGCATCAGGCCTGGGCGGAGGGCGGAGCCAGGGATTGGGGGGATATGATGGTCCCCTTGCCCAGGCCTGAAGCCTGGGTCAGAGGCGTCAGGCTTGGGCGGGGGGTGGAGCAAGCGATCAGAGGGAGATGGGGGTCCCCTGCCCAGGCTTGATTCCTGGGTCAGAGGCCTCAGGCCTGGGCGGGGGCCAGAGCCAGTGATCGTGGGGAGATGGGGGTCCCCTGTCCAAGCCTGACACCTCTGGCGGAGGCGTCAGGCCTGGGCAAGGGGCCGATCAGGCGATTGGAGGGTGATGGGGGTCTACGCCTCTGGGCAAGGGGCAGAGCCAGCAATCGGAGGGGTCTGGGGGTCCCCTGACCAGGCCTGATGCCTGGGCCAGATGCATCAGGCCTGGGCTGGGGGCAGAACCAGTGATGGGGGGAAATGAGGGTCCCCTGCCCAGGCCTGACGCCTCTGTCAGAGGTGTCAGGCCTGGGCAGGGGGCCGATCCTGCGATTGGAGGGTGATGGGGGTCAATGCCTGAGGGCTCCCAGTATGTGAGAGGGGGCAGGCTGGGCTGAGTGACACTCCCCCCCACACACACCCAGTGCACGAATTTCGTGCACCGAGCCCCTAGTATATATATATATATATATATATATATATATATATATATATATATATATATATATATATATAAAATAAGGATACAAAAGTTGAAAATAAAAAGATAAAAAATATAATTAAGTAACATAAATTAAAGCTGACATAGCTCTATTCATTTTAAGCAAAATAAACATAAAAACAGAAGCAACAAAATTGAAGTTTATAAACATTTACTAGGCATATGTAACAATTCTAATTTGTATGTACCTAATATAATAGCATATATAAAGACAAAATTTGCTAAACTACAGAGAGAAAGTATAAAATTAAGAAACTTAAAACACAACTTTCTGTGCAATGAATAGATTAATCATTTAAGGAGGATTTGGAAGATTTGGTGACAGGGTTTCAAGTTGGCCCAGATCCTAATTCCTTCTCTTCTAGAGACAGCTGACAGTGGGCTTGGGGTCTTGAGCTTACAGATCTGTCTAAGATGACCTCAAACAGCCTCATTTATTTACTGCAGTAAAACATATATGAAAATGTTTGAGAATTGGGATAATGAACTTGTATTGAACAACGGGATGTTATTTTTAAGAATACATGGATGCAGACAACAGTATGGATATTTCCAGAGAGAAGGGGTTCAGGGGGAGGTAGAAGAGGGTAATGGGGGATAAATGGTAGTGGAAGGAATTGGGGTAGTAAATTCACAATACAATATACTGATGAAGTGTTGTAGAATTATATACCTGCAGCCTATATAATTTTATTAACCAGTTACCCCAACAAATTCAATTCATAAAGAATACATATAACATTTATAAAAACGTATTAACCATTTTCTAAACCATAGTTCCCAACATATGTCAAAGGATCACAATTACACAGATATATTCCTTGACAATTAAAGGAAGTTAGAAATCATTAAAAAAATAAGTTAAAAATACATAAATTTTGAAATTATAAGAATATTTTAAAATTCTAAGCCATGAATAAAGAAGAAATAAAGTTAAAACTGAAAGTTAAAAGCAAACTATAATTCCACCTACTTGTGATTGCAGTTAAGTGATACTTAGAAGGAAACCTATAGCCTTAAACATTTGTGTCAGAAAAAAATAAGGTGAAAACTAAAGTGTTAAATATCATCATAAAACGTTGGAAAATAAACATTTATAAGACTAAACAGAGAAAGAAAACAAAGGCAAAAGCAGCAATTAAGTTTATAAAAGGTAGAATTAACAAAGTCAAAGTTCATTCTTCCAAAAGGCATGATACTACGAAACTACTAGAACAATGGCTCTCAACTGAGACCAATGTTGCTTCTTGCTTCCCTCTCCCCCACCTTCCCAGGGGACATTTCACAAAGTCTGAAGACATATTGTGATTGAAGCAGGCATGGGTGATTGGGAGTGATACCGGCATGTAGTGGGCAGAGGCCAGCGATGCTGCTACACATCCCAAAGTGCACAGGACAGACCCCACAACAAAGAATCATCTGACCCAAAGCATCAAAGCTGAGAAGCCCTGACTAGACAGGTGGATGATGATTCAAGAGAAGCCTTTAGGAAACAACATTAGGAATGAAAAGGGAGTCACATCTGCAAATACAGAAAGAGCTTAAGTACAGAATGATAATAAGAACAAATATACACACAAATATGTAGATATTTACACAAAATGTATAAATCCCTAGAAAAGTATAATTTACCTGAGCTAACTCAAGGTAAAACACACACACACACACACACACACACACACACACACACACACACAAAAAAACACCAAAACCCTGAAAAGTTCTGTAACTGTTTTAAAAAAATAACTGATGAAATGTTCAAGATGGCAGGACTTGCTTGCATGGCCTCTGAGAACCAAACAAGCAGTTACAGTTAAATTGGGAAACAATCTCCCTGAATTACTAACTGGAAACTAGATGGGGAGGAGACTTTCAACCAAGGGCTGAGAAGTCACCTAGAGACTAGGGAGGCAGGGGAGCAGGGGAGGGCAGAGGCACAGAAGGGGCTGTCCCACTCCCACAGGTGCAGGTTATGGAGGGAAACCTCAGTGACAGGAGGTCCCCCCTGAGAGGAGTGAAGCACAGACCCCAGACCAGGCTCCCCAGACCCAGCACCAGGAACAGGCGCCCACATAGCATCCAGCTGTGAAAGGCAGCAGGGTTTCCATCCACCCAGTAGAGGCAGAGTCTCTGGAGTCAAAGCCACCCATTTATTTATTTATTTATTTATTTATTTATTTATTTATTTATTTTTTAAAAATTTTTATTTTTTTTTATTGCTTAAAGCCACCCATTTAAATGGCCAATGGCCAAAATGTTCCTTCACAGTCACTCACCCTGGGCCCCTGTGGAGGGCGGTAAGGACTGGAGCCCCTGGGGAGACTCTGAGGAGGCTGGCCTTGGGGAGAGACCTGGGAGAGGGGCCACCAGGATCCCTGGGCTGAGTTACTCCCTGATGCCACAGCAGTATCTTCCCTCTGAGTAGGATCAGCCTGGGGAAAACAGCTAACCCACCTCTCCCCTCTGGAATCCACTCACACCCTACATAAGCCCTGCTGCTGCAGCATAGGCTGGGGCTTAGAAGGCTGACCAGTCTCAGAGGTTGGCAGTGACTAGCTTTGCGGTGGGACCATTCCCCCCACTTTACAGGGAACCTCATGGGAGATCCAATAGAAACACCCCATCCCCAGGTTCCAGCAGACCAGACCTCTGGGCTCAGTAGCCCCCACCAGCCTGATTACTAGGTGCTCTGCCCTGCCAAGGTCAGGAAAAACTCCAGGTCAGACTCAGACATGTGGCTCAGGGCAGGGAAACACATCCACCATCTTCCCTGAACTCTGGCACCTCTCCCTCATGGGAGAGGCTCTGCCAGAGGCTCTATCACAGACTAAGCCTTTTCAGTGATTAAAGCCTGGCAGCCAGTGAGCAGGCAGAGGCAGGTGGAAGAGGATCCCAGGATGCCTTGGGGCCTTTGCTGATACGTCCCTGGGCCCTGTGCTGGTGAATGCCTGCCTTGAAGTGAAGCTTGGGCCTTCCCATGTGTAGCTACATCCAGTGGAGGCAGCCACAAACCGTAGGTCATCTGTAGCTTCAGACAGGTAGGAGGGCCAGGTGTGGACAGCATCTGACATTGATTTGCACCAGAGAGCTTCCTGGAAGACCTGAAACCAGCATAGCAAGTGGCCAATTACAGACTTCATCAGAGAAGGATATAAACTTCACTTTTTTCTTTTTTATTCTTTTACTTATTTTTTATTTTCTATTTTTTGCTGTTGTTTTCTTTCTTCTTCTTGTTTTCTCAGCATATTTTATATTTCTTTCCTTTTTTACCTCTATTTTCTTTCTTTTTCTTTATATTTTTTCTGTTTTCCTTTTCATAACCTTTATTCTTTTCCCTTCTTTCATATTTTTCTCCATTATTTTTCCTTGTCATATTCTTTTTTTACTGTCTTTTATTATTCTTTCTTTTATTTTTTTATTCTATTTGTTGTTATTAACAGTGGGGTTTTTTTTCCATTTTGTTTTATTTTGTCTTGTTTTGTCAGAATTTAATTGTTTGCTTAAAATGTGGCAGGCACAGAGGTTATGAGGAGGGACAAATCACACATTCTGTATCTTCAATAAGCTTCTGATTTAGTGCAATACCATCAGGCTGCACCTCTGAATTATGTCTAAGAAACCTAAAGTCCTTCATTAGCAGAACTTGGGAGAATTGTCATCTTCTCTTATTCTGTCTGCTGGGCAACTTGGTGCTTCAGTTCTCAGGAATTTATAGCCTTGCAGTGTTAGAGCAAGAGGGAAGGAGGAAAGGCAAGAATGTGGAACATGATCTCTTTCAAAGCATTTGTTTAATGCTTGCCCCAGACTGCCCTTGCCTCAGCAGATGCCTCTGACAGTAAGTGTTCTTAACATTGACAAAGCAATATAATAAAAGTGACTTTTTCAATTTTGACATTATTGTGTTGAAGTGGGATTTTTGGACTGGAACATGTGGCGTTCCCCTAGGCAGACTGGTTCCCTCTTTCTGATGGAGTAGAAAAATGAATCCATAGACGGAAGGTGGTATAGCAAAGGTGGAAATTTATTGAAGAACAAATACAGACTCCCACGTGGGGAGGGGGACAGAGTCCCACTGAGTTCCTTTTCCCTACAGCTTATAAAGGCTGCAGATCTTTGTGCCTTGATATCCCTTCTGATTGGTCACTATTCCCTTAGACTGGTTACTATAGTAACTCCTGGGTTCAAAGGTCAACCTCACTTGGGATTTGTGAGGATTTCCTCCCCTCCTTCCTTTTATTTTGTAAATATAGACCTTTTGCTGTTTTCAACTCCCCTATTCTATGGAAATATACCTTCCACTGCTCTGCAGCCCTGTGTTTCTTCCATGGTCCCCATAACTTCTAAAATTTCTAAAATTTCTTAAACCTATCTCTTTGACCCCCTGAAATTCCTGTTTCAGTGTCCTGATTATTTTATTTAGGTGCTGTTTATCATTATAAGCTGTACTAAAATGATACAGCTTTCTGTCTTGAAAGCTGGCCTCATGTTCTATGGAGGAGACTTAAACAAGTAAGGATAATGGGGAAAATTACAGTTGAAAAAAGTATGGCAATCACTTGTCATTCTATCCATCAGCAGATGATTCATCTCACTCAGACAGGCTACTACTTAACCTACCTCCTTTCAATTTGGGGAGTGTCACACTCTAATCAGGGGAATTAAAAGCTTAGTCAGTTATAAAGGAACATTTCATAAGGTGGGAGAATAGGAAAACAAATTTGAGCCATCTGTGTGTGCATTTTGCCTAAAATACCTGCTTCCGTGTCACCAACAAATGGCAAACTGTGACTCTACTTTTGGAGGTGTCCAATGAAAAGTAAATAAATACTTGCTTAATAATCTATGCCTTGTATTCAATAAGGAAAAGGAAATGATTCTGAAGAAAAGGGAGAACAAAAGGCTCTGTTGAAATTTAAAATTGGTCCCATTTCTCCAAAATTAAATATACTCATATTAAATCATCCCACTGTTTTGTTTTAGCTTTGATAATTCATGATTTGTTCACCATAGCTTCATCCTTTCGTCTCTAGCTATAGGGGTGTGGGGCAGCTCACCAAACAGCATAATAACGAAGAGCTGTTGGGTGTGAAAGACATTTTGTAGGGAAGAAAATCTGCTTAATATTATTTCTCTCACTTTTTGCTGTTTTGAAAGCTGCTTGTCACAGAACAGTTTGTTTATAATGCATTTATCATGTTGCATAAAAAGTGAGAGATTATGCCCTATGTGTTGGAGACAGTTTCCTTGAGTAAGGCAAAACATAAAAAAATAGAAAAAATTACTGCTACAAACCCCAAAGCCAAAATCTGCACTGATTCCACACTGCCGTCTCCACCTGTCATGCTGGGAAGCAGTTGGCCCTTAGGTTTCTCCTTTGTTTTGTGCCCTTCTGAGAGAGCTCAGAAAAGCACTGTACTGGGGCCGTAAGGTCTGAGACACAGGACCGACCCCTCCACCCTCAAGAACTCAAAGGTTTTGTGAGGCCCTTCCAGGATGTGCTACAAAACAGAATATGTTGTCACTTTTCTGACAATGCATAAACCCAATGGGAAAGTCTTTCTGCTTACTCTATATTGAAATTCAATTTCATTTCAAAAACAAAATTTGAGCTAAATCAAATCTTTTTTAAATTTATTGTATTGATTTTTAACTTCTTCAAGAAGCTAAGTCCTCTACTGGACAAAATGTCCAGAAGGTGAGGGATCCCTTGGATAAATACTGAGCTATGATTTTGTTTCTATTTTTCTGAAATGTGTGTAGAGTGTCTTGTTTACAGGTGTAACCATCAAAAGCAGGATTTGAGGGGGTGGAGGCAGGTGGGAAGTGGGTGGGGCTGACAAAGTGCAACATGAGGGATCCTGTTTTGGTGCAAATATCGTGTAGCTTGACTATATCAAAGTAAGTGTCTGGCTGTGACATTGCACTATGGCTTTGAAATATGTCACCACTGAGGAAACTGGGTAAAGGGTGCACAGAACCACTCTGCATTTTTCTTACAACTACGTGTGTGTTTACAATTATATCAACATAAAAAGTTTAACAAAAAACAAGTGAAAATCAATATGGGAAAAAAGAAACTAAGGGGTGGTATCTAATCTGATTCCAAGGTTTGAGAGCTGTGCTGTGCCCAACATTAGTAACTGTAGTTATTAAAAATAAAATTAAAATATTTCCCCAAATTCTTTTTTTCTCTCTGATAATAGCAAATCTACATAATTTCACCCCCTTTTGCTTTTGCAGCTATTCAACCACCAGCCTTCACAGAAATAAGTAAAGGCGATGCATATGGCCTCTCCAAGATCTCTAAATGTGTTCTGAAAGTTACCAATGTCCTTCACGGCCACTGAACTAGAATTAAATCACTACTGTTTATAAAATTCTGAAGTGGATTAGTCTTGCTCTCTTTCATAGCACATGTCCAGATTTGCAATTTTATACTCATAATGTGATTTATTTGGCCTGTAAATTCCAAGAGGGCATGGTCCTTGCCTGGTTTTACTAACTTTGTCTATCTCTTAGAGTCTGGCAGATAATAGGTTCACAATAGATATTTTATAAATTAAAAAATAAATTAATGAATGACTTTCTGTCTCTGCCCACTTCATCAATTCCATTGTCCTAACAGCATAGAGCCTACAACACTTATCTTTTTGCCCAGATATTTCACAGGGAAGTAGGGCCAAAGGAGATATAGTTACATAGATATAGATATAGATTTTCCACTTCATTTCAGTTCAGAAGAGGCTAATCACGCTTTTCTTGCCCATTAAATGAAAATAAAATATCATATTTATGAAGTTCTATGAAGGAAACATTGAACAGATAGCTCAAGTTGCTTAGTGAAGAGAATTTTGCTATCAAAATACCACCATATAAGCTACAGTTAAAACAAAAATGCAATTAGGAAAATTACTTGAAATGTTTATGTTTATTTCCAGTTTTCAAATTAAAATAGAGCATCATGTTCCTTTGGGTTGTCATTCAAATGCTCTCTTCCTCTCCTGATTCCTATAAATGTAGTAGCCAATAAACTCCTTCCTTTAGAAGTAGAATTACTATCCCCAAACTGACTTTTTTTCTTTCCTGGGAGCTTCATTGCTTGTTTGATCTCCAGAAATCACAAGCACATCTAGTTCAAGTTCTTTGTTCAGTAGGCACTACTATTGAACTACCTTCTTTTATAAGCCATTTAACCCTGAAGTGAATGAGTTTAACACTAGAAAGACTGAAATTTAGTATATACCTACATTGCCCAAAAGCAGTCAAAATGACTGCATTGTGAAAGAATAATATTGGAGCACTCTTCACTTATGTTCCTTAGCTTTTCCAATAACTCACTTCTATTCGACATTTCTTTCATGAATTTAGGGCACAAAAGAAATAAAATAAACACCTTATTAGAACAAGTATCACTGCATAAAGATTCGAATAACAAGTACTAGTTTAGCTTATTGAGCAACTGCAACTTATCAAGTATCGACAATTTATCATGTACTTGTATGTTATCATGTGACAGTAATCGAAAAAAAATGAAAACTGTTATTTCAATACAGAGCCGAACTGGTCATATAAGAAATTTACTCGATTCAATAATAAGAGTCATAATTCCCCCCCCCCCCCAAGCAGTCAAAATGACTGCTTTTGGGCACTATAGGTATAACACATATATATATATACCGGAAATGAAGGAGGGGGAGGTAACTACAATTATTAATAAACGCATTTATATGTTGTACAAAAAGTCATAAAATTCTAAGACATTGTGTCCTTATATACATAATTGTTTTTCTAATTGAAATTAAAAAGCAGTCAAAATGACTTCCTTGGGCAATCTAGTGTTAAACACTTTTTAGAGATCATCCAGGTGAATGAATTTCTCATCTCAATCAGAACCTTTCCATACAGCATCTTTGACAAATCCTGTTTTAGCTGGGTTTTGGTTGGTAACCAGTGCTTTGTGAAGAGCACCATTTGGAAAGCTGGTGTATGAAGCCCTTCCTTATATTTAATCCCATACTGAAATATCTACTTATTTAAAGTTGTTTATGTTTGCCCTAGCCTGTTTGGCTCAATGGATAGAACATTGATCTGTGGACTGAAGGTTCCTGGGTTTGATTCTGGTCAAGGGCACATACCTTGGTTGCAGGCATAATCCCTGGCCCTGGTTGGGGCTTGTGTGGGAGGCAACCAATCGATGTTTCTCTCTCTGTGTCTCTCCCTTCCACTCTCTCTAAAAATCAATGGAAAAATATCCTTGGGTGAGGATTAACAAAACAAAACAAAAGATATTAATAAATAAGTAAGTAAGTAAATAAATAAATAAATAAATAAAGTTGTTTATGCCTTAAAAACAAACAACAATAAAAGTGATAAAGATATATATTCTAAGTCAGACTAAATCCTTTTTTTCCCTCCCATTAACGCCAAGTGGTAGGAAAGCCTTACATTTATCATTTAACAAAACTGTGGAATTGTAGGCCAGCAGAACCCTCATTCCACCAAGGCTGCCCATCTCTATTTCTCTGCCCAATATCCTGACATTTTAAAGATTAAAGTTGCCTCCAGAGAGTAATTTGTATTTATTGATTCCAGCGTCTGTGGCCTCCAGAATCTTTCCAAAAATGTGACCTCTGTGAGGTTAGAATCCTCACTTTTTAATTATTTCAAGGGCCCTCTTGCTTCTCTGTCAGATGCTCTGATTGCAGATGAAGATGACAGGTGTTTCCTACTCCATTTGTCATTTCCAACACAGCAAATATAGCAGGGATATTTTAGTAATTTGGATTTACTAAACATACTGATGGATAGAAGGCAGCAAGATAATCCTAATAGTCAAAATAAAAAATAGTTCAAAAATACTTCATTCAATGTTTACCTGAGACACAGAAAATGCTGAAGAAATAGCAGTGGTAACACCAGAATTTCTACATAGGAGGAGCTTAGAAGAAGCAATTGGTTAGAGCAGTGTTCACAACCTTCTGGCCCTTTAAATACAGTTCCTCATGTTGTGACCCAACCATAAAATTATTTTCGTTGCTACTTTATAACTGTAATGTTGCTACTGTTGTGAAGGAAACCCCTATTCTGTAAAACTACTGTTTGGAATTCTCTGCTATTCTTTGGATGGCCTCTTATTCTAAAAAAGTAACTTTGCTTTCTAGCCTACTTGAATAGTGGAGGAGATAAACTTAGCTATCTGACCTTGTAGGCCAGAGACTAGATACATCCAATGCCATGCCAGGTGCATTTTTTAATTGGATAGAACTGTATAGTTTTCAAGGCCGCCGCCAGCAAGCACACAAAGGGCTGGCTCTTCTATAAAAAGGGAAGTTCTGCTTGTAACTTCGCTTAGATTTGGATTCATTTCCCTGAGCCCACCGTGGTGAATAAAGTGTAACTTCAAACTCTCAGAGCGTTGTTTGGTTCTGGTCTGTTTTTTTCTGTAACACTGTTATGAATCATAATGTAAATATCTGATATGCAGGATGGTCTTAGGCGATCCCTGTGAAAGGGTCGTTCAACAGCCAAAGGGGTCGTGACCCACAGGTTGAGAACCACTGGGTTAGAGGCAGGAGCTAAGGGGCTTTGAAACGAGGCATGTAGAACAAGCACAGTGCACATATTCAGATTTCTATGGGATAGTTTGGGGTTGGGATTGATGGAAATTTGTGAAGAGACTCAGATTTTCCCATCAGACTCTGACTGGTTGTTTTTATTATTCAGAGCTTCCTTTTGGAGCCTTCATTCCCTCAGCATACCCTCTTCTGCATCTAAACAGGGTCCTCAAACCATGGCCGTGGGCCACATGCAAATACAAATATTGTATTTGTTCCCGTTTTGTTTTTTTATTTCAAAATAAGATATGTGCAGTGTGCATAGGCATTTGTTCATAGTTTTTTTTTAAACTATAGTCCGGCCCTCCAATGGTCTGAGGGACAGTGAACTGGCCCCCTGTTTAAAAGTTTGAGGACCCCTGATATTCCTCATTATTTTTCTCCTTTCTCTCACACCTTTGATATTGAAGCTAGGATCTTCTGGCCTTTTCTCCTTCCCTTTTTAAGTTGTTACTTTAAAAATACACAAATAATAGCTATGAATTGTAGAAAATTAAGAAAAAAAAGGAAAAGAAAAACTCATCTAGCAATCTTACCACATAGAGTGGGAAATCAGCATACTTCTCTGTAGAAGACCAGTTAGGAAATATTTTCACCTCTGTGTGCCTGTGTTCTCTGTTGAAACTACTCACCTCTGCCATTGTAGTGTGAAGGTAGCCCTAGACAATATGTAATGAATGGGTGTGATTGTGTTCCAATAAAACTTTATTTACAGAAACAGTTGGCTGGCCAGATTTTGCCAGTGGGCTATATGGTATTCCCAAACTCTGACATAGAGAAAACCACTGTTAACATTTAAACTTCTTTCATTACAGATATACCCATGTATACTACATATGTTCTTAAAAATGTATTCATGCAATACATTATTGCTTAGTAATTTGCTTTTGCTTTTCACCTTTTAAAGAAACTAAAATATATCTTGAAAATCTTTCTCTGGCTTCTGGATTATTCTCCATTTTTTTAAAAAAATATTCATATCTATTTTGTTGAGTTTTTGTGTGTGAAAGTACCATTAATTCCATCCTTCCTTTAAATTTTTGAGTTTCAGGCTTTGTAACATTCTCAAATTATGAGTGATCATAAGTCTTAGTATACAAACAGAGTGAAACATTTTAGTAATTAAATGGTTCCTGAGGCAATTTAAGTGAGCCCCTCTCCTCCCCTCCCCTCCCGTTTCTTTTTCATCCCACTGGTGCCTCCGGGGAGGTTTCTGCCTTTGGGGGAGATTGGCCAGGCCCTCCTGACTCCACAAGGCCTAACCGCCCCATACCTAAGGCAGACGGGGGACCCCCAGGGTCGTTAAACCACTCACCTGGACATGCTAGGTACCTGGAAAGGAGAGAGCCAACAGTAGAGTGGTGGGGGACAGTTGTCCCAAGGCCAGCCTCCACTGCCTCAACCTCCTTAGTTTCTGCGTTCGCCTGCTGGAGGCAACCCTGATGCTGCTGGCCCTTGACCGGGTTGCCCAGGCCAACCACCTGTCTGCAAGTCCACACCCATGTCACCCGCCTGTCACCAAACCCTAACCCCCTCTGCCCCGCATCCCTTTGCCTGCAGCCCAGCATCGCCCCAGCCCCTACAATGGGACGCTAGGTACAGGCTGGGTTAAGGTGGGGGGTTAGAGGGAGGACACCTGGAACAGGGTGGAGGGTTGGGGGTAGGGGTCCGCAGCCCAGGGACTTCAAGGGCAGGAGGGCAGGGAGAGATGTAGGGGGTTGTAGCGAGATGGAGGCGGCCTGCTGAGGGACCACAGAGGGAAAACCTCCAGGGCCTCTGGCAGGAGGCACCCCGGAAGAGGGAGGGGCGCTGCCACGCCTGTGTCCCGAGATGCCAACACGTGCCAAGGGTGCCCAGGCGGGCTTTTTGGTTACCTGGGTTGAGGCACCTAAGACCTAAGGCGGGGAGTGTGTGGGGAGTTGGCCCACTAGGGGCATGAAGGGGGGGACGGCGTGGGCAAAGCGGGGCAGGGTACCCTAAACCCCTCTTCCCCGCTGGCTGTTTCTCTCGCGACCAGAAGGGGGCCCGCAACTACCAGGCCGCCGACCCCCACAGTTGAGGAACTCTATGAGCAGCGCTGATCAAGGTAATTTTTAAAACAATTTCACACTGAAGCAATGACGTTTCTATATTGTTTTCAGAGTTGCCGGGGCTGCAAGACTTGATGTGTTTTCAGGTGAGCAGATTTGCTTTCTTTTTCTACAGGAAAAGCCTGTAGTTATTTTGCGTTTATTTTATTCTATGAAATCCACCCACATTCTATAGGTGTGTAATGTAATCTAAGTGCTTTGTGACTACAGAGAGCCTATGGAGCCGGTTGAGATAAGTTCACTGCTGGGGTGACATTGTTCCCTTGTGACAAGACCTTTTACAAAATTAGATCTTTCAGGGTTTTTGTGAAAGCCTCCAACTGATTCAGAACAGGCACTTTGTCTGCCAGGAGAAAACAGTTTTATTTTTAAGAGGGTGTTAACTTAGCAAGTATTTATAATTAAGTATACATCATCTCAACTTATCACAGTTTTGAAATGCGTAAGTGAACGTGCAGTGTGAATGTTTGAGAGCTATAAAATTCACACCAAATATATTTTCTTCATTAACTTCATTTCTAGTCACCAAGTATGTATTGCTCTTACTAGTTCATTTCATTAGAATTTGGTGCCAACGAGGTTGGGTTCTGTGATCCAGCCCTGCAGTGAACACTCATAGAGAAGCACCCGTGGTGTTACAAATGACCCCCATCCCCAACTGTGTCAGATCTCCTGTAGATGCTGGCTGATATTGGCTATTGGTCACTGTTATGCCCAGATTTCAAGATCCCCCAAAGGACATCACCAGGGAGCGCTGAGTCCAATGCAAAAGCATAGAGTCTTTATTCAAGCCCGGGACTTGGTCCCTCTGCCTCCCCTACCGACACAGTGATAGGGTGCGAGAGAGCCCGGAGTTCCGAGAGAACAAAGAATGTATAGGGCTTGGAGTGGGTGGGGGGAGGGGCGGGCACACTCTGACCACTGATTTGGCCAATTCCAGTTGGTTGAGTGAGGGCCAGGGGCTAGTGATGCAAGGGCAGGGTGCAGCTAGGGTCTGGTTACACAAAGACGGGGGGGTGGCTAGCATACTTTTGGCCTTGGGCTAGTTTCCCCCACTTTCCCATTGGCCGAGATAAGGGCAGGCTGAGTAACTGATACATTCTGCGGCTTTTTCTTAGAAGAGGGGTTAGGGACACAGCTATCAGTCCTGTTCTGTCCTTTCAGTCACAGGCGAGAGTATACGGTCCATGATGTAAATCCATATCAATATTTAAAAAGCAACTCAGTTCAAAGTGTTTAGATCCTGTGCAGGTGTGTGTGTATGGATCACACAAGAGAGAGACATGGAAATCTTGAGAGATCTGATGAAACGTTATAAATGACAGTATTCTTCCCTTTCTACCTCCATGTTCTGAAAAGTGAGAAATCAAACAGCAGTCAGTCCTTATTACTGATAAGTGCTTGGTTGAAGTATGGAGCTTGTTGTGAGAGCCAGCAGACTTGCTGATCAAACCCAGAACCAGGCACTTCCCACCAGTGGCATCAGGCTTTCCCTGGGAGCTGGTCTGCCCTGAGGAGAGGGCCGAGGACCGCTGCTCTCTGCAGGCAGCTCACCCCCGAGAGGGAACATGAGGGATCTGAGCAAGGCCTCCGCAAATTACCAGTCAGATAGTGAGCTCACTGCCACAGGGAAAGTGAGTCCAGGGACAGCAAAGGGCCTCTTTACTAATGCTGGCTAAACTCCATTCCACACAGAAGGAAATAGCAGTAGTGGAAGAGAGGCCGTCTATCCTGATGTATCCAATTACACAGAATAAAATAGAATAAGTGTCTCTTGCCCGGGAGAGGCCCAGAGGATGGTGGGAACACAGAGAAAGGATGCCTGACGTAAAAGAGCTGGGACTTGAAATATGGATGTGATTTTTGTCAAGTAGTGTCGGAAGAAAAGAAGATTCTTGTCTGAGGAATTACCATGAGAAAAAGAATAGAAATAGACTAGTTCACAGGTTCATTCATTTGTTCAATAATTTATTGAAGGCCTATTATGAATGAACCGAGTATTACCCTGGGTGCTGGGGAGGGAGCATTCAGTAAAATGTTGGATTAAGTCTATGCACTCATGGGACATGCCTTCTAATGGTCAGAGATACTAAAGAAATGAACAAATACATAAAACACCAGGCAGTGAGAAGTGGTGAAAGAAAAGAAATGAAGAGAGCAGAGAGTGATGGGCAAGATGTGCTATTTTTCATGAGAAATCAACTAAATAGGTGATTCACCAGCAAACACCTGAGCGATGTGAGAGATGGAGCCAAGTAGGCACTTGGGGAAGAAACATTCAGGGAATAAAGTCTAGGTCAGGGTGACTAGAGCTGAGTGTTAGAGCCAAATGGATGAGCACTTTGAATACCACACTAAGGTGTTTCCTCCTTCTTCTCCTTCTTTTTCTCCTTCTTTTTCTCCTTCTTTTTCTTCTTCTTCTTCTCCTTTTCCTTCTTCTTCTCCTTTTTCTTCTTCTTCTTCTTCTTCTTCTTCTTCTTCTTCTTCTTCTTCTTCTTCTTCTTCTTCTTCTTCTTCTTCTTCTTCTTCTTCTTCTAACAGAGAACCATTGAATAACTTTGAGCAATGTCATTTGGGAAATTAGAAATGTCCTCTTTCCAATTTTTAAAGATACTCCCACAATAACATGAGGAATGGTCTATAGAAGCATGAAAGAAGAGATAGCAGGGAGGTAGGGCTATGGAAATGACCTAAGCAAGATTTCATGAGGATTTGAATTAGGGCAGTGGTCTTAGAAATGGAGAAGGGAGAAGAGAATTAAGCTGCATTTCATTCAGAGCACACATGTTATTAATGAAGGGTTGAGAGGAGTTTCCTAGAATCACAAAGTACAACAAATGTAATCAGAATTCACACATTATGTTTTTTTGTGTTTGTGGCAGGACACCAAGCAGGGCCTGACTATTTACCTCACTTGTTATGCTCATAACAAATGGAAAATAATTTTTGCAATTTGTGTTCAAAGTGGCACTGCTTTCTTTAGGTTATACATGTTTTGTGAAAAACATAACTTCTGGTTTTGGGTTGTAAACTACATATTCATGTTATAGAGTTGTTTATAAAAAATATTTTCTATTGCTTTTTTTAGAGAGAGAGGAAAGAAGAGGGGAAGAGAGAAAAACATCGATGTGAGAGAGCAACATCAATTGGCTGCATCTTGCATGCCTCCTACCCGGATCAAGCCACAACCTGGGCTTGTGCCCCAACTGGGAACTGATAACCTTCCAGGTCACAAATGACACCCAAGCAACTGAGCCACACTGGCCAGGGATAGCTATAAAATTTTTTTATTGCAGCAAACTGTACTATGGCCATAAACCTAGCAAACTGATTTTTCCAAACAAACCAACCAGGACCAGGTTTGTATGGGTATACATACTTAATCTAGGTATTGGGCTAATTTTCAAGTTGTTTATTAAGGCCCCTGAATTACTCTCCAGTGTTAGATTTTCCTCAGGTTATACATTTGAAACTAAATATGTGTTTAGCCATGGGTGTTTTATCTCTATATGTATATTAGTTCTAGTAAACATGGGTATGCATTTGATACATTTTTTTCTTTTGTTTGTTTTCTTAAATTCAATTTAGAGAGAGATGAAGGGAGACAGAGAGAGAGAAACATCGATGGGAGAGAGAAATATTGATGGGAGAAAGAAAGGTTGATCAGTTGCCTCCTTTATGCATGCCAACCAGGGATCAAACCTGCAACCTGGATATTTGCCCTGACTGGGAACAGAGCCAGCAACCTTTTGGTGCATGGGACAGTGCTCAATCAACTGAGCCACACCAGCCAGGGCCGATACATTTTTTTTTTAGTGCTTACCAAGGGAGACTCATTGGGCCAAATACTGAGTACGCACTGTGTCTGCTTTTAAGGAATTGGCATCCTATTGTAGGGGTCCATGGAAAACATGGTATGTATCTGCACTTTTATGGGTAGAGAGGGTCCATACCTCTCATCATATCTCTGAGGCAACTGTGTTGCAAAGAGTGTAATAACCACTACTATGAAAGAGAAATAGATATGTGAATAGGTATTTAAATATACTGTGAAAGGTGGGGAATCACTAATGATAAAGAAAATTTCCATTATGGGCATCTACTGGAGACATGGAAGGATTAGGAAAGTTTCTGGAAGAAATCTTTTTTTTTTTTTTTTTTGGTTTTATTTATTTATTTATTTATTTATTTTTTTATTGCTTAAAGTATTACAAAGGGTATTACATATGTATCCATTTTATCCCCCCCGCCCTAGACAGTCCCCTAGCCTCCCCTATCACCCAGTGTCTTATGTCCATTGGTTATGCTTATATGCATGCGTACAAGTCCTTTAGTTGATCTCTTACCCCCCTACCTCCTGCCCCCCAACCCTCCCCGGCCTTCCCGCTGCAGTTTGACAATCTGTTTGAGGCAGCTCTGCCTCTGTATCTATTATTGTTCAAAAGTTTATAATGGTCTCTATTGTCCATGAATGAGTGAGATCATGTGGTATTTTTCCTTTATTGACTGGCTTATTTCACTTAGCATAATGCTCTCCAGTTCCATCCATGACGTTGCAAATGGTAAGAGTTCCTTCCTTTTTACAGCAGCATAGTATTCCATCGTGTAGATGTACCACAGTTTTCTAATCCATTCATCTACTGATGGACACTTAGGCTGTTTTCTGGAAGAAATCTTAAGTGAACTAAAAACCTAACTAGGCCTTGGAATGGTGAATAAGGAATCTGAAAGGCAGAAGAGTATGTATGCAGTGCTTGAATCTGGAGAGAATCTGGACACTAATGGGCCTCCAAAATTGTTTGAGATGGTCAAGATTTAGTCAAGGAAACTATCTGTGTGGAAGTAGAAGATTGCAGTATTGGTGGAGGAGTGGTGACCAGAGATGAGTTTGGAGAGTATATTAGTCAGAGATCTACAGAGACACAGAACTAGTAGGAGATAGATAACATTTCTCTCTCCATTTCTCCCTTTTTCTCTCCCTTTTTTCTCCTTTCCCCTCCCCCTCTCTGTCTCTCTGTCTCTCTCTCCCTGTCCTTCTATATCTCCGGTGACCTTTTTTGATGCATGGGACAACTCTCAACCAACTGAGCCTCACCAACCAGGGCTCAAAATATTTCGAACGTATATATTTATAAAACTAACAGAGACTAGCAAGTTTAAAGCTATCAATTCCTGAAGGAAAAAATAAAAATGAATATACATACTTGGAAATTTGAAAGAAATACTGCATCAAATTTTTAAAGGGTGATACTACCGCAGTGAATGGTAGATCTCTGAGAAATTATGTCAGAACAGCATGCTTGCAAATGCTCACCGTAAGTATAATTTTAAATATGAAAACTTGCAAAGTATTTCAGTTTTATTGTAAAAATGCACACACAACAAAGATGGTCTTCAGTTATTTCTTGGCTCCACTTGCATTCAGTACTTGCTCTTGAGCAGCTTTCTTTGCTTTTAGAATCTCGACAAGTTCCTAGGAAGGGAGAAAGGTGTTATTTAGAATTGGTAGATATTTCTAGTGTTTGGTATAAATATATAAACATTCAAATTGGATAAATCTGTAAAGACACTACTGAAAAAGCTGATTTTACTGAAAGTTTATGAGATTGGTCATTTATTTGTAATTTTGGCCTCATAACTATCTAGTATTGAAATCAGCAAAAATCTATAAATTCAAAAATTTGACAACAATAATAAAAAAAGAAGCATGCTCAAATGACTCTTATGGGAACTAACTAGTTGGAGGAGATAGTGATGAATTTAATGAGAATGGCCTGGCTTGACTTTGGAATTGAGCTTTGGTGGATGGGAATACAGATTGATCAGTTAGGATAGAGGGATCCTGGGGTCACACCACCATCTACCTTTCTTCCCTTCTCCAGGGAGGAAATACATAGAGTCTAATGGGCCAGTCACATTCTAGAGCTGGGCAAGTCATTAATTTATTAATGTGCAGATGTTTTATGTTAAATTAAACCCTTTTTAAAAAGCTTTTTTGTTGCTTGATTGTTTTCCCTCTGTAATTTCTTGTGAAATTGTAATCAAAATGCCTTTCTGAGCTCTATCACTGTGCCATAACTCTGTCACTCAGTGGCTGCATTTGAGGAGGACGAATAATTCTGTGAGCAGCATGACTTTCTGACGAACAAATTAAGCTCAATATTTATTAGTAATAACTGCTTTCTCCTTCAGTGGATAATGAAAAAATGCAGGACAGATTCATGAACTTCCTGGATGATGGATGTGGTATGAGCCCTGGTAAGTTAATTATCTAGATACCTAACTGGTGTTAGAGGAAACAGTATGAAAACTCATAAAATAAGTCAATTGAGCCATCTGCAAAAACAGGTATGGAGCTATTATGGAAGATAAACCCCAGCCATACATACAGTTGAACTTTTTCGACTTAAATATTTCAGCTGACAGAATAAATTCATTGCAACCATATAAAACCAAGACCAAAAGTGAACATAAATAAAAAATATTGCCAGAAAAATGAAAGGCAGAAGGTACCTGATTAGTTGTATGGAAAAGCAGCTGGGAGTGAATGGAATACAAATAGTTACTGGTTGCACTTTGAGATTGTTTTTAGAACATCCTTCAGGTATTGCTTGTGAGACCCCTGAGGCAGTTTCCAATGCTATTTAAAAATTTCTGCTTAACCTTGAGGTAGAGATCCTCTCTCCTTGTTTTTAGCTATTTGAGATTTTTCTTTGCATGTTCAAAGGTTAGTTGCTTCAATTGAATGTAACCCATCATAATGAATAACTGCAATACATTGCACACCTTATTTTTGTATCTTCAAGGCTGACAAAAAGCCAGCACATAGTAGGTGCGTAATACCTGTTTGCTGTGGAATTGAAATGTTATTTATTTCTTCTGATGTGGGTTTTGAGTTGTTTGGGCTAGCAGCTTAACCCCGAATTCTTACAACACTTGTGTATGTGACACAAGCCACGGTTTTTGACCACTAGGTTTAAAAATGGTGAGGGAGTATAAGTGACATACATGGATGTCCCAAGTAGGGATCTGGGGTATTTATCTAAGGCATCCCTGAGACAAACTTTAACCGTGCAGGTGTGGGATATTCAAGTAGTTGCTAGCAAAGAGGCTACTCTACACAAGCAGGACCAAGGGCAGGCTTAGGACCAAAAGGTCAGAAGCTTTAATTTAAATTTTAAGCATATGCAAAATAATTCCATTAACTTCCAGAGGAATTACACCACATGAAACATATGCAGTTGCAAATCACACAGCACTTTATTACTCACACAATTCCTGGTGCTGCTGGTACAGGTTTATTGGGGATCCCGGTGGTGCTGTCCTCTGGGGTCTGGCAGCTGGGCTGGTCCGGTCCGCATGCAGGGGGCTGGCATTCCTCACCCGAGAGCTCAGTCACCAGTCACGTCTCAATCTGGAGGTACTGGCCATTCTCGGCAGGAAGAGGAGCGTGGAGCAGCATCGCTTGCCAGACTGACAAGAGGACGTGCCTTTGTGGCTATCTCAACAGGCAAGCACCGGGAATGTCAGGATCCTCATTTTTAAAGCTTGTACCCCATTTGCGGCAGTGCAGGTGGCTATCAATGAATTACGTCAATGCACACATGTTTATCTCAAACAGGGTGAAGGGCTACACGTGCTTATCTAGGGAGAGTACATCACTCACTCAAAGGTTATCTTGAAAAGTCACTCTGAGTTATTTAATGAAGTTCAAATCCTTACCTATGAGGGACACACGCTTCAGGGCAGTGGGGAATGTGTCCTTAATATCACACTTTAAGTTCAAGGAAAGTTAATTTAAACATTTTAAAACCTTCTTAACAATTTTCAGTCATTTTAAAAGCATTTTTAAACATTTCTATATATTACTACAACAATGGGACTGTCCGGGCCAGTTCCCAGGGGAAAGAATGCTCATTCATGCTGATGATAGCTGAGAATACAAAGTAAAGCTGTTATCTTCTTCTGAGTCTTGGAAGTTCCCACTTGGTCTGAATGTACAAAGAGTAATTTATTACCAAGTTTAGGAATGCTCAGATAGCCTACTCAGTTCTTGTTCTGACTTTGTTTGTATAATTTTTATTTTTCCAGGTTTGATTAATAAGTATTGTTGGTTCTTTAGTGTTTAACTAAATGAGAGAGCAGAGTTTGTGAGAAAACTATGCTGAAAAAACAGTTTCATTTTCCACTTCTAGGATGAATATGAAGTTCATTTTCCTGAATTCTTAAAATAAATAGCAGAATATGTGATACATTTTAAGGCAATTCTTTAAAAAAGTAAGCAACTCATTATATATGGCTCCATGAACAAAAAGATCAAAATGCAGGAGTGACAAAAACTCAGATCTTCAGAAGGAACACATGTCAGTTGACATAAAGAGTAGTATTTAAATAAAAAAAGCCCACAAGTGTTGAGAGAGCAATTCTTTATTAACATTGATTAGAAATTGACTAATAAGTTAGAAGGAGGAGTGTATCTGATGACTGAAAATAGAATCTATCTGTTGTCCACACTGAGCCAGATCAATCTGGACCCACAGAAAATGACTGCAGTAATTTCTACTCTTTCACCCCCAGTCTTGTTCCATGACAGGCTGTTCCCCATATGGAAATCCTGAGTGGATTTTTTCTTTTAACATAAATCATATCATATTATTTTGCTGATTAAAACTCATAGTGTTTTTTTATATTACTTTAGAATAAAATTCAGACTCATAAGTAACACTTTCAATTTTTTGCATTATTTGTCCTCTGACCTTCTCTCCTATGATTCACTTCCTTGCTTTTAACACTCCAGCCACACTGGCTGACTTATCATTTGAATCTCATCTCAGTTGTCACCTTGAAAGAGGCCTCTCTGACCACTCTATCTGTAGGACACACTCTTCTTAATTCTCTATTGCATTACCCTGGTTTTGTTACCGTCACTTAACACTCTTAGAAATCATCTTGTTCATTTGCCTACTTCTTTCAATCTGTTTCTCCTACCATGACACAAAGTTGTTGAGGGCAAGGGTCATGTCTGTTCTACTCAGTGTTCTAATAGCTCTTGTTGGATTACTTTTATCCAGCCTTAGGGAGGGTGAGGGGGGGAAGAGCAAATAAAAAAATTAAAAGAAGAAAACATTCAAAAACTACTACTTAAAACCCCATGGGAATCCCCATGTTAATCATATTTAGAAACTAAGAAAGTCATAGATGACAGAGCTCTTATATTTTACATGATCCAGATTTTTCCTGTTCCCTCTCTTGATGATGCATAATTTTTGGACTGGAACATGTGGCATTCCCCTGGACTGGAACCCAGATTCTTTGTCCACCAGAGTTGAAGAATGAATCCACAGACAGAAGGTAGTATAGCAAAGGTGGATATTTATTGAAGAACAAGTACAGGCTCCCACATGGGAAGAGGGAAAGAGTCCCACAGAATGGACTCCCGTGTGGGGAAGGGGAAAGGGTCCCACTGAGTTCCTTTTCCCTATGGCTTATAAAGGCTGCAGATCTTGGTGCCTTGATATCCCCTCTGATTGGTCACTATTCCCTTGGACTGGTTACTATAGTAACTCCTGGGCTCAAAGGAAGAAGGGCTCCCTCCTTCCTTATTGTTTTCCTATTCCCTTTGGGCTTTCTTCTCCGCTTTATTTTGTAAATATAGACCTTTTGCTGTTCCCACCTCCCTCATTCTATGGAAATGTACCTGTTGCAGCTTTTCAGCCCTGTGCTTCTTCCATGGTCCCCTTAATTTTTAAAATTTCTAAAATTTCCTAAAACCTGTATTTTTCAACCCCCCAAGATATTGAAGTGGAGAAATCCACAAGCTTGATCGCTGATTAGGTGGGAGGGATTGAGAGTGATGATAAGCCAAAGATAACCTAGTTTGGATGGCTGGGTGTATGGTGATGTCATTAGTGGAAAGAGGAATGCACTAGGAAGTACTGGTTGGGATGAGTGCAGGTTGAGGCAAAATAATGGATTCAATTTTGGAAGAGTTGCCTTGAAGGTACCTGCAGTTATAAGATGCACCAGGGGACATTTGGATCTGAGCATAGAGGAAAAGGCACTGTTTCAAAATCGTTGCATTTCATTTACTTCAAAAATTTTCAGAAGACAGATCCCACCCTTAATCAGAGTCAGAATCAATTTGGGGGATAGGTACTTACAAGAGCAAGGTAAATATCCTGTCCTAGAGAATCTGGACCAAGCTGATACTGCAATGGAACAGTAAGAGGTGATGGGTGCACTGAAAGGAGGTGCAAGTGGTCCCCTTCTCAGGGTTCCAACCCGAGGGGAGTGAAGCTGGGCCTGGGGTGCAGAGCCTGCGTTGTTCTTTATGTTCTCTCTGTGTATTTCATTAGTGTCTCATCATTTTAGGGTAATGATCAGCACGGCCAATTTAGCATAAAAGGTGCTTCTTTTTCAGGGAGAGCAAATGCTTCCTCTCCCTCTAGCCCTGCCTCTGCTTGCAAGGCAGCAGCTGGATGAGGGGGATAAGGCAGCATCCAGCGAGGAGGGATAAAGCCACTCTACCCTCAAAAGTCCCTTGAAGCTCAGGCCTGGAGCTCTGACCTAGACGGAGCTATTGCTGACGGTCAGAATGCATTCCAGATGCTGGGACCTCCGGGTAGGGAACCCAGGGTCTCTGAAAGGGGAGAGAGGCCTGGGGAGATGGTGTTTGATGCATGGGCACCCTGACCTTGCTCATGAGACATTTGATCTACAATGCTCCAACCATCAGGTTCTCTTGTACCATCCAGTCCCCACTAATTAGAACATCTAAACTGAAAGGACCCCTAAGTAATTATCGGTGAGGATATGCAATCTCAAACTTCTTTTCTAAGAAATGAAGAATATCGAATTATTGTAATATGCCGATTGAAAGTTGTTATATTTGCTTAATGACTTTTTCCATAAAAGCCTGTTTATATCAACAAGCAGTATCACTGAGTCCACCACCATCTGCCGAATTTCAGCATCTAAGGTGAGTAATTAAATTAGGATTGAACCATTTTCCATATAAAGGATAAGACTTATCAAGGGCCAAATGTCATCATGGCTTATGAGGTTCAGAAAGTGAAGCACTAATGAATGTTTTAAACTGTCCTCATTTTTTTTTATTAGAGTGATGCATGTTTATTAGGGAAAACTCAGACAATAAAATATAAATATGAAAATTTAAGTCATCTATTGTCTTACTTCCTGGAGCTGATGACCCAAGTTCTTTAACAAGATCTTTTATTTTTCTGTTTTTAGAGTCACTGATTTATATTTCTTTGTATGATTATTTACTTCACCCATTCCATTCTTATAGTTTATCATTGAGCTGGTAATTGGTAGACACTGCTGAATAGGTTTTGAATGAATGAACAAATGGAAAATCCTATCTCTATGTAGAACTAGATCAAAGCCTGCTACTGAGCATGTCTTTCTCCACTCTCTCCTACCTGTTTGTATCTCTTCATGTTTCCTTTTTTTCTTTAATTGGGATGCCTACTTCCATCAAGCACTAGGATGAAATGGATAAATATGTGTGGCTTTTTTTTCCTGAAGGCAGATTACAGGTTGTGGTGATGACTACACTATGGAGTCACCAGATCTCGTTTATTGAGCAGCATGAATCTGTAGGGAATGTTATTTCCCATAGTGAGTCAAAAATTTCAAAGAGAGGTTGACAAAACAAACAAATAACCCCATCAGTATCAATTGTTTTTTCAAATGGCATTTATACTGCTTTGTAATACTTATAGCATATGTTGGCATTAATTTCACCAATTAATGGGGAAAATAGCAGTATCTTCTCAAAAAATCCTATATAATAAAAATCCTAATATATAAAAACCGTGGGTCCATCACAACCAGAGGCTCGACCAACTGGAAGTCAGTCCTGCAGTCAGCGTTGGTTGCCGTGGTGACCCAGCACTGACTGATGAGGCTGCAGGCACAGTGACCCAGCACTGACTGCTGAGGGGGCTGTGAATTAGGCCTGGAGAGAGGCCTGAAGAGAGAAGCAGGGTCTGATCCGTAGCCTCTGTGGCAGCTGTTGATCAGCACTTGCCTCTCTCTTTCCCTCCAGCAGCTGCACCTCCATTTCTCTCCAGGCCTCCACCAGGGCTGCTGGTCAGCCCCGCCTTTCTGATCAGGACCTGTTGATAGGCCCAGAGACACTGACTAGCATAGGAACCGACCAATCAGAACCAAATCCAGGTGAACTGTGAGGACCCAATTCCTGCCTAAGAGGCAGAGCTTTTGACGCTGACTGGCATAGAAACCAACCAATCAGAACTAAATTGGCCAGTAGAGGAGGGAAGTTGGGGGAAAGATCAGGCCTGCAGGGGAGAGCACTTGGGGACAAGATCAGGCCAGCATGGGAGGGCAGTTGGGGGCAAACAGGCCAGCAGGGGAGGGCAGTTGGGGGGGACCAGGCCTGCAGGGGAGGGCAGTTGGGGGCCATCAGGCTGGCAGGGGAGGGCAGTTGGGGGTGACCAGGCCAGCAGGGGAGGACAGTTGGGGGCCATCAGGCCGGCAGGGGAGGGCAGTTGGGACAATATCAGGCCGTCAGGGAGGGCAATTGGGTGTGAGATCAGGCTGGCAGGGGAGGGCAGTTGGGAGCGATTGGGCTGGCAGGGGAGCAGTTAGGTGTTAATCAGGCCAGCAGGGGAGTGGTTAGGGGGTGATCAGGCTGGCAGGCAGAAACAGTTAGGGGCAATCAGGCAAGCAGGCAGGCAGGCAAGCAGTTAGGAGCCAGCAGTCCTGGATTGTGAGAGGGATGTACGACTGCCAGCAATCATACATCCCCCAAGAGGTCCCAGATTGGAGAGGGTGCAGGCTGGGCAAGGGACACCCCCCCCTCCAAGTGTACAAATTTCATGCCCCAGACCCCTAGTCCTATATAATAAAAATCCTATATAATATGCAAATTGATTGAACTGCAGAACGATTGGTCATTATGATGCACACTGACCACCAGGGGGCAGACTCTCAATGCAGGAGCTCATGACTGGTGAGCCCAGAGGCAGTGGTGGGAGTCTCTCCCTCCTCTGCTGCAGCACTAAGGATGTCTGACTGATGACATCACTCGAGGACTCCCGTACTGCGAGAGGGCACAGGCCAGGCTGAGGGCACCCTCTTCCTTGAGTGCACGAATTTCATGCAAATGGCCTCTAGTGTTTATAATAACAAACTTTGCTCTTATTTATATTTTCTATCTAACATGTAACACATTTTCATATTTGATGTCATTACAAATACTTTAACTTACAACTTCTCTTCAGATGTAGCCCTCTAGACTACATAAAATATATCTTCATTTTTCATAGTAATTTAACTATCTAAGGCAGGTTTAAACAAAGTATTGATTACATTTTCATGATTGTTGATGTTTTCTCTGTGTGATTTATTTCCAACAACATTTAGAAATCCTACCAAGAACTAATATTCAGAGAATATTTACTAGTATTCTGACCAGGTGCCTCTTCAGAAAGTATTATTAGACATCCTGTTGGTACAATTTTAAATAATAATCTTGTTATATTGGTAACAAAAAAAAACCCACAAAAAACTTGAAGCCTAAAAAATTATGGCAATCCAAACTTCATTTCCTGCAGATATAATTACAACTGGTAAAGCTAAGGATTAAGAGGTAGATTGGCAGGAAGATAAAGTAAAAAAGGTTTTATTTGAAACTGAACAAAAAATATAAATGAGGCAGATCTTTTATTTATGATGTATACATTTTGTTTATGGGAACCTAAACTACATTACTAGAAATCCATATACAAATATTGATATGAAAAATTGCAGATAATCTAATTACTCAAAAATGAATTAAAAAGGCATTAAATCACCATCTGAAGAATTGGTCACTATAATCATTTTTCTATACTGTTCATTTGGAGGAAAGCTTGTTTTGGTGGTTTATAATTTCATTAAGCAAAACCACGAAACATTCTATAAAGAAAATATGGCAATTTGTTCAGTGATAATTTAGAAAGGCTACTATTGAAAACAAAGCAGTTTGACTGAAATATTATTTCTGTTACTTGGGTTTTGTCCTGAAGTAATCTGCAAACGTATTTTCTGATCCAGACATGAATTTTGAGGACCTCAATGTTCACATCATTTTTTTATATCTATCCTCCAATTTATTATGAGATAGGTTAGGACAGGTGAGCAAGGTTAAAACCAGAAATAGAAGAATAGGTTTTGTAGACATGGGACAGTGGGTAGGTTGAAGAGGACCTGGTAATCAAGGTAATTGCATAAGAAATGCAACACTAATATGAAAATTACCTGAATTATTGTTGTTTCTACCAGATTTCCTATTTTGAAAAAATGTGAAATTTGTGCATTAACAGTGAATGACAAAAATAATTAACATATTACAGTTTATAGTTCAATGATCTCTGTAAAATAATTGGTGTCTACACAAATGAAAATAAGTTACACTGCCCTCTATTCTGATTAAAGTTGGGAAATGTGTGTTATTTTTTTTCTAAATAGGGCAAGACTGTTCATTAAAACACACACACTTTGCTTGTTTTCTATTTTGAAAATTAGTATTTTCAAACACGTTGTTTAAGCAGAAATGCATTTCAACAATGCTACTGTGGCCATAGTTGGTATACCTTGTATACTGATTGAATAGCAATTTAAAATCCTAAGGGTATATCAAGTGAGAAAAATATAATGTGTAACTTGTTTTGGATCGTATACCATTAAAATGCAGGTACTATAGTAGAAAATCAATTATTTTCTCTGTGGTATGTTAGGTTAACCTTTTAACTGAAGAAGCCATAAGGAAAAACAGGCTAACGGCCTTGTAGCTCAAAGAAAAGGAAGCTCCTAACCAAATATAAATTATATTAAGCAGGGTTCAAAGTTATTTGGCACAATTGCATTATTTTCAACTGAGTGAATATAAAGTTTTTAAATTTTTTTTCATTTTTTTTAACCACTCCTAGCAGGAATAGAGGCAGTGGCAGCGGCCACCACCTGAAGTAGAACTGGACATCCATTAAATTTATGAACTGAAAAGAAGTGGAAAATCTACATCTGTATCTATGTAACCATAGCTCCCTTGGGCCTCCTGCCCTGTGAAATATCTAAGTAAAATGATAAGTGTTGCAGGCTCTGCTGTTAGGACAGTGGAATTGATGAAGTGGGCAGAGACAGAGTCATTCATTAGTTTATTTTTTAATTTATAAGATACCTATTATGAAACTATTATCTGCCATACTCGGGGTTAGACACTAAGGAGGCAAAGTTAGTAAAACCAGACATGGACCATGCCCTTAGAGTTTACAGGCCAGTAGGAGTTATTCACCAAAGAAATCACATTATGAGTATAAAATTGCCAATCTGGACATGGGCTATGAAATAGAGCAAGACCAATTCAGTTCAGAATTTTATAAACAGTGGTGATTTAATTACTAGTTCAGTGGCCATGAAGGACGTTGGCAACTTTCAGAATACATTTGGAGATCTTGGAGAGGGCATGTGCATCACCTTTACTTATTTCTGTGAAGTCTGTGTGTTTGAGCTGCTGCAAAAGTACAAAGAGGTGGAATTATATAGATTTGCTGTTATCTGGGAAAATATAATTTGAGGGGAAAATAGCTTAATTTTATTTTTAATAACTACAGTTACTAATGTTGGGCACAGCACAACTCTCAAACCTTGGAATCAGATTAGATACCACCCCCTTAGTTTCTTTTTTTCCATATTGATTTTCGCTTGTTTTTTGTTAAACTTTTTATGTTGATATAATTGTAAATACACACGTAGTTGTAAGAAAAATGCAGAGTGGTTCTGTGCACCCTTTACCCAGTTTCCTCAGTGGTGACATATTTCAAAGCCATAGTGCAATGTCACAACCAGACATTGACATTGATACAGTCAAGCTACACAATATTTACACCAAAACACTTTGGTGTTGCACTTTGTCAGCCCCACCCACTTCCTACCTGCCTCCACACCCTCAAATCCTGTTTTTGATGGTTACATCTGTAAACAAGATATTCTGCACACATTTCAGGAAAATCAGAAACAAAATCATAGCTCAGTATTTATCCAAGGGATCCCTGACCTTCTGAACATTCTGTCCAGTAGAGGACGTAGCTTCTTGAAGAAGTTAAAAATCTATGCAATAAATTGCAAAAAGTTTCATTTAACTCAACTTTTGTTTCTGAAATGAAATTGAATTTCAATACAGAGTAAGCAGAAAGACTTTCCCATTGGGTTAATGCATTGTCAGAAAAGTGAAAACATTCTTTGCTTTGGAGAATATCCTGGAAGTGCCTCACAAAACCTTTGAGTTCTTTTTATTTCCTTATTGATTAAGGTATCCCAACTCCCCCCCCCCACCCCCCACTCATGTCCTCACCTCCCTGGTGTCTGTGTCCATTGGTTATGCTTATATACATCCATATAAGTCCTTTGGTTGATCTCTCCCCCTTACCCCCACCTTTCCATACCTTCCCTCTGATGTTTGAGCATCTGATCAATACGTCTCTGTCTCTGAATCGGTTTTTGTTCATCGGTTTATGTTGTTCATTATATTCCACAAATGAGTGAGAGCATGTGATATTTATCTTTCTCTGACTGACTTATCTCACTTAGCATAATGCTCTCCAGCTCCATCCATGCTGTTGCAAATGGTAGGAGTTCCTTTCTTTTTACAGCAGCATAGTATTCCATTGTGTAGATGTACCACAGTTTTTTAATCTGCTCATCTGCTGATGGGCACTTAGGCTGTTTCCAAATCTTAGCTATTGTAAATTGTGCTGCTATGAACATAGGGGTGCATATATCCTTTCTGATTGGTGTTTCTAGTTTTGCCTGGTATTGGCACAAGAACAGACATATAGACCAATGAAATAGAATAGAGAACCCAGAAATCAACCCAAACCACTATGCTCAATTAATATTTGACAAAGGAGGCAAGAGCATATAATAGAGTTAAGACAGTCTCTTCAATAAATGGCATTGGGAAAATTGGACAGATACATGCAAAAAAATGAAACTAAACGACCAACTTACACCATACACAAAAATAAACTCAAAATGGATAAAGGACTTAAACATAAGACAGGAAACCACAAAAATATTGAGGAATCCACAAGCAACAAAATCTCAGATATATTCCTAAGCAATATCTTCACTGATACTGCTCCTAGGGCAATGGAAACTAAAGAGAAAATAAACAAATGGAACTGCATCAACATAAAAAGCTCCTGCACAGCAAAAGAAACCATCAACAAAACAACAAGAAAGCCCACTGCATGGGAGAACATATTTGCCAATGTTATCACCGATAAGGGTTTAATCTCCAACATTTATAGGGAACTCATACAACTTAACAAAGGAAGATAAACAACCCAATCAAAAAATGGGCAACGGACCTGAATAGATACTTTTTGAAAGAGGACATAAGGAATGCCAAGAGACATATGAAAACATACTCAAAGTCACTAATCATCTGAGAGATGCAAATCAAAACAACGAGGTACCATCTCACACCTGTCAGAATGCCTGTCATCAACAAATCAACAAATGACAAGTGCTGGTGAGGATTCGGAGAAAAAGGAACCCTTGTGCACTGCTGGTGGAAATGCAGACTGGTGCAACCTTTCAGTTCTTGAGGGTGGGAGAGGTCTTGTTTCCCAGACCTAAATGGCTGCGCTATGGTGCTTTTCTGAGCTTCTTAAGAAGCATACAAAACAAAGGAGAAACCTAAAGACCAACTGCTTCCCAACACAACAGGTGGAGACAGCAGTTTGGACTCAATGTAGATTTTGGATTTGGAGTTTTTAGCAGAAATTTTTTGGCCTTAAGGAAAACTGTTTCCAACACATAGGGCATAATTAGGCTCATTGCATAATCTCTTACATGATAAATACATTATAAACTGTTCTGTGATAAGCAGCTTTCAAAACATAGCAAAAAGTGAGAGAAATAATATTAAGCAAATTTTCTTCCCTACAAAATGTCTATCACACCCAACAGCTCTTCATTATTATGCTTTTGGCGAGCTGCCCCCTCCACCCCTTTACCTAGAAATGAAAGGATGAAGCTATCATGAACAAGTCAGTGGCCTCACTGACCATTTGTTGACTCACCATAATGAATATCCTTCCTAAATCTGGTTTATTTCTATAACTATTTTCATACTTTTAATATGAATTTAATTTTGGAAACTTTACCTTCATTGGGAAGCTGATAAGGATCTTATGAAAACCAGGATAATTGTTTTTACTAAACATCCTAAATGTGTGTGTAATTTGAAATATTTATCATTATTATGATTAACATTATTATAATTGTTATTATTATAATATTATTTTCTAGGGAGTGTTTAGGAACAATGAGGAGGATTGTGATTTGTGTGTTTAAGGAGAATATCTAACATATAGGACTTTTTAAAAGAAGCCTTTTTCACCTGCTTCTGTTCCTTTCAGTCTCTCTACCTAGTTGCTGGAATGTTTTTTTGTTTGTTTTGTGGTATGTTTTTTTACACACAAAAGTCAATGGCATTCACCTTCTTAGGTCTCGAGGGAAGTAGTTCTCAAAATGTTTGGTCTCAGGACCTCTTAAAAATTATCAAGGACTCTAAAGAGCATTTGCTTATGTGGGTGATAAACTATAGACATTTGTCATAGTAGAACTTCAAACTGAGGAAAATTTAAAACGGAATACACAAGCACCTTCCATTAGGTGTGAAGGTGATATAAATGCATCATGTAGCCTCTGGAAAACTCCACAGTACAGTTTTGAGAGAGTGAGTGAGAAAAAGGCAAATAACATCTTAGTGTTATTATGAAAATAGTTTTAATTTTGTATGCCCTGTGAAATAGTCTTAGGGCCCTCTGGGACAGAGCCCACATTGGAGAACCTGTGCTCTAGAGGTGAAATCCGTTGTTCTTGCCCTTGGCACATTCATTTCCAGCTAGGGCCACTGCTTACTTCAACCCTACCTGGTACCCTCCAGCCAGCCCTTTTATCAAGTCTCATCACACTGAGGACTATTCCTTTCCTCCTATGCTGCCTGCTGCCCCCATTGCACCCCCCTCCCCCCAAGGTCAAGAGCTCTGTTCCCTCTGCCTGGTCCAGCCTGACTTCACCGGGTCAGCCTTGTCTGGCCCTCAGACTGCAGCATGTCCCCTTTGTGCCCTTCACAAGGTTGTGTTTAAGTCATCCTTGAAGCCTGTCTCCCCTCCAGGGGTCTCAGCTCCTGGAAGGCAAGAACAAGTCTGCCCAAGGCTGTATCCCCATGTTGGCCCTAGCCTGGTGCCCACTGGAGGGTGCTTGCTTGCTACATTATAGTGTTTTTCTTTTCCTTCTAAGTATTCAAAAACAGATGTTGGGTCAAATAACTACTGGACCAAGGAGGCATTTGGGCACCTCTGAGGGGCTAGGCAGAAGGGGGTCAGATGGAATAAAGCTGTGTTCAGGTGCCAAAGGAATGACTATTCCAATCACTCTGGTCCTTTCCAATGAACCCAAAGACCTAGCAATGCCCAACCCCATTGGGAAACAGTTTGGGGTCTGGCACCATTAATGGTGGACCAGTTGCCCACAAGCACCAGGCTCTCCCAGGTGAACAATGGAGCCGTGGGCTATTTTTCCCCCTTAAATTTTGACTTGGTGAGTGTGAGTATGGATTGTGAGCAAATAAAATGTGTGTCTCAGGCATAAAGTTATAGAAATCATTTTATGGCATCAATATAAAAATTAACAATAAAATACAGTTCAATAACAGATAATATAATATGGGGAAAGGGAAAGGTAGAGGTACGTAGTGTCATTCTATAGGCGTGCACTTCTTCACAGCACTAGGAGGCTCTATGGATTGAATTCCAAATGTTGCTTTGTCGTCACTGCTGAAATGAAAAGTTACCTTAGTATATGCATATTCTCAGGTACTGAACTCATCTCACTTTCTCATGAACTGTTTTGTTCCTAAAAATGGGCACAAAGTAATGAGGTATATGACATTAGATAAAGAAATGTCAAAAATATGAAGGGATAATGACCTATGATCCAGATTCTACTCTGCCCCCCTGAGAGCCTGAGAGAGTGGACTATGGCCAGTGAGCTGTGCTTAGCTGAGCTCAGCTCAGAGAGTATGAGCTCTTGCCTCAGTGGAACTTCTGCCAGCCCCATTTGCTTCTCTATATTACTTTTACACCCATTAAATTATATAATCTTGACAAGAATCCCTAGATTTACACATCGATTTTATCAACCTTCTAGAGATGAAGAAATCCAGCATGAGTTTGAAGAACTGGCCAACGATAAAGCAGCTGGTAACTCGAAGCAGAAAAGGGAGGTGCGGGGATAAACCAGGCAGAACTCCGGGTACCTTAGTCTGGTGTCAACCAGGGCGTATCTATTATGTACAGTTTTGTCTTAAAATTTTCCATTTACAGTTGATGCTGGAGGGTTCATGGGAGGCCAAGGGAGGCCGTAACCCAATGGCTGTGTCCGGGTTCTTGTCACTGCCTAAGTAAGAATTCAGGTGCAGGACAGAGGTATTCAGCAAAGCACAGCAGATAGAGAGGAGTGGGGTAGAACTCAGGGTGTGAGCTGCACTGAGGGACGTAGGAGGAGGTTTTTATCAGCTATGGGCAAGAGGTGCGAATGGGGTGGTTGTGATCTCTGATGCTGGGGTGTGGTCTTCAGTGTGGCGCATCTCAATCTTTTTCCTTCAGATAGTGGCTGTCTGGAGTGTAGAACAGCTTCAAAACTGTGATGTGGGTCAACATGGCCACCAATCTGGCTGAGCCTAGTTTTCATTTGTCTAAATGATTTCTTACTCCAGGTAATTGAGAAGGGTGGAGAGGGGAAAGGTGTCTAGCCACAAGTCACATCCCCAGTGGAGTAGAACCCAGGGCCTCTGTTCCCTATGCTCTCTGTCTTCCCTCAACATGAGATCTCATAATGGCACTTTCTCTTGGGTCTCAGGGGAGCACGAACGATTCCTAACCTGTGGGCCAGCTTTTGGCAGGGGGAGCACATGAAGTCACTGACCTTGGCATGTGCTCTACAGCATCATCTGAGCATCTCCCTCACCCCCGGGCACACTTAGGGTCTGTTTCCCCCCAGATCCCATTTCATCCTTTGAAGTAAAGGCAGACTTTTTGCTGTTCTCACCAGTCATGGGGCTCTCCACACAGAGGGAGGTGATGTCTTCCCTGAAGATCTTGAGGCCATTTTTTATCAAAAATTGTGCAAGATCAAACTGCAAAACCAAGGGCAAAACAGGCGTCATGTTAATCACATATAATTGACATGTCATACATGAATCCTGGCTCTCACAAAATGGAAAAGAATTCTGAGAAAAATTCAGAGTTGGATAAAAATTATTTAAAGCCACTTCCTCAAAGAAATAACTTTCCAGAGTACTTTGGGAATATGTTTAAAAATACTTGTAAACACAAGTCTGAAGTTATATTTTGTGGCCTTGTTCTATAGCTAAAATTTTATATCAATGGTTGTATCTTTGAAACTAAGGTAATTTTCAAGTAACCCACATAAAATGTTTGGGGTGAAAACATATACTCTCTCATTAAGTTGTATTCATTTATTTTTATATTTCTAATTTAAAAATTTCTCCGGTTTTATTGAGGTATAAATAACAGTAACCTCCTATTAAAATTTATAAAGCATCCAATAGAAAAGACTAGTGAAACTCCCTTCTTTTTTTTTCTTTTTATTGCTTAAAGTATTACAAAGGGTATTACATATGTATCCATTTTATCCCCCCGCCCTAGACAGTCCCCTAGCCTCCCCTATCACCCAGTGTCTTATGTCCATTGGTTATGCTTATATGCATGCATACAAGTCCTTTAGTTGATCTCTTACCCCCCTACCTCCTGCCCCCCAACCCTCCCCAGCCTTCCCGCTGCAGTTTGACAATCTGTTTGAGGCAGCTCTGCCTCTGTATCTATTATTGTTCAAAAGTTTATAATGGTCTCTATTGTCCATGAATGAGTGAGATCATGTGGTATTTTTCCTTTATTGACTGGCTTATTTCACTTAGCATAATGCTCTCCAGTTCCATCCATGACGTTGCAAATGGTAAGAGTTCCTTCCTTTTTACAGCAGCATAGTATTCCATCGTGTAGATGTACCACAGTTTTCTAATCCATTCATCTACTGATGGGCACTTAGGCTGGTGAAACTCCCTTCTTAAGTGAAGACATATCTGAACCATGGGAAGCAGAGAGTTGTGTGTTTTTTTGTGAAGGAAGTAGACAACTGAGAAGCACGTCCATTTGTCTCACTGCAGTTGGTCCTTTTGTACTGCCTTGATGATGTGATTGGGAAAGAGCTGCAATCATTCAGGGCAGTTGCAGCTCCATGAGGTTCTCTGAACTCATACTAGTTTTCTCATCCATAGCAGCGGCCAATTGGTAGCCAAATAGTTTCCTCAATGGGCCAGACTGTCGTGAAGGCCCTTGTGAGTGTAGCCATGGGTGCTCATATCTCCCAAGCCACTGAAGACGTGTCAGGAAAGAATCAGAGAAGCTGGTGTTGTCACTACTGTTCTGTGATGAAAGTAGGCTTTGGAAACTGTGCCGAAGGTTACACATCCCACAGTGATTGGGCTGAGAGCTAAATCTGGCTTGTGAACCTCATATGGCGCTGTTTTTTTTGTGTGTGTGTGATGCCACACCTACCTTATCTCTCTATTTCATTTAGACATCAAGAGTTTGTTCTCCTGGGTCAGAACAGGGAAGGGATTCAAGGGCTTTAAATTTGCCTATAAACCACCTATCTTCCCATATGCCTCAGAGGGTGGCTAACTACCCCTACCACTCCAGAGGCCTGTGATTGAAGTGTCCACTTCACAACACTTGTCTGTCAGAATTAATACCACACATTTAGGGTTACAAGTGTACAGGGCATCGAAGTGAGATCTCATTACATTTTTTCTCAAGTCCTTTCTGAAGTCTGAGGTGCAGGGAATGGGCAGGCAGAAGATGCCGGGGGCGAGACACACGCCCAGGTTGCCAGCTGTCATGTGGTTGGTGAAGGAATGCTGCCGGATGCTGTGCAGCAGCCCAAACAGGTGTCGCAGGAGCACAATGTTGGCTCTGGGCAGCAGCTCCAGGAGCCTACAGACAGAAGCACACACTTTCCAAAGTCCAGTCATTTCTCTTAGGAAGTGGAAACAGAGAGACAGGAACAAAATCCTTCTCTGTGTTGTGTACAAAGCCCAGTGAAAAGGCAAAATGTTGTTGACTGTGATTGGAATTCTGGCCCTGTCAAGTCATCACTGCCTCCTTACCTCTGGGACGCAGTGATTTTCTCCTCCTCATTCTCTTCATTCATGACACGGAGCCATTCTTCATAGACATCTGGTGAAAATATGCTTCCTGGGATACTGCGAAGGAAATCCTTACATAGGTAAATAAGAACAGCATCATATGGCAATGTACATTTGGAGACATGACATAGAACATGTTTAGACAGAAAACTCAGTTTCAGCCTCCACTTCATCACCCCTCCAACTGTGGCCCCATGAAGATTGCGGTTCCAGCTCCCTGCTGAGGCACCAGCCAGAGACCAGGGCTGGGACATCTCCAACTAAGAAGCTCAAAATCAGAGTCTGGAATGTGGTGGGAATGAAGATGAAGGCCCTTCTGGTGTCTGGCTCTTCCTCTCTGTGTACACGTTTGCAAGTTGCTATGGACCCACAAAGGCATTTCTTGGAAAGAAATACACAGCCCCACTGTGCCAGTGCAGGTCAGACACAGTGCTGGCTCTTATCTCCTAGCAAAAACATTCTGAAGCAGCACACACATCCACGTGCTCCTGCAACCTAGGAAGAGAGAACTGGGCCTTCTAACTGGAGCTGTAGGTGCTTCTTGGGAGAAAAAAAATGAGCACAGCTCTCACTGTAGCTGTGACTGTCCTGGGTAGAGATAAACAAATGTAAGCTTCCTAAGTGGAAGCTGGGAAACATGATCACTGTAGGTGGCCGAAGAACAAGTCTTAAAACCATAGAATTAGCCCTTCCAACACTTATGAAGCTTTCATCTTTTTGTCCAACTCTAAGGGGAGGTTGTCATATGGCCTTGTTAGCTTCAAAGGCACACCTTGCTTCCACTGGTCTCCCTAAAGAGCCCAAAACTTCTCTTCCTTCTAGCTAGCTCAGGAAATCCCCCAGACAACTGTGGTGATTATAATTGACAGTCACTCCTAATATTATTGAGCACCTGTTTGTGGCAGGCACTGTTTTGAGTATGGGGGATAGAGCAGTGAAGGAAGTGGACAAAGTTCCAGTCCTTCCTACTTTTCTTTTTTTTTAAATATATTTTATTGATTTTTTTACCGAGAAGAAGAGGGAGGGATAGAGAGTTAGAAACATCGATGAGAGAGAAACATCGATCAGCTGCCTCCTGCACACCTCCTACTGGGGATGTGCCCACAACCAAGGTACATACCCTTGACTGGAATCGAATCTGGGACCCTTGCGTCCACAGGCCGACGCTCTATCCACTGAGCCAAACCAGTCAGGGCCTTCCTACCTTTCTATGTATGACACCCACCCGTGGAATTTAAGGTTTGTCCCTGCTTCCTACCGAGTGTTCCCAAGGTACCTGCAGGGAGGAAGCATCCGGTTCTGGTCTGGAATTCAGGGCTGATTCAAGAGCAATTTTGCCTGAGGTGACCAAAGTGCCTGCTCTGGGGGGACATGTCTCCTCTCTGTTTCCTGGACCCTGTGCTGTGGAGTCCACTGGTGAGGCTGAGCGAGGTGACGCCAGAACATGACCCAAGCAGAATATGCCAAGCATGGACCGCAGCTTATAGACTGCTTGGTGGCAAACTCAGTGTGCTCCCGAAGAAATCGTCCTTTCTGTATTAGCCCAGCTCCCCAAGAGCAGCTTGCTCTAGGAAACCTCGGGATGTCTAGAACTATACACACCAGGAGCCTCCCCTCTTTCTAGTTTGTGCTTCTAGTACAGAAATAGGCAAATGTCTGCTGATGGGCCACGCTGCTCACTGTAAAGGCTGTTCTATGTGTTCACCTTCCCGAGGGCAGCACTCAGCCTGCTGTTTGCACTCCTGGTGTGCATCACTGTGGTCCCAGTGTATGAGGTCAACTCCACTTCATTTCTGAACTGTCGTGATTTATCAGACAGGTGAACAGTAATGGGGCACAAGGGAAGACCCATGTAACCGATTGAAATACCAATCAAATCCATGTGAGATATTCGAGTTGTAAGGTTGAATAGACTCAGCTGGAAATGGAATTAATTAATGGTGACATGAGGGAGTGTGACTTTCAAGGAAAAAGATGTCAGGAGAGGGTGAGGGTGGGGCCGACTCCAGATTCCTGCACACAGACCCATTCTGACTGGTTGAGCCTGTGTGGTTGGGTCTTTGCTGAATCCCTGGAATGGACAAGAGTGTCTTTTCCTGTTGTACCTGCCTTATGCCTCTGGGAAACGTGAATCAGATTTTATTCTTTGAAGTCATGTTTACAAAGCTTCTCAGCCAAAGCCTGGGGCTACCTAATAACAACTATTTGGGAATAGACTTAGATGATAACACAACCTTTCAGGGTTTTGCCCCTTCCATTCAGGGCATCCTCAGAAGACCAAAATGAGACCTACCAGAAGAAGGCCAGGCAGGGTGTCATCCTCACACAGGTCTGTGAGAGACATTCTAAAGAGTTGTTTTAACTTTGTAGGTGGATGGGTCTGGGCCTGGTTGTCCTGGTTAGTGCAAAGGCCATGCCATAAAGGAGTAGTTATAGGTGACCTTATGTTACCTCTCTTCTGCCCTGGATCTACAAAGAAGTGAGATGATTAGTAGTACTAGTTTAATTCATTTGACCTTATTTCTACCACTTTCATTTTAAGTTTGTCTGTTGTGAGGCTAGAAGAGGAAGAAACTGAGTAATTTTGGGGTCGAATTTCCCACATTCTGAATTTGGCTGATTGCCTCCTTATAGCACTAAGGTGTTCTTCTTCCCCACATTCTACACACCAGTAAGTCAACCCAGGCACTTCATCAGGCTGAGAGTCAGTTCTTCCTAGAACTGATGTGGGTCTTGATTTCAGATCTTTGAGCTTCCTCTCAGCCTGATTCTGAGAGCGTACTGGTCCCTGCTGGTACTATTGCCCAGCCATCTCCACATGCAGAAGGGGTTCTGAGGCATGAGTCGATTTAAGGAATGGAGTCATGAGCCAAGAGAAGACACTTGCAGGAAATAAAGAACTCACCTCTCTCCTGCTCTTGCCCCGCTGGGCATCTGGGTTTCAGGATGAACTGGCCTTGTGTCTTTGGAGACCCAGGATGGAAGGAGAGGTAGAGTCCTCAGGTCCCTTAGGCAGGAGGACAGAGGCTGGAAGATGGTTCTGTGCAATGTCATAGGGATATTCATGACCTACACAGAGAAAAGTCCAGATGTAGATTTAGCTGATGGAGATGGGTGTAATCAAACCTACCTTAACATGAGCGTAGACACCACACTGGTGTGCCGTTCTCCTGGGGCTTCTGGATGAATAAGGCCATGGCTCTGAGTGAGCATCATGGGAACTCTTACTAGAGATGCCCTGCATAAGGCAGGTGCCCAAGCAGAAGAGTTTAAAAGGTAAAGACAAAAAATATGGAATCATGTTGCTTTGCTTGGAAGGCACAGATCCATGAAGTATGTCTCACAATACTTTTGCAGTTTCCATCTGAGAGTATTTCAAGTTTTTAGTTCTTCCCATGAGAAACAAACAAACATCTTAGTTAAATTAATTGACACTCTGAGCACAACATTCCTTTTTAAAAATGTTTATCTCTCGGTTGCCAAGACTGATAAGGACCAAAGTAAATATAGTAATCAACATTGTTGGTTAACATTTTTCAAATAATAAGACTATACTGTCAAGAACTGCTATTCTCTCACACCTGAAGTCAGTTTAAAAGATGTTTAATTGCTTACTGAGGGTTTCCTAGCCAGGTCTACTTCAGAGCAGGTGTCAGTTACCCTGATCCATCCCCGGTATGCTCCACCTGGTAAGGGGTTCTACCAGGCAGAGATCAGAGGGCAGTCTGCTTGGTCCCAGGAACCAAGAAACAATGTGCTATATAGTATGTACGTGGTGGGAAACCACACAGAGATCATCTGGGGTTGGGGCCACATGATTTGTTTGGCATTTCCATGCTTTAAATGTCTTCCTTTCCATGGAATTTCTAAAGACTGTGATACGATATGGAGTTCATGTTGAAGAAAACAATTTCATGTCTTCACTTTCTGATTTACTAGTGAGTATAAGTCAGGAGCACCTGTGTTACCATTTCATCTGCCGTGGAACCATGTCAGGACCCTGTTCAGAGCAAGACTCACTGCAACTTCTCTCTTTTAATGCAAAAGCAATGAGAGCAATAAAGTGCAAGCAAATCTCCAGGATAGGCAGGGAGTTAATGTGCAACAGAGAATTGAGAGCCAATGAATAATACACTCAGAATAGGAACTTAAGGGGCCAGGAGAATTTTTTAGAGCCAGCCTTGTTGCAGGAGGCTGTCCTAAGCCTAAAAGTTGTTCTCTACATTCTCTTGTTTATATTAACATATTTTGTTAATATAAATATATTTAAGTATGTATTTGACTATTTTTACATTCTTACCAAAGATGTCAACATTGATAAAAACAATTAGGCAAACAAAAAACCATGAAGTGGCTTCGGGGATGTTGTGCTCACCTATGTACCTGGTGGCTCCCTGTGTGTCCACACTGGGAAAATACACTTAATAGAAAATATTAGGTTGTTTAGAATTTCCAGGTGACCTGAAAAGGAGTAATCGCCTCACATGATTATTGAAAGGATTAAAAAAGAGGATGCATGCAAGAGGGGGGTCTCAGGTTTCTCACAGAAGTCACCATTGTCACCAGCACTAGTGCAGGGTGTGCTACCGATCCTGGCCTTGCTCTGCTTTCAATCCCTCTATTTCCTTTCACCACACTGAACAATCTTGTTGGTCCAAGCTTCTCATTATTTTTTAGGTAAACTGTGCCAAAAACTATTTTAGAAATAGTTTAATCTATCAATGACCTCAAGAACAATGCCAGAAAACTCCTGAGAAAGGTGCTTCCATCAGTGAGGTCCTCAGGGCTGTAAACTTGATGATCTGTTTTTTTTCTTTGATGCTGAAAAGTTCTGAGCACAGGACAGGAATTTGTACTTGGACTCAGAGGCTGGATGGGAATTAGAAATTCTCTCCAAAGAGAGGCTACTTAGTAATTAGGAAATGGGACAGAGCAACTCAAGAATTAGTTTTGAAAAATAAAAATATGGGGGGGATCCCAATCCATGTTGCTTTCATACATACAAGCAGAGAAATGCTTTTCAAGACAGCTCTGTTTGTCAAGTAGAAAAAAAAAAAGAGGAAAAATTCACATTTCTTTCCCTAACTAGACTATAAATTGCTGAGTGAATAGATGTTATCAGTGTCTGTGCCAAAATAAGTATTTTGTAATTATTTATTAACTGTATGTATAAAGATTGCATGATATTTCCCCTGTTATGAGCATTTAAGCTAAGGACCAAACAACTAGTACTTTGAGACTTTAGAGTTAGAATTTGAATCCAGTCAACTCGACTTAGAGTTTTCCTGACACTCACCAATGAGTGGGTATGGGGCCTCATCCTTTCCAGAGCTGACCCACAGCTGGTAATCTCTCTCAGAGCCCTTGGAGACAAAAAGAACTATGTGTCACAGCAAATCATTCACAGTGGGTACATGAAGAACACACTCTCTCAGCATTTCTCTGTTTCCAAAAAGAGAAAGAAACAGCATCAGTGGAAATGCTATTTGGTCCATGGGGCTGCCTACATTTTTGAATTAACAGAGTTGAGTTGCCTAAGCCCCGTCCCTTCACAACCTCTGATATATTATTCCAGATTGATTCTTGCCTTGTCCCTTTTGGTCAGATGGGGATCTGTGAACCACAATGCAGTCAGACCCTTAATTCCTGGGTGGCCCATGGCATAAGAAATCACAGTTATGGTCCTTCACAAAGGAAGAAAAGTCCATTATTAAGAGCTCTGTTTTCTGTTATCTCTGAAACCCTTGGAGAAAGTTGGGTTTTGCCTTTGATGCCCCTTTCCAGATAGGAATGTTTTCCAGAGAACCACACACTGATATCACTGTTTCTGAACAAAGTCACACTTGAAAAGCATCATGAGCTTAACAATATAAACAAAAGTACAGGGATGTCCTAAAGATAATGGCAAAGTGAAGTCAGCCCACTGGCCTTGGTGCAGAGGAACTGCAATCCAGGGAGAAAAGGGACAAGCCCTGTAGCATAGAGTACAGGTTAGAACAGAAAACAGAATTGTCACTTAATAACACTGAAATCCTACTTGAAACAGTTGGGTCTAAATTATAAAGATTGATGAGTTATTTTAGTGAGTCCTCTAGGAGAGGACAAAGCAAAGAATGTTTGACATGGAGTTAGTTGCTAGTGATGGGTACTATGCTTGCCTCGATTCCTGATAAAGTATCATGGCTCTGTCCTTATGAAGGAGGGTCCCAGAAGCAATCACACACGCGCGCACACACACACACACACACACACACACACACACACACACGCCAAACTCAGCTCAAAAATGTACTGCAAAATAGAAGTGAGAGCTCATAAGACACTTTCTTTCAAGGTATGGTTTCAAAACACTGTGTTGTAACCACTTATCTGGCATACATGTATAGCCAAATAACCCCGGTCCTTCATGAAAATGGAGCATTTTTCTGGTCTGGTGAGATTGATCACCTTAAGCAAAGAAGAGTCACAAATTTGACATAAAATGAACTGAATCATGAATCAATCTCCCTTATATCTTCCCCAAAACCAGTCACTGTTTTTCAAGTTTTACTAGTAGTTCTTACTCAGGGCAGGCATATCATGCAGGTTAGACATCAATGCAGAGGGGTGGGGCACTCAGTGCATGTGAATTCTATTTCATTTCTTATGTATTATTCAATTCCACTAATACGTCAGTCATTGATGGTCTTCTGCCAAATTCTGGTTGCCCTGACTTTTAACGATATCTATATACCATTGGGTGAGACACACCCTAAATACAAACATTATGATCACGCCATGTCACAACAGCAAGGCATTGTCCATGAGTCAGGAGTCTGTAGAAGGAGCAGTACTAGAGAGTGATTCCTGCAAGTCCATCCATCTGCATGTCACCCCCCTCCCTTTTTCCCTACACAATCTCCTCTTAAACCACACCCACCTCTTCCACCAAAACAATTTCAACTGTTTACAGCTGCACCACCAAAATATAAAGAGATAGACACTTCAAGTAAAAGCGATGTGAAGACCTATGTTCCCAGGCCCCAGGTTTTATTCAGAACCTGTCTCTTATAAAGAATCACAAGATACATTAGCTACCAAATTCTCAGGATCTGCACTGGGACATGTAATGTCTAACCAGTGGGTCTTTATGTCACAATTTACAACAAAACATTGCATTTAGGACTCATCATATTGACATTGAGGCCGGTGTGGTAACAAGTGAGGTGGCAGGAGAGGATATACAGAAAGAACCTTCCAAAAGAAGAGATTAGAATCTCTGAGTTGGAATCTTATGAAAATGATATCCTATATAATACAAGCTAATGTGCAAATTGTCTCCTCAGGAGTACAACTGACCAGGATTGCAACTGCCCGCTATGATGTGCGCTGCCACCAGGGTGTGGTGTGGAATGCAGGGAGGCCCCAGCCAGCAGCTGGCAGCTAGGGGAAGGAAAGCCCTGATAGGCCCTGATCGGTCCTGATTGCCGGCCAGGCCTAGGGACCCTACCTGTGCACAAATTTTGTGCACCAAGCCTCTAGTATATATAATGAAAATACATGTTGTTATTAACATTTTAAAATTATAGTTTAATTTCTTTATGCTATAACTTTTAATTCATATACAATTCAGGGACTATAAGGATAGCACCTATGTACATACAGGCGAATAATACAGCTTTGCTGCCATCAATTTTAATTGGGGGGGGCCATGATATGACTTTGATATCTATAAAAATTAGCTGTCTTAAGATGGGAAGTGTATTATCAATACACACACACACACACACATAAATCCCAAAAGCTCAAGTTTTGTTTTGTTTTTTAACTAAAATAGTGCACAGGTGACTTACAGTTAATCCTAGATTTGGTAGTGACTGCTTGATAGTGTCATTTGCTATATCTGAATTTGTTACTGTAATAATTAGAGACTGTAACAAAGAAATGAGAATGTTTGCTTGATGTTAAATATTTTAAGTAGGTCAGTAAATAATTATTGTCAAATTATTATCCATATTGTAAGGCAAAGCTTGTTCTCAGGAGACCATGAAGCACATGGAGAGCGATGACCCATCCTTATAACATATTGTCACACCTTTCTGTAACATGTAGCTGGTAGAAAGCATTTCATTACAAATGATTCCCTCAGCAGATTTCGGAGACACAGACTATGTAACAGCTAATGCAAGAAAGAGGAAGTCTGAGCCTGAAGCACAGGCAGGTGGGTTGGCCCTCACACCTCTCTCTTCTGGAGTTGTGTTTTTATAGCAAGGCTTCATGTCTTTGCAATTACATAGTCAGTTTCAGTAAAATCAGAGTAGGAACTGGCTAGAAGAGACCTTTTTCAAACTGCTACTTAGTGAGTAAGCCTTCTTTGTGGCAGGCAGTATGTTTACTAAGAGATTCATTATTGAATTCTGTAGAGCAAATTCAATAAAGCCAAAGAGATTAGGTCACAAGACTAAAAATGTTAGAAATTTCAAGTTCCACTTCCATGTCCTCCAGTGAATAGGGTATTTGTAATATTTCTCTATGACACCTCACCTTGAGAAACTGCTCTATAAAAATAGACGGACATATAGACCAATGGGACAGAACAGAGAATCCAGAAGTCGACTCAAGCCATTATGCTCAATTAATATTTGACAAAGGAGGCAAAATCATACAATGGAGTCAAGACAGTCTCTTCAATGAATGGTGTTAGGAAAATTGGACAGATACATGCAAAAAAATGAAACTAGACCACCAACTTACATCATACACAAAAATAAACTCAAAATGGATAAAGGACTTAAACGTAAGATGGGAAACCATAAAAATCTTAGAAGAAGCCATAGGCAGCAAAATATAAGACATATGTCATAGCAATTTCTTCACTATGATACAGCTCCTAGGGCAATGGAAACTAAGGAGAAAATCAACATATAGGACTACATCAAAATAAAAAGCTTCTGTACAGCAAAAGAAACGATCAACAAAACAACAAGAAAGCCCACTGCATGGGAGAACATATTGGCCAATGTTATGTCCAACAAGGATTTAATCTGTAAAATTCATAGGGAACTTATACATATTAACAAAAAGAAGATAAACAATCCAATAAAAAATGGGCAAAGGCTAGCTGGTTTGGCTCAGTGGATAGAGCATCGACCTGTGGACTGAAGGGTTCCTGATTTGATTTCGGTCAAGGGAACATGCCCGGGTTGTGGGCTCAATCCCCAGTGAGGGGAGGGTGTGTGTGTGTGTGTGTGTGTGTGTGCAAAAGATAGCCAATCCATGATTCTCTCTGATCATTGATGTTTCTATCTCTCTTTCCCTCTCCCTTCCTCTCTGAAACCAATAAAAAAACTTTTTTTTTAAATGGGCAAAGGACCTAAATGGACACTTTTTGAAAGAGGTCATATAGAAGGGCAAGAGACATATGAAAATATGCTCAAAATCACTAATCATCCGAGAAATGCAAATCAAAATGACATTGAGGTACCATCTCACACCTGTCAGAATGGCTATCATCAACAAATCAACAAACGACAAGTGCTGGTGTGGATGTGGAGAAAAAGAAACCCTCGTGCACTGCTGGTGGGAATGCAGACTGGTGCAGCCACTGTGGAGAACAGTATGGAGTTTCCTCAAAAAGTTAAAAATGGAACTCCCATTTGACCCAGTAATCCCACTTCTAGGAATATATCCCAAGAAACCAGAAACACCAATCAGAAAGGATAGATGCACCCCTATGTTCATATCAGCACAACTCACCATAGCTAAGATTTGGAAACAGCCTAAGTGCCCATCAGCAGAAGAGTGGATTAAAAATAGTGGTACACCTACACAATGGAATATTATGCTGCTGTAAAAAAGAAGGAACTCTTATTATTTTTTTATTATTATTTATTTATTTATTTATTTATTTATTTATTTATTTATTTTTTGAGGAGAGCCGGCTGATCCTTTATTGCTTCAAGGGGAGGGGTGCTCAGGAGCTCTTGGTGGGGCGGGCCCGCTTCCTCTTCACCATCACCGGCTTCTGGCTGCGCAGGATGGCGCTGGCCCAGCGGATGGCGGCCATGCGCAGATCTGGACGGTACTTGTTCCTGCGGATCATGTGCCGGATGCTGCTCAGGGTGGCCCGGGCGTTCTTGTTGATGGTGGTGCGCACGTAGGAGGTGGCAGGCTTTCGCTGGCCGGATCTCCGCTTCATGATGACCATCACCCCTTTGCCGTCCGGCGCCGGCTCCACGCCCACCGTCTTGCGGTGAATCAGCCCGTTGTAGCGGAAGGAGTTGCGGACCTTCAGGTTATTGGGTTCGGTGCTGTACGTCTGCTTGTTCCTCTTGAACAGGAAGCTGGAGCAGTTCCGCAGGATCATCCATTGCAGGAGGGCAGACATGGCAGCAGTTCCTCACGCTGCGGCAGCCGGAGACGGAAAGAGCGAACTCTTATTATTTTCAACAGCATGGATGGAACTGGAGAGCATGTTCTAAGTGAACTAAGCCAGTCGGAGAAAGATAAATATCACATGATCTCACTCATTTGTGGAATATAATGAACAACATAAACTAATGAACAAAAATAGATCCAGAGACAGAGAAGCATTGAACAGACAATTCCACCTCAGAGGGAAGGCAGGGATGGTTGGGGGATAAGAGAGCAACCGAAGGACTTGTGTGCATGCATATAAGAATAACCCATGGACACAGACAGTAGTGGGGGTAAGGGCATGTGCTGGAGGGTGGGAGTGACCGGGGAAAGGTCAATGGGGGAAAAAGGAGACATATGTAATACCTTAACCAATAAAGAATTTTTTAAAAATCTCAAATCTTTGAAATTTATTTGTTCCCTAGTCAAAAATTTCTCTTTATTTCCCTCTTTACATTATTTTCACTTGAAATGTAAAAGCTTATAATGATACCCCTTCTGGGTCATAAGCTCTAAAAACTGCAACAGCAGAAGTATATATATTTTGTTGTGGTTGTTTTTTTTATTCCTTAACTGAGGATATTATTTCCATTGTTTTTTGGAGAGAGCGGTTGGGAGGTAGGGGGAGGGAAAGAGAGAGATAAACATCAATGTGAGAGATACACATTAACTGGTTGTCTCCACAAGTGCCCCAACCAAGGGCAGGGAGCAAACCTGAAACCCAGGTACATGCCTTTGACCAGGAATCAAATCCGGAACCATTTGGTATGCAGGCTGATGCTCTAACCACTGAACTACTTGCCAGGGCATATTTATATTTATATATACATATAATTTATATGTATATTTAATTTCTTAATCATTGCATGATGGTCAGTAACTAATAGCTTATTAATTGCAATTCAAAGAGTACTAGTTAGCTCACTGAATTACACTTAAGTATACTAAAATATACTGTAGAATTATACCAAGCTTTATGAGGGGCTTGGAGTTCTGTTTCTGGTCAAGATGGAATAACTTCTTGGATTTACTCTCTCACTTGGGTACATATACTTCCACCTTAACCAACTAAAATCCAGTCAAAAATATATGAGACCATGGTAGCCAAGACATTGACCATCAAGAAATTAAGGACAATGTTTCTTGAAAGATGGAAAATAAATTAGATGAACCCTACTATTGCCCTATCTTACTGCCTGGAGAAAGTTTCCAGGCTCTAGAGCAGGTAAAGGGAAGATCAAGCTGCAGGTCAAGGGAAACCAAGAAGGCAGAGTACTGGAGAGGAGAGAGCTGCATATACTCTGGGAATCTGGCAAGTGCCCCTGGAGTATTTAGCTGAACACTGATCAGTGCATGTGTGAGAGAAAACTACCAAAGCTTACAGAAGGACCTGGCTGAAAAGATTACAGAAAATAGTGCCTGTGGCTCCCACAAAACCAGGAATTGTACCTGTTTTCAACAGGCATAGCGAAAAACCTCATAATTCATGAGGTCCAGAACAGCTTTTAATCTAATTACACTTGTCCTACTGCTAAGGCAAGACCCTGCTCTGGTCTTGTCTAACCAAGTTTAAAAGCAGGACTCTAACAGATTAAATTGTGTCCAACTGTATGCTGCCAACAACAAAAATGCACTTTAAATATGAAGATGCAAAGAAGTTTTAAAAATATAGAAAAGAATAGGTCATGCTAAGATTAATCAAAAGAGAACTGGAATGACAATATTTATATTAGACAAAGTAGATTTCATAGAAAGTAACACCAGCAAAGATAAATGGTCATTTTCTAATGATGGGCAATTAATTCATCAAAAAACCATAGTGCTTTTAAACATTTATGCCCTTAATAATAGAATTTCCACATACATGAAACAAAAACTGATAAAATAGCATGGAGAAACAGACAAATGTCTAGTTAAACAATTATAGTCAGGAATTTCAACATTTCTCTTAATAATTCCCCTCTTAATAAATAGAATAAGAAGGCAAAATCAGTGAGAATATAGATTTGAAAAGCTCTAGCCACCAAATTAACCTAATTGAAATGTATAGAACACTCTACCCAACACCAACCAATAAAGTATGCATTCTTTTCAAGTGTACACCATCATTCACCAAGATAAACTATATTCTGGGCCATAAATGAAGGTTCAATAGATTTAAAAGGATTTAAATCATGTTTTCTGATCACAGTGGAATTAAATTAGAAATTAATAAAGAAAGAGATCAAAACATCCTCAAGTATTTGAAAAGTAAATAGCACACTTCTAAATAGCCCATTGGTCAAATAAGAGATCAACAAGGAAACTGAAAGTATAGAAGTGACTAAAAAGAAAAACACAATATATCAATAGTAGGATGCAGCTAAAGCCAAACAATATTTTTAAAAAAATTTATGAAACTAAATGTCTATTTTAGACAAGAATAAAAGTCTTCATTTAATGACCTCAGCTTCCACCATAAGAAGCTAAAAAATAAGGAACAAATGAAATACACAATAAACAGAAGAAAAGATATACCGTTGATAAAAGGGCAAATCGATGAAATAAGATATAAAAACAATAGAAAAATCAATAACTGGTTCTTTGAGGAAATCACTATAATTGACAAAACTGGAGAAATCAGGAATAATAGAAGCAAATTGGTAGTATCAAAGAGAGTTGAAATCATTACAGATTCTACAGATATTCAAAGGATAATATGAAAATATTTTGAACAGCTTTTATGCCAATAAATTTTACAACATAGATGAGAGGGACAAATTCTTTGAAAGACAAAACTACTAAAGTTCACTCTATAGAAAATAGATAACCTGAATAGCCTTATATCTATAATAGAATTTGCATTTGTACTTAAGAGCCCTCCCAATTATCAGTCATTAGATATATTTGATGCATAGAATTCAAAATGCTATTGAGTGGAACTCAAAGGGTATAAATCAGAAGCAAAAAATTGAAATATCTTTGAGGGCTAGATAAGTATTGTAAGTGAATGATGTAAAATAGTTATAGGAAAAAATAACTGCCAAAAATATAAGCAAACTTTATTTTCACTGAACCATCAAATATATACAGAAATGTAACATTATGTAAATGTATGATTGCAAAAATTTTATTTCAATTTTAAAGTAAAACTTAAAGTCAATATGTAAATATTAATTAATTATGTTATTTTATTGCTTGTGGTGTTTTGGCTCTTCTGTGGAATCAGAAACCTGATTCATTTTCTTCCACCCTTAGATATTACTATGTTTTGCATTTCCTATGACATTGTGGACAGTTTCAAATATTTTACTTTAAATTATTTAACTTTATACAGATTCATAATGGAAAATAGTTCTTGACAAAAGTAGGTACTTCAAAATATGGACAAAATTCTTACACAACAACGTACTCATCCTTCCTCTTTTTTTCACATGTATGACTCCTCATTTCTCAATTCTCCAAATTAAAATTTACTCTTCAGGGACACCGTTTCATCCATTATTATTCCTCATTCTTCTGTTGTCTCAATAGTGTTTTTCAGTTCTAGTAGCTACACATTTTTGTTGTTGTTAACCTGATAATCATCTTTTCTACTGGCTTGTAAGTTCCCTGGGAACAGGGTCTCTGCCTGTTCCCTCACCACTGTATACCAGGATCTACCTTTATTCCTAACCTACAGTGGGAGCCCAATAAAGAACGGAAGACAGAATGAGTCATAGGGAAGGACTGACAGCTGCCTGTACAGTGTTCTTGATAAGTAAAATTATAACAAAAAACTTTTTTAAAATAATTTTTTAGAGTGATAGTTAGAAGCATTTATCAGAATTGAAATTAAACACATACTTTGACCAAACTGTGGACCTTTCAGTAATATATTCTATAGAGACCCACGATATGCACAATGCCTTTTTTAAAAAAATATATCTTATTGATTTTTCACAGAGGGGAAGGGAGAGAGACAGAGAGAGTTAGAAACATCGATGAGAGAGAAACATCGATCAGCTGCCTCCTGCACATCCCCCACCGGGGATGTGCCCGCAACCCAGGTACATGCCCTTGACCGGAATCAAACCCGGGACCTCTCAGTCCGCAGGCTGACGCTCTATCCACTGAGCCAAACCGGTTTTGGCACACAATGCCTTTCTAAAGCAGCAACTCCTTTCCTACTATGCAAGAAGTCAGGTAAGTATCCAAACACATGTGGAGATGCATTCTCATCACATTGTTATTTGTAAAACCAAAAAACAGAAGTTGGAAATTAGCTAAATGTATTTCAAAATTATTTAAATAAATTCTGATGTAGTCATCAATGAGATGCTATGCAAATATTAAAATTATAATAGAGATGAGGCAAAAGTAGGTTTACAGTTGTTCATATAAAAATACAATAGTTAATAAGTAATAATACAAGAACAAATTCTCTGCTTCACATACTCACAACTGTAAACCTACTTTAGTCCTACCCTGTATATAACTGTATTTACTTACAGTTAAAAGTGAAAATAAATGTGCAATATAATAAGAGGAAAAAGGCTTAAATAACACATAGAGTAATCACTCCTCTTTTTGATTTAAAAAAACAAAACACCACAATTGATATATGTATGGTATGTGGCATACTTCTCTTAGAATATATTTAAATGTCTCCCATGCCTTTCAATCAGAAATTTCTTCCACCTTATGACAAAGTGATTTTACTTTGGGGAATATATCCAAAGAAATATTGATTCAAAAGAACATATTCACTCTTATAGTATATTCATTGCAGCATTATTTATAATAGCCAAAATTTGGAAGCATCTCAAGTGCTCATCAGTAGATGAGTGGATAAAAAAATAGCTATGCTGCATTTACACAATGGACTACTACTTTAAATAATACAGAATTTAAATTTTTTAAGAAAGGAAATATTATCTTTTGTGATAGCAGGAAGGACCTGGAGAGTATTACGCTAAGTGATATAAGCCATTCAGAGAAAGACAGATATCATATGATTTCACTTATAAGTATAATCTAATGAACAAAATAAATAAACAAACAAAATAGAAACAGACTCACAGATGCAGAAAACAGACTGACAGCTGTTAGAGGGGATGGGGGTGAAGGGGCTGGGAGGAAAATTTAAATGAATTAAGCAAAAAAATAAAAACTACCTCATAGACACAGACAACAGTATGATGATTACCAAAGGGACAGGGGAGTGGGTAGAGGTAGAAAAGGTAAAGGGGGAGGAGAACCAAGATGGCGGCATAGGTTAACGCCAGAGTTTGCTGCTTTGAACAACTACCTCAAAAGTAAAACTAAAAGACGGAAGGGACATCACCCAGAACCACAGGAACGCTGGCTGAGTGGAAGTCCCACAACTAGGAGGAAAGAGAAACGCATACGGACACTCAGAGGAGGCGCAGTGCTGAAGTCAAATTCTGAGGTGCGGAGTGCACGGTTGGCGTTTTCAATCGGGAGGGAGTCGCAGACTCTGAACTCCAGATACAGGCGAGTCCTTAGGGACCCGGACTCAAACGGGAGAAGCGGGACTGTCTGGCTTCGGTCAGAGCGAGTGCAGCTTTCTCTCCGAGCTTTGCAGCGGGTGCTGGGACTCAGAGAGGCAGAGCCCCTGGGGACAGGACTGAGAGCCGCCATAACTGCTCTCTCTGGCCCACCCTGTTGATCCTGTTCGACCCGCCCTGCCCAAGCCCTGCACAGAGGCATTTGCCGGATAGCCTCAGGCAAAGGCTAGATTAGCACCTCCCTAGAGGACAGAAGTTCTCTCACTGCTGACACAGCTGATTCTCATAGCCACTTGGCCTGGAGGTCAAACCCTCCCTGGAATTAGCTACAACAATCAAGGTTTAACTATAAGACTGCGAACAAAGACCACTAGGGGATGCACCAAGGAAGCATAACAAAATGCGGAGACAAAGAAACAGGACAAAATTGTCAATGGAAGAAATAGAGTTCAGAACCACACTTTTAAGGTCTCTCAAGAACTGTTTAGAAGCCGCCGATAAACTTAATGAGATCTACAAGAAAACTAATGAGACCCTCGATGTTTTATTGGGGAACCAACTAGAAATTAAGCATACACGGACTGAAATAACGAATATTATACAGACTTCCGACAGCAGACCAGAGGAGCGCAAGAATCAAGTCAATGATTTGAAATGCGAGGAAGCAAAAAACACCCAACGGGAAAAGCAAAATGAAAAAAGAATCCAAAAATGCGAGGATAGTGTAAGGAGCCTCTGGGACAGCTTCAAGCGTACCAACATCAGAATTATAGGGGTGCCAGAAGATGAGAGAGAGCAAGATATTGAAAACCTATTTGAAGAAATAATGACAGAAAACTTCCCCCACCTGGTGAAAGAAATGGACTTACAGGTCCAAGAAGCGCGGAGAACCCCAAACAAAAGGAATCCAAAGAGGACCACACCAAAACACATCATAATTAAAATGCCAAGAGCAAAAGACAAAGAGAGAATCTTAAAAGCAGCAAGAGAAAGAAACCCAGTTACCTACAAGGGAATACCCATACGACTGTCAGCTGATTTCTCAACAGAAACTTTGCAGGCCAGGAGGGAGTGGCAAGAAATATTCAAAGTGATGAATACCAAGAACCTACAACCAAGATTACTTTATCCAGCAAAGCTATCATTCAGAATTGAAGGTCAGATAAAGAGCTTCACAGATAAGGAAAAGCTAAAGGAGTTCATCACCACCAAACCAGGATTATATGAAATGCTGAAAGGTATCCTTTAAGAAGAGGAAGAGGAAGAAAAAGGTAAAGATACAAATTATGAACAACAAATATGCATCTATCAACAAGTGAATCTAAGAATCAAGTGAACAAATAATCTGATGAACAGAATGAACTGGTGATTATAATAGAATCAGGGACATAGAAAGGGAATGGACTGACTATTCTTGGGGGGGAAAGGGGTGTGGGAGATTCGGGAAGAGACTGGACAAAAATCGTGCACCTATGGATGAGGACAGTGGGTGGGGAGCGAGGGTGGAGGGTGGGGCGGGAACTGGGAGGAGGGGAGTTATGGGGGGGAAAAAAGAGGAACAAATGTAATAATCTGAACAATAAAGATTTAATTAAAAAAAGAAAGAAAAGGTAAAGGGGAGAAAATGGTGACAGAAGGAGACTTGACTTTGGGTGGTGAACACACAATGCAATATGCAGATGATATATTGTAGAATTATACTCCTGAATCTATATATTTTTTAATCAGTATCAACCCAATAAAGTCGATAAAATAAAAAGAAAATTTTTAAAAGAAATTTCTTCCAATTATGGGGTGTTTCACCTTGGTTAGAAAAGAGAAATGTTTTTTTAAAAATGGTCTTTTATTCTTTTTCTAATGTGTTCCAGAACATACTTAATGCTTAAAATATGTTTTGGTTTTATTTCACTGAGTATTAATCATTGTTGGTGAAGTTGTGACATTTCCATAAGCTCAATTTGTAAACTTGATTTTATTTTACATTTGACTTTTAGACATTTGTTAAGTGAATTCAAATAACTAATTCAAAAAACTAATTTTCATGACATTCCACTCAGTGTGCAAGAACATAAGTTCTGTCTGGATAAGAAGGTAAACCACCATCCTACCAACAAATGATCAGATCATCTCAATCCAAACAGTCTAACGGGATCATCGTGAATGTTTTCCTCTATTGCCGGGCTCGCGGGTGGGAGACTGTACACCAGGGTAGTCTCAGGAAGGCTGGTGTTCATTCCAGGTAACAGCTCATCTGCATTCTTGTCTGACACATAAGTATTTTGTTTCACGGGCTTTCTGCACTTTCCCTCATAGTTGTGACTCAGTGAGGCGTAAAACCCCTGTGCTCCATCAATTGCCTAAAAAGAGAGGCATGTTAATTTTTCATTGTTAGCCCATTGTGTCACTTTGATGACTTCTGGGAATTTCTGTTCTCTGAAAAACAAGAAGCTTGTTGTCTGGGCTTCAGTTGCCTGGTTTTGCCTAATTTGTCAGAATGGTGATAAACAAAAACAAAAACAATAATCAATTCAAGATATGTTAGTGGAAAATGGTGTTTACATAAACTTTTTGTGTGAGTAGTTTTATTTCTTTCTTTGTACATTTTAGATGGACTCCTATCCATCTTCCCCTGCCTTTACCTTAGGGAGTGTTTGCCCTCGGTTGTTTTTACCAAGTTACAATATCCCAATTTATTAAACTGGGAACATGCATGATAGGAAGGAATTTAACAAATCACATTGTCTACTTTACATGTTTAAAAACTGGTCATTTAATTTTTTAAACAATAAAGAATTTAAGTTAAAATAAATAAATACATACATACACACTGGTAATTCAATTATATCCACAAAAGTCCCCAATTTGTCTACATATTTTAGATTCAGAAGTACAACAATAACAGTGTCCACTTATATGACTGGTATATGAAAAGAATTATACTTCATATATTTCTCTATTACCTTCTTGCCTGCCTGTCCCTAGGTCCCCTTTGAGATCATTTTAGGATGGCCTTTGAGATGCCTATTTGCATCTAAGAGGGTCTGGTAGACGCTCTGGCCTAGAGCCGGGTCAGTAATAGAATAGCAAGAACTGGACGTTAAGGCAACTTGGGGAAGTAACAGGCTTAAAGGCAAGACCTTGAATTTGGTGTCAGAAAGCTGAGGATTGAATTCTGGCTCTGTAATGTACTAATCACAGGACCTTGGGCTGTTTTTAAAAACTAGTCAGAGTCTCAATTTTCTTGCTTATAAACGAAAAGTACCAAAATCACCATGTTATGAATATAAAGATAATCTATGTGGAAGCTATAATCACTGCCCAAAAGTAAGGTGTGGGATTATAATTATTAAAACGTACAGCCTAAAACTTTAGGATAGCCAATAAATAAATCAAAAATTTCTATATTAAGGATTTATCTTTATGAATAGGTCAAAATTATAGCAACTGTGAGGGGTGGGGGAAGGAAGCAACATTTGGATTAAAGCCCCTAATGAATCAGTAAGCATCTCCCCATTGCACTCAATTTCATGCTAAAAGTAAGATGTGTTATATTTGCTTCCAGGTAGAAAAGATGCTTCTATTTACAACTTCTTTGGTATTTTTGTCTGACATATATATATATATATATATATATATTATTGATTTTTTTTTACAGAGAGGAAAGGAGAGGGATAGAGAGTTAGAAACATCGATGAGAGAGAAACATCAATCAGCTGCCTCCTGCACACTCCCTACTGGGGATATGCCTGCAACCAAGGTACTTGCCCTTGACTGGAATCAAACCTGGGACCCTTGAGTCTGCAGGCCGACTCTCTATTAACTGAGCCAAACTGGTCAGGGCTTGTCTGACTTTATTCTTAAACTAATTATTTCTGGAAAATTGCAACAGCGGCCTAACTGGTATTCTTGCTCTAGTCTCTTCCCTCTGCCAGTTAGCTTGTATGCTTTATTCAAATTACCTTTCTAAGACACAACTTCCATATTTTCATATTTTTACCATCCTGTCTCCACAATTTTAGCCTATACATTAAGGTCTGAATTTCATATTCTGGCATTCAAGTTTTTCTATGGCACTACTTCACCTTTTAAATTTTGATTCCTATTACTCTCCTGCATAAACTCTGTATTTCAGGCAAACTGGATAATTCTTCATTTTCCTTTGGGGAATTCCTCTCCCTTCCCTGGTCTGGATTACAGCGCTGTACCCCAAACCCAGCTCAGGACTAAGCCTGTGACCTAGGCTGGAACCCATCACACCATCCATCCCCCTGGCAACAGAAGTTGGTCCAAGAATAGAAGGCATGTGGTTTCAGCAGAGCCAATTGTGTGGCATGTTTGGGATTGATGTACAGATGCAGGAGTAGAAAACGTGCTGTTTCCTGGAGTTGGGAGGAAGAAAACCTGGGTCTTCCAGAGGCTTGTCCAGCCTCAAGGGAAGAGTTTCGTGGTAATGGAAGAGCATGAAGTCAGTAACAGAGGGAAACAGGGAGGGAGGACATGCGAAGAGAGTCCTCATAGTCCGTCATCTCAAAAAAAAAAAAAAAATACCCCCTTTCAGCTCCCTCCCATGTGAACCAGTGATTTTCCTCTAATGCTAAAGTGCTTTGAATTGGGTTTCTGCACTTATAACTTATAGCATTCTCAATAATATAAGTCTGGTCAACAACTGGTCAACCTTATCAAGTGCCGCAGAGTTCAAAAACCATGATCCTGAGAAAGAACCACAAACTGTAGATGGTACAGTCACTGTGACTTCCAGCGTGTTATTTCAGTTGAGTGCATGGGTAGAAAATATACAGCCAAAGGTAAAAGAATGCTTATTTCTGGAAAGAAATGGAAACAGTAGAATAAAGTAAGAATCAGTTTAAGATTTAGAGAGTTAAACAAGTTGAAGTCAAATTTTGTTGTTTTGTTTTTAAATATCCCAGTGGCTTGTGCATATTGGTAGGTAAATAGTAATAACTACTTTTTAAAAAGTGAAAAATAGAAAGAAATAATTTAAGGTGCAAGATCTTGAAAGAAATAGGAGAAATGGTCAAGAGCATAAGTAGTAGAAGCGGTGCTTCAATTTACAACTTCTCTGGTATCTCTATGGCTTTGGAAAAGAGAGAGGTTGCTTCTGACATAGGAGGGAAAGGAGAGATTGATGCAAAATTTTGACATGAAGATTGCCTATGCTTTTGTAATTGACTTTAGTAACAAAGTAAGTATTGTAATAGCAAACTTGGCAGTGTGGCCCTAACCAGTTTTGCTCAGTGGATAGAACGTCAGCCTGCGGACTCAAGGGTCCCAGGTTCAATTCCCATCAAGGGCATGTACCTTGGTTGCGGGCACATCCCCAATAGGGAGTGTGTAGGAGGCAGTTGATCAATGTTTCTCTCTCATCGATGTTTCTAACTCTCTATCCCTCTCCCTTCCTCTGTAAAAAATCAATAAAATATATTTTTAAAAAAGAATATAAAAAAACAAAACTTGGCAGTGTGTTTTTTGATAATCATTCTAATAAAATGAAATTGAGCAAATATAAAAAATTATGTTTAATTTGTGAATCTAAATTTGTGAGAGGGTATCTATGCTAATAAAAGGGTAATATGCTAATTAGACCAGGTCGACCGGACATCTTCTGGTCATCCAGTCCTCCTTCTGGACAAAGCCATGGTGGTGGGGGCCAAGGCAGAGGTGGTTAGGGGTGATCAGGCAGGCAGGAGAGCAGTTAGGGGCAGTCAGGACAGCAGGGGAGAGCAGTTAGGGGAGATCAGGTTGGCAGGGGAGGGCAGTTAGGGGCAATCAGGCCAGCAGGCAGAGGTGGTTAGGGACGATCAGGCAGGCAGGCAGGTGAGCGGTTAGGAGCCAGCAGTCCTAACTGCGAGAGGGATGTCTGACTGCCGAGATCAGCAGTTGGACACCCCTCGAGGGGTCCCGGATTGGAGAGGGTACAGGCCGGGCTAAGGGACTCCCTCCACCCCCTGCATGAATTTCATGCACTGGGCCTCTAGTAATTGAATAATGACTAATTTCCTTAGATTATCTTTAATTATGTAATTTATAAAACAGCAGAATTATTATATTTATTTTTTAAAATATATTTGCATTGTATTCAGAGAGGAAGGGAGATAGAGAGAGAAAGAGAAACATCAATGATGAGAGAGAATCATTGATGGCCGTCTACTGCATGCCCCACACTGGGAATCCAACCCACAACCCAGGCATGTGCTATAACTGGGAATGGAACTATATGACCTACTGGTTCATAGGTTGATGCTCAACCACTGAGCCATGCTTGCTAGGCAACTTGTCATTTTCATGAAGATGCAAAGAGGTAATAAAGCACTATTTGTTCTCTGCAGGTCAAATAGGAAGTCTTTTGCCCCATGGCATTAACAATAAGACAAAAGGCGGTCTCTTGGGATAAGGACTAGATCATAGTCATTTTTTTAATACCATTGTAGGCCGTGACAGTTTCAAACTATCATTTAGATTAGATGATATAGAGATCCCATGAGTTAAACTTTTGCCTATGTTCTCTTCCATTTAAGTATGATTGCAAATTATATATGGTGGCATAATGCATAGCACACCTACACTGATGATTACAAATTGGTAATTATTTCCATGAGTAAGAAATTTTACTCAGTGGCATTCTGAACCTTACATTCTATTTTTGGAAAATAGGAGTTAGAGTATGGTTTTTATTTCATAAATCAGTGATGGAATAGTCCAGCCAGGCTGTCTGAAGGTGGGCTGTCTAATGCTGACTCTAAGTACTTGGAGTTTTTGTGCAGCATCCACCAGCCAGCAGACCTGCACTCATTTCACATGTAGATATAGAAGGTCTGATGAGGGGGCTACAAGTCTATGATAAGTTTGGACCCAGTATGAGGGCCGCAACTTTTGAGTCCCAGTCTCAGGCACCAGGAGGGTGTCCATCCCTGCAGGAAATTTGCTGTTGGTCTCTTCTCTCTCCTGCTCAGGGAGGCCCAGTGGGTACTTCAGAAACATGGGTTAGTACAGGCTTCCTTGCATCTGGAGGAGGGTGGGTGTCTGGTCACAGGTAGGACCACGCTGATAAGTGTGCACAACCCAGGAGGCCAGTTCTGTTATTGGGCACATGCTAACAGGTTTTCTTCACAGGACACAGGTTATGGACACCCTAGATCTCACCGGTAAGTGCAACAAACTCCGGCAGACCCTCTTTTGTGGTCGCACACGAAGAGGCACTTATCTCACATCCCTTATCTAGGAGGTGGATGCCCCAAACAGAGAAGGGAAGATCACAGAGGATGCTGGACACCCTTTTGTGTGTTTTCTTACAGATGGGAGGTGCTTCATCCACACCCCTTGCAGATAGCCCTTTAGGCTGTATTCTTCAACATTGGGACATGTTCAACCCTCAGACCCTTAAGAAGAAATGCTTGCTTTTCTTTTGTACCCAGGCATGGCCTCAATATCAACTAGCAGATGGAGAAACATGGCCCCCAGAAGGGTTCTTGAATTATAACACCATTTTACAACTAGACCTCTTTTGTAGAAGGGAGGGGGAATGGTCAGAAATTCCTTATGTCCAGGCCTTCTTTGCTTTAAGGGATAAACCAAATCTGCATAAAGGCTGTAAGATTGACCCCTCTTTACTGACCATTACACAGGATCTACCAGAGAAAAAGGCAGAGGCCACCCCATCACCAGCACCTTCGTGTGAGCCTTCCTGTCCACCATATCCAGGACCCCCAGGGGAGGTATCTCCCCTGGTCGGGAGGCCCACAGTCAGTAGGAAGCCAAATACAACCTGTGATAGGGGTTGGTACCCCTTAGTTGAACAAGCCAATGGGGAATTTGGCCCTACCATAGTACAGATTCCCTTCTTATAAGATTTGAGACAAATCAAAAGTAATTTAGGGAAATTTTCAGATGATCCCGATAAATATATTGAAGTTTCCAAAGCCTTACTCAAATGTTTGATATACCCTATACAGACATCGTGTTACTTTTAGGCTAGATTCTGTCTCCTACTGTAAAACAGATTGTATTAGGAAATACGAGGGAATTCGGGGACCAGGTCTATATCACTCTGGCTCAAGGGTTCCAGGATCCTGAAGAAAGGAGAAAGAATTACCTACCAGGAGAGGAGACAGTTCCTCCAATGGATTCCAACTGGAATGCTGACTTTGAAGTGTGGAAAATAAGACACTGTCAGGTCTTCATTATTGAGGGCCTCAGGCACAGCAAAACCAAACTCGAAGCTGGCCACTATTACTCAAGGGGCTGATGGAAACCCCTCGGCCTTTTTGTAGAGGCTCAGGGAAGCACTGGTTAAGCATACCAATATGACCCGAGATACAACAGAGGGACAACAGATTTTAAAGGACAAATTTATCACCTGGTCAGCTCCAGACATCAGGAGAAAGTTACAGAAATTGGCTATCAGTCCCGAAAGTACCTTAGAGAATCTCCTGAAAGTTGCCACCTCTGTATTTTACAGCAGGGACCAGGAGGAGGAAGAGATGAGGAACAAGAGGGATGAGGCTAAGGCTATGGAAATGGAGAGGGTTATAGTAGATACACTCCAGGAGGCCAATAAGAGTCTCAAGTCAGGACCTGGAGGTGAGCAGTCAGTCCTGGTCACTTGTTACAACTGTGGCCAAGCTGGACATATGCCCTGGACTTGCCTCAAGGAGCAAGGGAACAGCCCCCTAAGACTTGTCCTATCTGTAAAGGAGACCACTAGAAGTTGGACTGCCCTCAGGGACAAAGGTCCCAGGGAGCTGAGCCGATAACTCAGCTGATCCAGCAGGACTGATAGGCCTTGGGACCTCCCTACCAGGCTCCACATAGGACTGTCATCTCCTCCAAGGAGCCTCAGGTAACCCTGACTGTCGAGGGCAAGGAAATTAATTTCCTCCTTGATATTGTATCCACCTTCTCTGTACTCCTCTCAAACTCTGGCAAATTGTCTTCAGAGGCGGTGTCTGCTACAGGCGTGTCTGGAAAGCTAATAAAGAGCCTCTCTTAGCCTTTAGGGTGTAGCTAGGGTGAGTTGTTCTTTTCCCATGCCTTCCTGATTGTGCCAGAAAGCCCTGCACCCCTTTTGGGGCGAGATATCTTAGCCTGCCTGGGGACAACTACTCTCACATCCAGAGCAAGTACTGTGTCTTCCTATGGTAGAGACTGAAATTAACCTTGACATTTGAGCCACTCAGGGCAGGATAGGGCGAGCTATCACTGGGGTCCCCACCTCAGGTACACCTCAAGGATTCAGCCTCATACACACATCAAAGGAAGTATCCCTTCAAGCCTGAGACCCATGAGGGGTTCAGAGTTTCAATAGACCATTAAAAGCCCAAGACTTATTGAAGTCATGTGATAATCCCTGCAATACTCCCAGATTAGGAGTACAAAAGCCTAGTAGGGAATGGAGACTAGTTCAGAACTTATGGTTAGTAAATGAGGCAGTGATTCTCATTTATCCTGTTGTTCCCAAGCCTTATACTTCACTTGCTCAAATTCCTGAGGACAGATGCTTCACTGTGTTAGAACTCAAAGATGCCTTTTTCTGTATACCTTTGCATCCTGAATCTTACTTTTTGCTTGCCTTTGAGGAACCCAATGATCAGGACAGTCAATTGAGTGGAACAGTGCTTCCCCAAGGCTTTCAGGGTAGCCCTCATTTCTTTGGGAAAACCCTATCCAGAGAGCTCAGGCAATTTAATTCTCCCAGCACTAAGGTTCTCCAGTATGTGAATGACATCATATTGTGCGCCCCCTCAAAGGAAACCTCCGAAGAGGGAACTAAGGCCTTACAGAATTTTCTAGCAGAAAGGGGCTATAAAGTTTCCAAGGCCAAGGCCCAGCTCTGTTTAGCTCAGTCAAGTACCTTGGCCTTCATCTGTCAAAGGGAACATGTGCTTAGGGGAGGACCAGATTGGTGCTAGTCTCAGCTTCCTTCTGCCCCGGACTTTAAAGCAATGGAAAGGCTTCTTGGGCATCATTGGGTACTGCAGGCTATGGATTTCTGGCTATGGGGAAATAGCATCCCCTTCCCAACTGACCAAGGAGGACCAAAAGAACAGTTTCTCTATTTTAGACTGGGAACCCGAGGCTGAGCAAGCCTTTAAGCAAATAAAGAAGGCCCTTTTACAAGCCCCAGCCTTGAGTCTTCCAACAGGTCAAGAACTCAACCTATATGTGACAGAAAGGAGGGAATGGCCTTGGGAGTCCTGACCCAACTTAGAGGACTTACCCAACAACTAATAGGCTATCTGAGCAAGGAAATTGATGTGGCCAAGGGCTGGCCCTCCTGCTTACAGGTAATGGCTGCTGTTGTCCTCTTGATCCCTGAGGTGGCTAAGTTGACCCTGAGACAATATTTAACTGTGTATACCCCACATACTGTAGTCTCCTTAAGGGTGGCTTATGGATTTCTGATAGCTGGCTGTGGAAGTACCAAACCTTCTAGAAGGCCTGGCTGTCCAGATAACAACCTGTCCTACTCTAAACCCTGCCTCATTTCTCCCTGAAGAGGATAAGGAGCCTCTATATGAATGTGAACAGGTTCTTTTACAAACATATGCTGCAAGGGAAGACTTAAAGGAGACCCCTCTGGATAATCCTGACCTGGTTATGTTTATAAATGGCAGCTCATATGTTGAACAAGGGACCAGAAAGGCAAAATATGCAATAATCTCCTTAAATGAGACTGTTGAAAGTCAGCCCCTTATCCCAGGAACCAATGCACAGCTGGCAGAACTAAGAATTAAGCTAGGGAAAATGAGTCCACATCTATACCGAGTCCAGGTATGCCTTCCTGGTTTTACATGCCCATGCAGCCATTTGGAAGGAAAGACAGTATTTAACAGTTAATGTGTCTCCAATTAAACACCATAAGGAAATTGACCACCTCTTATCTGCTGTTTTCCAGCCCACTGAAGTTGAAGTCATACACTGCTGAGAAGGGTGGCCTGATCCTATTTTTAGAAGAGGAATTTTGTTTTTATGTAAACCAATCTGGCACAGTCAAAGATACAGCAAGGAACCTAGTGGATAAAGCCTCAGACATTCGACAAAATCTCACCAGTTGTTGGGCAAATTGGCTATCCAAAATAAATCGACTATCATGGATCCTACCATTAGCTGGACCTCTAATCATAGTAATCCTGGCCCTAAACTTTGGCCCTTGCCTATTAAACCTCCTAATCCACTTTGTTTCTTCTCATAAAGAAGCATTCAAGCTACAGATGGTCCTTCAAATGCAGCCCCAGATGGAGATGACTGCCTTTTTCTGTGGACCCCTAAACCAGCCTTCTCCGATGGGACCTGATGACTGCTCCCCAGCAATGCCCACTGTCAGCAGGAAGTAGCCAGAGCAGTTGTTGCCCCTACTCCCAACAGCAGTTGGTGTGTCCTAATCAGAGTGGAGGGACTGAGAGGAATTAGCTTAACACATAGGCAAACAGGGCAGGGGTCCAGTGGAAAATAAAGTCAGGTGGAACATAGGCAGGGGCAGACATGGCAGTTTGAGCAAGCCTATTCACAGAAACCAACCTTGTTGACATAATAGAATGTTTTTGGACTCAGAGTGGGAGGCATGTGAAACCAAGGGAAGGCCTGCAACAACAAGGTGTACTGATGCATAGGAACAGGGAACGTTCAGGTCAGTTATTAGGCAAGAACAATGAGGGAATCAATCAAATGGTGACACAGGTAGATATAGAGCAGGCTTGTAGCACATGTACACCCCCAGGCAACTAACTTCACTGGTACTCCATTAATTGGGCCCCCTCTCTGTGCAGGAAGTCTGAGTCTGCTTGCAATAAATTCTACATGCTTTTGTTTAAATCTTCTGGTCCTCGGAGCTCATACTTTGGGGTCATGAGACACGATCCCAGAAAAAACCTCAGCTCACAATGTTGGTTATCAATACCTCGATGTGGGGATGGGGGCACGAGAAGAGATAAACCAGAGAACATATATAGTTATATGCATAGCCCATGGACATGGGCGTTAGGGTGGTGAAGACCTGGTGGGGGGGGGGGGAGTTGAGGCTGGGAGGAGGGAGGTAAAGAGGGAGGCTGTGGGAAACATCCGAAATACTATCAACAATAAAATATATATATATATTTTCAATTTAGTCCATTCCTGGACGTCTCTGTGTTTGAGACTCAGAAACCTGCAGGAATGAAGCCCAATTCTCCTGTCCTGCATTAAGTGAAGTGCCTGCAGGGCAAGGATGGGCTTAAGTGCTAGCATCACCCTCCTGGATCCTCCCATCAGGATCTCCAATCAGATCACAGTGGTCTGTTTTGAGGAATTTGAGGTGTTTTGTTTTGGGTGGTTGAGATATTTCAAGTAATAAGGGGTATAGGGAATTGATGAAGACCTATTGCATCAGAACAAAAATATATAACCCATGAAGATTTAGCTCTTTTCTTTCCCCACTTGCCATCAAAACAGCCCCAGGGTCTCTACTTACAAAGAACAAGTTTACACAAGGGAAACCAGAAAATGTATTTGTTATTTCAGATATTTCATTGTAGATTTGCTTTTGCATATGGTGCATAAAATTCTGTTTCCCTGGTTGGGCCACTTTCTGTTCTAGAAATAGTATTTCACAGAATTCTATGTGTGTCAACATTCATGGTAATAGAGTCTTCCTGTATTCTCATTACTGCTAGAGTGAAATGGAGAGTATATAGAAAGCAGGATGCTAATTTACACCCAATGTTGCAATGCAATTTATAATGTGTGGCTTTGGAAATGCATACTAAATAACATGCTAAACATGGTTGAACTTATCATTATCATTGGGATATTTAAATGTGATTGTGACAAAAATAAGCCATCTCAAATTATTTGGGGAATTAAGTGAGGGAGGTATATTAATTTATAGGTAAATTAATTCCTGAAAAAATTACACTTACCTGGGATTACATTATCTAAGTCATTGATGTGTCTTCTATATAATACTTATCCTCCTTATAATAAGGAAAAATAATTAATTTTATTAGAATCCACTTTACACATAGTTCTTGACTAATTTCTCAGTTAAATTCACTATTGGCCAACCAAGATGCGGGGAAGCATACTTAGTTGGAAAGATTGTAAGGAGGACATTCTGAGAAAAAGGAAGTGTGTGGAAGGCTGCCTGCCCTGTTTGTCAGAATTCTGACTTAGGGGAGACTTAGGGGAGTGTTGAAGGCAGCAAGTCTGTACCAAACAACTCTGTGCACGTACAGACCCCCGGGTGTTTCCTTATGTAATCCTTATACTTAATCTTTTGGGTGTCTTTGCTTTAAGGGCATTACAAACACATGTGTCCTCCCAATATTACTTACCCTGATGATTGTATTTAAAAGATACAATTGTTTCAAACTGCTGCTACAATAAAAGGCTAATGAGGCAGGCATTCAAAGCTGTCTGGTTACTTTAACCAGGCAGTCCCTTAGCCTTCTCTTTCACTGCAAACATGTCAGAGTAATCCATTCATCCATTGCTCAGAGTCTGCTGGTCAGCCCCGGCACCAAATAGATATGTTTATGTGAGAGTGAGTGAATGCAAGGGTGCAAGCATGTCTGCCTCTATGTATGTATAGATTTGAAAAGTTATATTTGGACCTTCTTTCAGGGAATAATGATAGCAAGTATTTATTTAGCACTTACTGTTTGTCAGATGCTACTTGAAGCATATTTTTTTCTTCTTCTGGGGGACACCCGAGAACATGAGCATTCATGGGAGGCCCAGAAGCCCTCCCCAGAGTCCACACTCTAGCTTCGTAGCCTTGGGGAAGCATGATGGCTCCTTCCCTCTAGAGGTAATCTAGCTCATCCAGTCTTATGGTTTTAATCTGAACCATGCTTCCCACCTCCCCACCACCACCACCACCACCACCCCAACCTCCAGGTCTAGGAGCTTGGTGTCTGTAGCCAAATTTATCCCTGAGGGAAGCATATTTTATATATTCATTTATTTAATCCTGACAGCAATAGGACAAAATGGACACTATAACATCCCTATTTTAAAGGTAAGGCATCTAAAGCACAGAGAGGTCATATATTTGCTGAAGGCCATAAGAAGAATAAGTGGCAGAGCTGAGATTAGAACCTAGCTTATCTGTGTTTTTAACTATACAGTGTACTACCTGTTTACTTGCCCAGACTTTCACTCTGAAAAATCCCCTAAAACTGTGTTTACTAAGCAAATATTCATTGACAGGCATGTGTAAAAAATAAAAGGCCAAAGAAATATTTGCAGGTGCAATAAAATTATTGATTGCCTATTACATCCAGATGCTGTTCTATGTGTCACATACATTGTATCAAAGACCCAGGGAAATTCTGCCAAAATACTCTTAACATTCCCCACTTTACAGAGGAGAAGCCTGAGATTCAGAAATACTAATGTATTTTCCCTAACTTTATGTGTAATGTCAGCAATAACTACCAATTATGAAAGCTTTTCTTTATGCCAGTGCTCACTGAACCCTCAGATGCATTTTATTTTGATGCCCACTGTGCATATAAGGAATTTGTAGCTCATAGAGGTAAATTGTCCAAAGATACACAGACAGTAGCTGGCAGTGCTGGCATTGTAATGCAAGTCTGGTCCTAAAGCCCTGAATCCCATTTGCTCTTGATGTTTGATTAAGTTTCCTTATAGCCCCATCTGAGTAATCCTATTAGGAATACAGCAGACATCAACCATTGTCACCAGACAGTAAAGATGGCCCTGGTGACCAGCTTTCACAATAGCAGTCTGGGAACAGAGAACTACCAGGCAGTGAGAGTGACATTTCATAAAATAGTAGCAACTGCTTTAACTTTGAGATTACATATCACGGAGAGCTGGAGGGAATTGCATTGAAAGAAAAAAGAATTCTTATCTCAAGGCTTAACACCTATATTACTCACCATGCTTCTGAAAGAAGACAGAATATATGTAAATAGCAGGTAGATGTCCTTAAAAAATTACAGATCAAATGATACCTGGATAAAATGGTTTGAAAAGTCCAGATGCTGGCATGTATTTTGCTTATCTTATAAAAGGATCTCATTCGTAACCTTTCTTTCCATCAGTAATTCAATACAGCATAATATTGGGATATGGAGAAGACACTGCTCATTGATTTTTTTTCTCTGGCTATGCAGAGAATTTAATAGCAAAAGGTGAAGAATTTTTAATAAGACAATCCATCTATTTTCCTAGCCCACACAGATAGCAGATAGAATCTGCAAATGATAAATCATGTCCAAAAAATGAACATCATTTCATTTATTATGAATAAAAATAAGATGTGATTTATAATGCAGTGCCCTGTGTCTATAGGCAGATCTCAAATAATTAATCATCTCAAACAAAATACTATTCAGAAGCAGTTGCCTAACAAATTAAATATATATAGAGATAAATAGATAGATAGATAGATAGATAGATATGTATTTTACTTATCAATTCCAAATAGCTTCAGCCTATTGCAAATATCTAATAAATTTCAAGCACAAATGTGTGGCAGTGTTTTATGTGGAAGATTAATTACTATTAAAAATATATTAATAGCCTGACCAGTGCGGCTCAGTGGTTGAGCATCGACCCATGAACTAAGAGGTCACCAGTTCGATTCCTGGCCAGGGCACATGCCCCGGGTTAGAGGCTCAATCCCCAGTAGGGTGTGTGCAGGAGGCAGCCAATGGATGATGTTTCTCTCTCATTGATGTTTCTATCTCTCTATCCAACTCCTTTTCTCTCTCTCTTAAAAATGAATAAAAACATATTTTAAAAGTCAATTTAAAATTAATAAGCTTATATCCCAGAGACCCATGAGTTTTGGGTCAGATCAGATCCTCCATTGCTCATTTAGTCCTCTAACCAATAAGCACATTTAATGACACTCCAAAATTTATAATAATATTGTCTTTTACTAGGTTCTAATTTTTTTATTTTCACTAGTTAAATTTTAAATTTGTTCTTTATTTTTACTGTAGTGTTATTGTTAAAACCTTTTCAGAAAAATGTCTCAATACTTTATTATCTAAGTAGATTAAATTACTAAATTCAATTTTTAAAAATGCCATTATTTCTGCCTGGGTGACCTTGGGCATAAAGTCTGTGAGTTACAATTTCTTTATTTATAACTCAAGGATATTAAACTATTTCCTACTGTTCTTTTCAGTTCCCAAATTCTATTATATAAATGTAAGGTTCTAATATCTGAGTAAAAATAGAAGCTATTTCTACAACACTAAATAAAGCTATTTTAAGGGACTGGAAAGTTATCAGATTGAGGAAGGAGCAAACTTAGGGGTCTATCAGAAGTTGCTTTGGGTAAATGTTAACTTGATTTGCTTAATGGATATTTGAATAGGCAAATATATGTTTGATATGAGTGTATAAATGTTAGTTAAAGCCATGGGTAATTTTGGCTCCCAAAGTGCATGATTAGAAATAAGGTAAGTTGTGAAGTATATTCATAAATGTATGAATTAACATACCAACCAATTTATATATATATAATCTGCATTATATAATCAAATTTTGCCTAAATGGAGATTCATTACAATAGATTGATTATTAAGTCCTTGAGGGATTCTGCATCTTTTCATCTTTGTAGGTCTATTGTCTAGTAAAGCTTTTATTTGTTGAATGAATGTTATTAAATGAATGAATGTTATAAATGAACCAGCCTCTTTTCTGCATGTACCCTACAGCGAAGAGCCTGCTTGCTTTGAGATGGGTATTTTAACAATTTTCCCTTCTGATTCTTACCATTTTGATCTCCAAACTCCCAACCCAGTCTTTAGCAAAATGATCAAATTACAAGACTTTCTATCACATTCCATCTTAATTGCCCTTCAAAGGGCAAATATCAAACCAATCATCAGATTAATTTATACATAGTTACGTAGGATTGTCTTTGATACATTGTTGTAAACAAGTCAGCAAGTTACTCTTGAATTGAGCTAATGAGTTGAAAATTATCTCAGGTTATAAAATCCAAGGTTAAGAGTACTAATCATAACAATGAGTGCGTGTGTGTGTGTGTATGTGTATATGTGTGTGTGTGTGAATTTGCCTGCAGCATAAATATTAAATCTGCCAGAGACTTTCCACATGGAGAAGGGGGGGAAAAAGACCTTTAGAGGCCAAAAAAAGTTTATAATCTTATCCTACCTACAGAGAAAGCTCTGTGTTTCAGCCTTTTAGTCTACCATATTAGAAAGATCTTGAAGAGTCCTCAAGGAAATTCTCTATATTTAGATTTTTTAATTCCAAAAAATAAATCTCCAATCTAATGACACATTTGGTTCAGGATATACTGTCTAAGAAAATGAAACTTTTTTACTATAACTCAACCATAAACCTTTTATAAAAAAAGTATCATACTATGCAACTAGCTCAATAAGTATTAAAAAGAATGTTATAATTGCATATTATTTTAGCATATTATTTTAGAGTTGATTGATCACATTTCTCTAGTGATTGGCATTAGCCTTAAAAACAGCATACCTTGAAACATTCTAGTCAATACCTATGTATAAGCATACCTTAAATATTATTAGTATTGCCAGATTTATTTTCACCCTGAATTCTAATTTTATACATAATTAGACTGTATTCTTACAATCTGATCTGAATTATAACTTAGGATATTTCCTATTGAAATTGTTGAAATTCTGTAGAAAACAGGTTAGAGTCCCATTCCATTCTTCACCCAGCTCTCTTGTTGACCCGGGATGTGTAAGTAACTAGGGCAGATAATAATGCTATAGCTTTTAATTTTCAGATGGGAGTAAAAGTAATTAAAATTCACTTTTAATTTTATTTTTAACCCAATTACAATATCTCTGAGCCAAACCAATAAGCAATATAGCATTTGTTACTTTCCCTTATTCACTGGGAATCACGACACATAACTCATTTTCTACATACCTGAGATTGTAGTCATCAGAGTACCTGTATATTTTACCTGAAAGATATTCAAAATAGACAAATTAAATACATTTTTGACATGTTAAATCTTCTAGAGAGGGTTATGAGGGGAGCTTAGCCTCAATGTCAGTTAATACATTTAATCAAACCACTTGGCCACCACTGTTCGAAATAGAGATAAAGATTGTCTCTGATTTGGACCATTCTTAGTCCATATTCTCTTTTAGTAATTTGGAATAGAAACATGGTGCAACAGAAAAATAGAAATAATAAAAATTAGAGCAGAATTGAATGAAATAGAGAACAAAAAGACTATATAAAAAATTAATACACGAAGAGCTGGTTCTTTAAAAGATGAATAAAATTGACAAACCCCTGTCCAGACTCACTGAGGAAAAAAAAAGAGAAAATCCTCATAGAAACAAAATCAGAAGTGAAAAAGGAGACGTTACCTTAGACAGATATACAAAGAATCATACTAGAGTACTATCAAGGACTCTCTGCCACTGAATTCAATAACCTAGAAGAAATGGGTAAGTTCCTAGAAATATATAATCTTCCTAGACTGAATCATGAAGAATTGGAAAATCTAAATAGAACAATCAATAGTGAGGAAATTGAAACAACCATCAAAAACCTTCCCAAAAATAAAAGTCCAGGACCAGATGGCTTCACTATTGAATTCTACCAAACATTAAAAAAAAATTGATAATTGTCATTCTAACATTTTGAAGAAGAGGAAATACATCCTAACACATTTTATGAGGCCAACATAACCCTGATACAAAAACCTGGCAAGGATAACACTAAAAAAGAAAACTACACAGCAATATCTCTGATGAATACAGATGCAAAACTCCTAAACAAAATACTAGCAAATAGAATACAACAGTACATCCAAAATATAATATATCACAATTAAGTGGGGTTCATTCCAGTTCAACATACACAAGTCAATCAATGTAATACACCACATTAAGAAAAGAAAAGCCATATGATCTCATCAATAGATGTAGAAAAAGTATTTGATAAGATACAATATCCATTTATGATTAAAACACTCAATAAAATGGGTATAGAAGGAAAGTATCTCAATATAATTAGGCCATATATGACAAACACTCAGCTAAAATCATACTCAATGGTGAAAAACTGAAAGCTCTGCCTCTAAAATCAGAACAAGACAAGGATGTCATATTCAACATAGTTCTGGAAGTCCTAGCCAGAGCAATCAGGGGAAAGAAAGAAATAATCAACATCCAAATAGGTAAGGAGGAAGTAAAAGTGTCACTTTTTTTTTCAGATGACATGATTCTGTACATAAAAAAACCCAAAGACTCAATGGCAAAAAATATTAGAAGCGATAAACAAACAAAGTGAAGTTTCAGGGCACAAAGTCAATGTATAAAAACCCACTACTTTCCTGTATACTAAACATAAAACTTCAGAAAAAATATAAAAAATTCATTTTTGCAATTATAGCGAAAAGAATAAAATACCTAGGAATAAATTTAACAAAGGATGGGAAGGACCTATATGTAGAAAACTATAAAGCATTATTAAAAGAAATTGAAAAATTCACAATGAAATAGAAAGGTACTCTGTGTTCATGCATTGGAATGGTCAACATACTTAAAATGGCCAAAGCAAACCTTGGAACCTTGTTTCTCGAACTTAATTCAGTCCAGAAGGTAGTTTGAGTAGCAGTTTGTTCGAAAACTAAATCATTTTTTTTCCCATTAGAAATAATGTAAATTGAATTAATCCGTTCCAGACTGCCAAAAGTAAAAACAGCACAAAAATATTCACAGCAAAATTTCCTGAGATGTTAATAATGCGAGGTTTAGCAGTAAACTGACTCATACTTGTGCATTCACTCCTTTGTTTGTTGCCTGAGAAATGCATGATTGATCATACAGGTATCAGCATGAAAGGGTTGTCAGGTCAAGAACTGAAGTTTTGTCAACCAAGACATTTTTCTGTGAACAACTTGGCAGGGAACCAAATTGTGAGACATTTCAGAACCGAAGTTTGACAGTATTCAGACTAAATTCAAGTCTCATCAAATCCCAATGTCTTTTTTAAAGAAATAGAATGAAAAATCATCAGGTTTGTATGGAACCACAAAAGGCCTCAAATAGCCAAAACAATCCTGAGAAACAAGAAGCATAAGGTATCACACTCCCTGACTTCAAATTATACTGCAGAGCTGTGGTGATAAAAACAACAAGGGATTGGCAGAAAAACAGACACACAGACCAATGGAACAGAATTGAGAGCTCAGAAATAAAAGACATGTATATGGGCAAATAATTTTTTACAAAGGAGCCCAAAATACACAAGGAAGAAAAGAAAGCCTCTTCGATGAATGGTGCTGGGAAAATTGGAAAGCCACATGCAAACGAATGAAACTAGATTACAGTTTGTCCCCATGTACAAAAATTAATTCAGATGGAGCAAAGACCTAAACATAAGCTCTGAAACAATAAATTACATGAAAGAAAACATAGGTACTAAACTTATGGACCTTGGTTGCAGAGAACATTTTATGAATTTGACCCCAAAGGCAAGGGAAGTAAAGGCAAAAATAAATGAATGGGACTATATCAAACTAAAAAGCTTCTGCACAGCAAAAGAAACTGACAACAAAACAGAAAGACTTCCAACTAAATAGGAGAGGATATTCGCAAACAATAGATCTGATAAGAAGTTAATATCCAGAATATATATAGAACTCAACACTAAACAAACAATCCAATTAAAAAATGAGCAGAGGACCTGAACAGATACCTCTACCAAGAAGACATGCAAATGGTCAACAGATATATGAAAAGACGTTCAACTTCGCTAGCTATTAAGGAAATGTAAATCAAAACTATAATGAAATATCATCTTATACCTGTTAGAATTGCTACTATAACAAGATAGGCAATAACAAGTGTTGAAGAGGTTGTAGAGAAAAAGGAACCCTCATTCATTGTTGGTGGGAATGTAAACTGGCACAGCCACTGTGGAAAATAGTATTGCAGTTCCTCAAAAAGATTAACAGTAAAGTTACCATGTGACCCAGCAATCCCTCTTCTGGGTATCTAACCTAAAAACTTGAAAACATTTATTTACAAAGATATATGCACCCCTATGTTCATTGCAGCATAATTCATGGTTGCCAAGATATGGAGACAAACAAAGTGTCCTCTATAGAGGATTGGATAAAGAGATGTGGTACATATATACTATGGAATCTATTCAGCAATAAGAAAATATGACATACTGCCATTTGTGACAACATGGATGAACCTTGAGAATATTGTGCTAAGCAAAATAAGTCAGTCAGAAAAAGCTAAGAACATATGATTTTATTCATATGTGGGACACAATACTGAAATTCATAGACACAGACAACAGCATGGTGGGTATAAGAGGAAAGGTGTGGGGGGGTAGTAAAGGATAAAGGGGGCCAAATATATGGTGATGGAAGATTATTTGACTTTGGGTGGTAGTCATACAATGCAATATATGGATCATGTATCATAGAAACCTACACTTGAAACATATATATTAACCAATGCCATCCCAATAAATTTAATAAATAACAATAGTAAAATGGTTTTTAGAAGAAATAGTACACTGGTCTACAGTAACAAGACTGACTAAAGATCTGATGTAGGATTGTAAAAGCATGAAAAAATTATGTGCCAATTCTCAGAAAGTAGCCCTGCTAAGCCTTGAAGATGCTAGCTCAAAGGCAAATAAAAAAGAATATTTTTACTTAAAAGTAAATATATGTATTTAAAATTATTTTTAGTGAAAGGCATTTATAATGAATTATTGAGAGACATTAAGGCAAATTAAGAATACAGTTTCAATAATTAAGAACAATACAGTGGTATAATGGCCTTGGCTGGATGGTTCACTGGTTGAAGCATCATCCATACACTAAAAGGCCGTGGGTTCAATTCCTGGTCAGGGCATATACCTAGGTTGCAGACTCCATCCCTGGTCGGGCATATACAGAAGGCAACCAATCAATGTTCTCTCTCACATTGATGTTTCTCTCTCTCTCTCTCTCTCTCTCTCCCCCTCTATCTAAAATCAATAAGCATATCCTAAGGTTAGGATTTAAAAAATCAAATTTATGGAGAAGTGTGAATTATCTGTTCATCAATAAATTTTCTTTGATTTTGAAGTAGGTGAAAGTATGTAATATGATATTTATTATATTTTGATTATATATTATTTAACCTGGCACTAAATAAAAGCCAAAATCTTGCAGAAGTTATTTCTATAAAAATGAAGCCCAGTATTATCTAAGTATCTGACAATGACTCAGATAGAATAGTAACCAAATAGTGATCTTTCAGCTTTGACATATAAAAACACTGTGTTGGTAAGGAACTAGCGCAAACATTTCTAAATAATTGAATGAATCACCAAATAACTACAATTATTTTAAGGTAGATTTATGTGTGACAAAGTTAAGTTATTCTCCAGAGAGGTCAATTAACTGTGGACAATGTTGAGCCTTATAGAGCTTCCTGTTAATGACCTGGGGAAAGTTTTTGTTTGTTTGTTTTTATTGTTGACACTATTACAGGTGTCTCCCACCTTCCCCCACTTTCCCCACCTCTACCCATCCCCAGTCCTCCCTCCCTCTGGCCCTCATCACACTATTGTCTGTGTTGGGGAGGGTTTTGAATTCCAGTGATCAATGCATAAGATCCTCAAGTATTCTAGCTCTATTACCCATCACAGCTTTTCAACATGCCTCTCAAACTGTTATTGTCTATTGGGGAGTAGAGTGTGTTGTGGTTGAGAGGATGTGATTTAGGATAAAAACAAACAAACAAACAAAAAAATATATTTAAGTCCTGATTTGGGGGTTTAATTACCTAAGGTCACTTGAAATTAATCTGAGCTTTAATTTCTTGATTGATAAAGAAGGAATTGTTTAATAAAGTCTTCCTCACATAGCTTCAATGAGGATCAAATAGATAACCAGTGTGAAAGTTCTTTGCAAATTGGGACGTCTTGTACAAATGCTATTATTTGTTGTTACTGAATTAAATTTAGTCGAATCAATTCCCTTTCAAGGTTTGTTGTTGTTTTTCGCCTTGGTGAAAAAACACTGAGATCCATGTGTGCCTCTTTTTATGGCCCTTGACAATCATGGAAAGTTCTTTCTTTATTTTTTAATTGATTTTCAGAGAGAAAGGAAGGGAAAGGAGGGGAGAGAGAAACACTGATATGAAAGCAAAAAATCAATTAGCTGCCTCCTCCCCACCCCCTACCAGGAATCAAGCCTGTAATCCAGGCATGTGCCCTGACCCAGAATTGAACAGGCAACCTTTCAGTGCATAAAACAACACCCAACCAACTGAGCCACATCAGCCAGGGTGGGAAGTTCTTTATAAATATGTGATTATATCTACATCTACATCTACAAGTATATTCACATCAATATCTCTCTTATCTATATGGACCTAGCATCTCTACTACCTATTCTGACTCAGTTACTGAAGAGAGATTTCTGTCCAGGAGAAAAGATCAGGATAATGAGCATGCCTTGCTACTGTGAGGACTTTGTCCCAAAGAGGAACCCAATTCTAATGAGTTTTGCATGTTATATAGAGAATTCCTTTTGCCAGGTTACAGGGAAGCTTAGCACCTAGAAGTGGCTATAAACTCAAATGCCCAACGCTAGGTAGATCATTTTAGTGATTCTGACTGGGCATATTAATAGATGGTGGTGGAAGCTGTGACAAACTGGGAAGCACGTTTTTTTGTCTAGAGGGAGCAGCTGCTACTCATAGCTGCCCAATATTTTCCCCAATCTTCCAACTTTTTAAAAGAAGGAAAAAACCTAGATTTAAATATATATACAGAACACATCATGAATTTCTGTGTCATCCTTGTACGGGGTCTTGGTGTATCATTCTGATTTTAGTATATGTGCTGCTGAAGTGAGCACAATTTTTTTCAAGTTTTGAAACATACCATGGATACCATAAATGACTGTATTTGGCCCACGAACTTCTTGGAATTCATGGCCTACAACTAACACAGGCAGAGTTCCTTCCTTGTCCACTCTCTATAGGGTCTTAATTAAACTTTAGTCCTTTGTGGTTTAACAACACAATGGTGAAGCAAGGTCTGCATAGGATGAGTCAGCAAGCAAACTGCCCATCGGCTGGATCAGTGGTAGCAATCTTGGCTGCACATTGAAATCACTGCACATTGAAACCACTAAAATGCTGATGTCTGGGTTCTAATCTGAGAGATTTTTATTTCCCTCATCTGGGTTACCACCCTAGCATAGGGATTTTTAAAAGCTTCCAAGGAGATTCTAATTGGCAGTTGTGGCCTGGGAAGTGTGGAGGGGAAATTGAGTTTGCCCAATGCCTGGAGCAGTGGTTATTAGTACATTCAGTCAGCAGTGGGAAAGTTCTGAAGTCTGGGGGTTTGCATCAGCAATGGAAACATTTCATCTGAGCACTTACAGATTAAACGCCTAAATAGGCAAAGATTTATACAATATTTTTAGGCCATGTTTAATTCTTTCTTATTTTTAAGACAATGATTAAAATTTGCATAGACTGCAAGTTTTTGTTTTTACAATTTAATAAATGGCGTTTTTGCCTTATTTAGCTCTTTAAAGAAGAGGTGATGAAAGACTACTACAGGTGGTGTGAGATGAGGCCAAGTACTTATATAACTTTAGTGATATATGCTATTCTGGTCTATTGAGCTTTCCTTCCCTTCTTCTGGAAACACAACTCCTCTATGCTTTAGGAAACTCATTCTTAAGATTCAGGTGGGGTGCCACAGTCTTTTCGCAGCAAGGGTTCAGGAATCTGGAGAAGGGACTGCGACATAAATGAAGAGACTAGACAAGAAATATAAATTTGGAAGGCATTTGGGGGAGCCAGGAAGAGACCTCACCCTCTAGTGAAGTGGGCTCACCAAATCTCCAGACCCAGCTTTTTATTTACACACTAGAGGCCTGATGTACAAAATTCGTGCGGGGGGGGGGGGGGGGGGGCGGGGGAGGGTGTCCCTCAGCCCAGCCTGCACCCTCTCCAATCTGGGACCCCTCGAGGGATCGGGCCTAAACAGGCAGTTGGATATCCCTCTCACAATCCAGGACTGCTGGCTCCCAACCACTCACCTGCCTGCCTGCCTGATTGTCCCTAACTGATTCTGCCTGCCAGCCTGATCACCCCATAACCACTCCCCCGCCAGCCTGATTGATGCTTAACTGCTCCCCTGCCGACCCAATTGCCCCTAACTGCCCTCCCCTGCAGGCCTGGTCGCCCCCAACTGCCCTCCCCTGCAGGCCTGGACTTCCTAACTTCCCTCCCCTAAAGGCCTTGTCCTTCCCAACTGCCCTCCCCTGCTGACCTGATTGTCCACAACTTCCCTCCCCTGCGGGCCATCTTGTGGCGGCCATCTTTGACCACATGGGGGTGGCCATCTTGTGTGTTGGAGTGATGGTCAATTTGCATATTACCTCTTTATTATATAGGATTTTGCACTTTAGCAAAGCAAACATACATATCAAAGGTAAGGTCTGGTAAACTGTAAAAGGATTATCAGGTTAGGGATTGCTTTTGGCCATTCAGCCAGCAGCAGGTAATGATATGCAGCTTTTCAGCCCTGCTAAATATCAAAGCCCATCAGCCTTCTGGCGAACTCCTTGCATTTATTATGACCTGATGGTCTTAGCCTCCAGCAGTGAGGCTAACTGACAATAGTTCTCTCCACCACCTGCCCCTCAATATACACCAAGTCAAAGAGGGTGTGTGTGTGTGTGTGTGTGTGTGTGTGTGTGTGTATGTATATTTTGTGAAAGCGTGCGCACTCGTGTGTGTGCATGTGCATGAGCCAAGCCTGCATTCCCCTGGCCAAAGTGATCAATGCAGGCAATGTCTAAAGACAGTCTTCCATTTGCTATATGGGTGCTTGAGGTCAAAGGGAGGGCACTCTTTGACATGGAAAATTGTAAAAATAATTTAGGTTGGATTCATTTGTGTTCATCTATCCCAGCCTCAGAAAGGACAAAGAAGAGAATAAAGCCATCTTATAGAGACAAGCAGACATGAGAGATCCAGAGATCTGATAACATCCTTTGAGCCCTGTATCCATCTGTCCTAATGTTTGTTATGTGAGTAGAATTCACATTTATACGTAAGCTATTTTGAGCTAGGTTTCTGCTGTTGACTATTATGTTAGAATAGCATCCTCCTGGCATAAGAAGAGTCATCAATTTATTCTAAACCACAACACAGACACCTGCTAAAATGGAACTTAGTTTAGGAGACAGGAAGGCAAGTTTTATTTTCCACACCCGATTAAAATTGTATCAGAAATACTCCAAGTGGAAAAATAGGCTGTACACCCAAAAGACCAAATAACACATCAGGGGAGATAAGCTCTGATCAGGCCCAGCTTTATCCAGTATACAGGGCATGGGAGACGAGCTCAAGGAGCATGAACAGAGGAAAGTACACACAACATGTTGTTGTTACAGTTCTTACCTCTCACTGTTAATCCTTCCCAAACCAACCTATAAATTCAATGTAATTCTAAAGGAAAATGCCAGCAGAGATTTTGTGGAAATTGACATGTTGATTTTACATTTTCTATTGAAAGCCAAGGGTCAAGAATAGCTGAGATAATTAATTGCAAAAAAAAAAAAAGCAGATGCCAGATATCAAAATTTATTATAACACTACAGGGATTAAGAGTTTGGAATTGATGCAGGAATAGACAAATAGGTCAATGAACTAATTTTAGAATTACAGAAAAGCTGCAAAAATGGTACAAAGAATTCCCTTATTATCTGTTACCCAATTACCCCTAATGTTACCATCTTATGATTGATTTTTAAAAGAAAATACCGACAAGCCACTGGGCTGTGATTCACGATGCCCATCAGAGTTAGAGCCTGTAATGACCTCTGTTATTGCCTCCCTGAGTGGGGTGTGAACTGGGAAACTGAGGCCCTCACCTACACATTTTTAGTACTCTGGAACTCTGCTATAATGAATGGACTTGCAGGCTTTATTCTGCAAAAGTTACAGCAGTGCTTTTAGGAAGGATGTTTAAAAGTATATTCACAAGAATGTTAAGCCAGGCATGTAAGCAAATGTGAATTAAGTCATCATATTCTGGCTAATCTTTAAAGAGAATGTGCCTGCCTTTTGAGCAGCTAAGAAAAATAAAAGAAAGGATTACATTAAAAAATAAATAAATAAAAATAAAAGAAACTTTTAACATTACATATGAAATTGTTTCTATTTTGTTTTAATTTGTAATGTGCTTTTTTTTTTCTATTAACTATGACCCTGAAAATTTTCCTTTGTCTGCTAATCAATTATCACTTGTGTTTTCTCCTTTGCAAATTTTTTATCCTGATAATTTCCCAATCTTTGGAATCTCAGTGTTATTCTTAAATTTTTTGAACTTTTATATTTTGATGTGTTTGTTTGTTGTCACACTTGTACAAATGAAATCAACTTTTTATTTGTCTTTTAATTTTGATCCAATAGTTCATATTTTTACAATTTTTATAGTATTATTTTTTTAAGTATTTAAAAATCATATTTTGAGAACAATTTTGCTCTCAACAGTGGCGTATCATTCTATTCTTTAAGAATATATTTTGAATTATGAAAGAGCCAGAAGTCATTTGTAGTCAAGTCAGGTAACCAGAATACAGATACATATCATTTTGGTAAGAAAGTAAACAAAACAAAAAACAGAACCATGAAGCCAGCTGTGATGATAATATAATGGTAACACTATGATTTTCTTGTATGATCAAGAAACTGTTTAAAAGCCAGTTTCAAATGCATTTTTGAAATGGCAGCATCAGTTGGAATTTATGAACTCCCATGGAAACTAACTTGAAGGATAATAAAAAAATTATTTCCCCATCGTTACTTTTGTGAGAAAAGAAAGGGTATATAAAATAAAAGAAGCAGGGAGATTAGTTAGGAGTTTGCTATAATCCAGGTGACAGATAATGGCAGCCAAAAGCAGGCTAGTAATGTGGGAGGTTGTAACTTGGTAAAGAAAGGGGTTGAGTTCTGGATATATTTTTAATTAATATTCTTACATATGCTGATCTAAATAATGTATATTAAATTATTATAATAATATTTATATTATCTTAATCGATTGCTATTAGTGTTGACATTACATTTTTTAATGTCCTCATTAAAAGTGTAAAATGTTACCAAAACATATCAAAAAGAGTGAACATATATGCTGGAGCAGAGACCAAGGGCGCTGAAAATCAGTGAGGACTCATTGCCATTTTAAGAGCATAAAAAAATCTTAAAGGTCTGTATAACTGACAGTTTGAGGGCCTGTTTCCTGTTGGCATTTTAAAAGTTTTTCCCATTCAAAGATAATAATTTATAGATGATTGTATTCGCAGACCTCATTAGAAGGGCCAATTAAATGTGGCTTGAGAACCAAGAAATTAGTGTCTGGGACAAGTATGTAGCCTTTGTCTAGGGCAGAATGGGAACTGTTGCCTAAGAAGTAACTTTAGCTTCATATATCTGAGGTCTTAAAAATTCTAAAAGTTAGAAGAACAAACATATACTAAGTAAATAATGTGCCGGGCACTACTTTATTCAATCGTATATTGATGGGCACATAGGTTACTTCCATATCTTGGTTATTGTAAACCATGGTGCAATTTACACAGAAATGCATATATCTCTTCGAATTAATGTTTTTTATTTTTTCAGATAATTACCCGGAGTGGAATTGTTGGGTCATATGGTAGTTCTATTTTTAATTTTTTGAGGAATCTCCACACTGTTCTTACTCTATGAAGTAACTGAAATATCATTTCATGGGTGTGGAAATTCAGACTAATTGAGGTAAAATGACTTATCAAGGATAATAGTAAATTTTGAAGGCAGGATTTAAATCAGTATGCATGCATGCAAATCCATGACCTTTTGCAATATCTTACAAATGAAGTATGCAGGACTCCATGGCTCTACGGAATTTAAAAGGTCAATGCTAGAAGATAGAGTGTGGGTGGATTCTGGCCTTCTTCAGGGCAACAATAGGGAAGAATCCATTTGAACAGCTGTGGTTTCTGTGCCTGGCCATAGACCACTTGTCACTACCTACCATTCTGTACATGATGAAGAGCAACTCACAATGAGAGGTGGGTACAAAATAACAATGGAAGACATAGAGCCCATAGGTAGCAACCTGAAACCTACTGGCCATAAAAGTCTTAAAAAATATAGCCTTCCTGAAATTTTCATCACATACAATTTTTCTTAAATTTTGTTTTTAAGCAAATAACTTTTTTTGAGGTACTGAGTTGTCATTCCCTGCATTTGAAGGAACGGAAGTGATTTTTCCTCTCCTTTGAGAGCTGAGGAGACCAAGACTCAGAGGGGTAAAGTGGCTTGTCCAAGATCACAAGAATCCAGATGTGGTCACAGTTCACCACCAAGCAGTTCTGTATCCCTAAATAATTACCTCAATATTGTCATGCATCTGATATTCTCTGGGTTTAATTTGAATGTCCAATTTTGCATACCTACAGCTGTCTTCAGAAACAAACTTGGAGTATTGAAAAAAAGAAAAAAATATTCTTTGTCCACACAATTTTAATGTTCGATTTCTTCAGCAAAACCTTAGCTTAGTTTCAAATGTCAAGATTTTTCTGTATTTCATTCTTTTTAAACGTATTTCTAATATAAACAGAGGGCAGGGTAGTGGGAACGGAGCAAGCAGGCTGTCTTGAGCACTCATCTTGTTTTTTTAATGGACTAAGTCTTCCTGTAGGCCTCTTCATTGCTTCTCAACCATATAGTTAATTTCAAACAAATCATATTTCTGATTTATTTTCTCATCGTATTATGCCAACACATTTTGGAAAGAAAAATGAGAGAAATATTTTCCCCTCCTAAACCATTTCTCTGCTCCCACAGTCTAGTGGTCCACTTTAAATAGCAGTTCTATGTCAGTAGACAGAAAGAACCGAGGCTTAACTGAAGGAGCAGCTGAACACCTGCCACTGACTGGAGGAAAAAGATGAAAAATATGGGTTAGAACTTGTTCTCACCCTGGACCAGCTGCCATTAGTATCTTTCCTCTTTTTTTCTTTCTTTATTTTGGACCAAAGAATCAGGCCATCTTCCTAGTATATCTTTAACTCTTACAGAGAGAATCGAGTAATATGATTTTAGTTGTTTTCACTTTTATAAGGTAAAAATTATTAGGCCCTTTAATATTTTCCCTTTCATCTTTCTTTTTTAAAATAGTGTTTTTCCTTCAAAGCATCAAGAATTTGTAGCAGGGGGAGGAGAATATGTTACAGCATCTAGGTTCTCTCTGGATGGTTATAATTCTGGTCAGGCCACTGCCCTTTGGTAAATGAGAATGACAGTCTCAGAAATTAATTTTTTTGGTTGATTTTTCTTTGTTAAATGCAATTTAAATATATAAAATAAATATCAAAAATATACATCTTTGTTTTACTATGGTTGCAAATATCAAAAAATTTCTATATGTGACATGGCACAAAAGTTAGGGTTTTTCAAAATGCTGACACTCAGAGCTCAAAAGGTTTGCCATCACTGCACTAGACTCTACTTGTCCTGGAATTCCTTACTTGAAATGTTGCTCTAAAATCATTAAGGCGAAACACATGGAATTCTGATTGAATATAAAAAATGCATTTTTTAAAAAATCATTGGGCAGTAGGCTTTACTTAAAGCTTATCATCTAAAGGAAAAATAAGTTTCCTTAAATAAATACCATGTTCATTATGAGCATCACTTCATATGCAGACTGTTTCCTTGGACTGGGCTCATGATGCCAAGTTGCAGAGGAAAGCATGGAGAAGAAACTTGACTTCAGGGAGATATGAACTTAAGAGCTGAAGACTTGAGGGAAACAGTGTGGTTCTGTTTTCCAGCCTCTTTTCTTAACCATTAATTAATCCAAGTTATTTTGAACCTAAATTTCAGACTCATCTTCTTATCACCACCCTCAGCAAAACTATGGAGTAGATATTTCATTATCGGTTTTCTTATAAAAACAACTATAGTATCTTTACACTCTTTGCACCCAACAACCAATTTTCCTAAGAAGTTTACAAGAGTGTGCTTTGTGGGTCCACCTGTCCTTCTTACAGGTAAGACAAGGCCATCCTTTGGAAAGGGAAGGCCCCATGAGCCCTAGGGTCGACATGGAGTGGGTGGGGTACAGTACATGGAACAGAGCTTAGAAATCTAAGAGGCAGCATCCAGAGAAAAACTAAAACCAAACCTAGGTAAACTAAACAAAGCAGTCATGATCCCAAAGCAGGTAATGGGTGGAGGAGGATCCAGGGAAGAGGCAACAGTGCGGCCGGAGCCTGGGGAAGCCAGTTGAGAACTGCAGGGTTCAAAGCATAAGGTGGGAGGTGGGGTCTGGGGTAAAGCAGAGCTTCGATGCTGGTACTGTGGGACCTGGGGGTGGTGAGGTGTCCTTAAAGTATCTATTTCACTCACCTGACTTATCCTAACTGTACTAGTAATTAGGCTATAAACTCCCAGTTCTAAACCCATCTCTCCATACTCTGGTTTGTGAAGCTAGGCTGGGGTCATATTGACCCAATGGCTTCTTTGCCAGGTTCAGCCCAAGAGCATGCTAGAGGGGTATTACTAGGCATTAATTTTGGGAAAAGAAAGTTACTGAGTCTCGGCTACCAGACATAAAGTGAGCCAGGTCACTGGGCTATTAGGATTCAGCAAGCCCACTTGGCACAGTTCTAGAGTAAGTACTCAATGCATGTAAGGAAAGGAGGGGGTGGTTCCTCACCCTAAATAGGGTTTACCCTTCAGTCAGTCAGGGTCCAATATTAGCCAGGTTCCACTCAGGGGAACAAAACCACACTAGTTATTTTAAAGGAAAAAAAATAGTGCAAGGAATTAGTTAAAAGGACATGGAAATGGCAGGAAGCAGCTCCCACCCTAGGCGGGGGGAACAACGGGAAGAGGTTGGGGTTATTAGAACATAGAAGCTTGGAAGGGGGAGCTGGGACCCTGTTTTCTATGGGAAGGACACTAGGTGCCTGGAGGAATGGGGCAGAGGAGGAGGGGGCCCAAAAAACAAACTATCACTGCCAGAATGGGGTTGTTGCTAGAGCAAGACTATAATGGTGTTTTTCGTTTCACTTTTGGCAAATGAGTAGAACTTTGTGTTATTAGAGTGGCAATGATTTTTCTCACATTACTGTATTTGTGATCATTTTATTATTTTTTAAAAATCTTCATCAAGGATATGTTTTTATTGATTTTAGAGGGAGAAGAAGGGAAAGGGAGGGAGAGAGAGACACACACATCAATGTGAGAGAGAAACATTCATGGGTTGCCTCCCACATGATCCCCAACCAGGGATGGAACCCACAACCTGGGTATGTGCCCTGACCAGGAATCGAACCTGCGACCCTCCAGTGCATGGGACAACGTTCCAACCAACTGAGCCACACCAGCCAGGGCTGTGATCATTTTATTTGAATATATTTTATATTATATTGTGTACTTCTTTGTGAATCTTCTCAAAATCTCTTGGAAACCCCTAGAATATTTCTACCTCCATCTATACTATTGTCATCTTTATCTTCATCTACACCTCTGTATATGCAGTACTTTTATCCACATCTGTAACTATGAGGGAGACAGGGACAGTAAACTCTGTCTTTATAGTTTCAATTGTGTGTTTTCACCTAAATTTGAATATAAAGCATAATTAGGAAGCTTTTTACATAAAGACAGCTCATGACTGCTCTTAACCTCCACTATGTATCCAAAAGAAAGCCTTGCATTGAAAGATGTACTAATGGGCCTGTGATATAGAACCCCAAACCTAAAAAGTTCTAAACCATCAAGAAATCCCATTCATCATTTCCTTTTTTTTAGAAAGGATATAAAAAAATAAAATGTCAGAACTGTAATGTCAGGACCATTTAAAATGTCAAGTTTTTCTCCAATTGCAGTACATTTTGGGTGTGTTTTGCTTCCTTGTCTTCTAATTCACTAATTCGGTCCTCCGCTTCTCCTAGTCTACTGTTGATACTTTCAATGGAGTTTTTCATTGCAGCTATATCACTTTTCATTTCTTCTTGGGTCTTACTTAAGTTGTTGATTTTTTCATCTGTTTCTTCTAGCTTCTTCCATATGTTATCGATTTTTTCATCTGTTTCTTCTAGCTTCTTCCATATGTTATCGATTTTTTCATCTGTTTCTTCTTGCTTCTTGAAGAGGTTGTCGATTTTTTCCTCCATCCGGTTTATGCACTCTAGGACCCTTATTCTGAATTCTTTATCTGTCATGTTGCATGCCTCTGTATTACTTAGCTGCTTTTCTGGAGAGTCCTCCTTCTCTTTCCTTTGGGGGTTTCTTTGTCTACCCATGTTTGATCTCACTGACATATCTAGATGTTGAGTCGTTCAGTGGTTGCTCCCTGGGTGGCAGTGACTCCTTGGTCTGTGGTTGCTCTTCGGGCGGTTGCGGTAGCTGCTGCTCTTCAGTTGGCAGCAGCTCCTCTGGTGGGTGCTGTTCACAGCTGTGGTGGCTCTTCTGGCTGGTGGGGCGAGGTTTCACGTACAGCTGCTGTTCCTCAGCAGAGGATGTGGTGCTCAGGAGGTTGCTGTTGCTTGGATCTGCTCCTGAATGTGCCTCAAACAGAACTCCTCTCCCCACAGCCACTCTTCAGTCCACCGCCCGCTCATGCCTGATGGCGACGCCTCGAACTGGCCTCCCTGCCTCCAGCCTTGCCCTTGTCAAGTCCTTTTGTAACCAGACAACCAAGGGGTCCAGGCTGCCTGGCACTACTTGAGCCAATTAAGCAGTGACAGGGTTGAATCATATATGAGCGTTTATTCCAATCCTGCCGGCAGCAAGTCATCCACAAAAATCTGCTCTGCACCTCACTACAAACCAGATGCTTATATTGGGTAGGGGGACAAAGATTACATGGGGAAGTTGGCGAAAGGTCTAAAATGTCAAGTTCTTGTTGCATAGCTTGGCTGTCTGCTGTTCTGATCAAACCTGCAACTGGCACAATAATTACAGATGATGCATTGCATTTTCATGCACAACTGGACCCAGATTTATAGCAAATCAGACAGAAACATTCTCAGTGCCCAGCCTGAAATTTTCTCCTTTTCCTACATAGCTTAAGACTTTGCCATTAGAACAGAACATTATTACTAATTCAGGACAGCATTTGGGGTCAGGAATGAGAAAGAAGGGCAGAAAGAAAGTTTCTCAATAAATCAGAACATAGCCATTTGTAATATATAGATGCAACAAGAGCCAAGAGACAGTAAACACATTTGCCAAATGCATGTTTAATCTAAGAAGAATGCTAAATTGTGGAGACATTGCCTGGATCATCTAGTTCTACTTCAGATGCAGGTTATTTTAGTTGTGCAAGGAAACATACATGTAAGCTCTATTTTAAACTGATAGATATGGATACAGTTCTTCAGTTTAATTGTCATATTCTGATCTGCTCAGAGAATACTAATGTATAAGCAGAAAAGTAGCAATGCTTTTGTCTAGGATCTTTATGGAAATCTCCATGGGACTTAAGATGAGTGATGTATTCATAACTGACACCAATTATAATAAAATCCTGAAATCAATAACATGCACATGGAGGGAATTTCATTTCTTCTTAACTGAGATCTGGGGACGGCACTCCATCATTGGTTTTCCACTGACAAGCCTTGTTAGATGGTTTGATGGAAGCCTCCTCCCATGTCTGCCTGCTTCCCATTACAGGTAACTTCCAGTACATTGGAGAAGTCGAAGCTCTCAGAAACAACCTCAAGAAGCTCCTGATCTTTTTCTGTACCACTGATAAATTCTTCTAAAGCAGTGGTTCTCAACCTTCCTAATGCCGCGACCTTTTAGTACAGTTCCTCATGTTGTGGTGACCCCCAACCATGAAATTATTTTCGTTGCTACTTCATAACTATAATTTTGCTACTGTTATGAATTGTCATGTAAATATCTGATATGCAGGATGTATTTTCATTGTCCTCGAAAGTCAATTCTCCTAGAAAATAATAAATAAACAATAAAAGACTTTGTCCATACTACTCACTGGCATATACAATATAGTCACTGGTATTATTATTGACATACTTCTTTTGATAGATTTTTACCTCAACCAGACTCTAAATTCTTTGAATATGCTCTTTTATTGATTTTTTACAGAGAGGAAGGACGAGGGATAGAGAGTTAGAAACATCCATCAACTGCCTCCTGCACACCCCCTACTGGGGATGTACCTGCAACCAAGGTATATGCCCTTGACCGGAATCGAACCTGGAACCCTTCAGTCCACAAGCCAGTGATCTATCCACTGAGCCAAACCAGTAAGGGCAGAATATTCTTATATAGAAAAGCATTTGATGGAAAGATTGGTAGTGAAAATAAAGATGATGAAAGCACTCCATTTGTATTTTGGGCTGAGAATAAAAGATAAAGTGCCCATAAACGCATATACATTCACATTTTCACACAATATTGATTACTTAGCCATTAATCTTGAAGATATACAAAGTAATAAAAGCATAAAGATTGAAGATTTCTAAGATCTGGAGGAAATAGTTGTTTGCAAGGCTGTTTTCAGTGTTCTTCTCTCTGAGAAAAAATTCTAGATTGTCCAAAGCTGGGAGGAAGGTTAAACATTTATTCATTCCACATATAATTATAGGCCATTAGTTCTCCTCTTCTGTTCTGATTTTTTTAAAATATATTTTATTGATTTTCTACAGAGAGGAAGGGAGAGAGATAGAGAGCTAGAAACATCGATGAAAGAGAAACATGGATGAGCTGCCTCCTGCACATCTCCCACTGGGGATGTGCCCGCAACCCAGGTACATGCCCTTGACCGGAATCGAACCTGGGACCCCTCAGTCCGCAGGCCGACACTCTATCCACCGAGCCAAACCGGTTTCGGCAAGTTCTGATTTTTTATTCCTAATTTTATTACCTTGACTTAAGCCTTAGCCTATGCTGGCCAGTCTGATGCTATAAAAACACCATAGACCCTTAAGTACTTGTTGCCATACTTTTCCATTAACCTAGCCCACAAGATAACTTTTCAACATTTTTGGTGGAGATGGGGTGGGGCCCTATGTTGCCTTAAATTATTTGTATTATAACTATGAGCAGATTCAAGTGCAGGAGTACAGATGCAATTTATTATTTCAAAGAGATTGTACCCAATAGAGTTTTGGCTGACTGGAAGGCCAGCCAAACACAAGTACATTCAGTAACTAGAGGATGTGCACTTGGTTCAGAAAGTCAGCAGAAACTGAAATCAGGTGTTACACTGTACCTGTACTTTTTTAATGGATAAGGACAAATATCTAAAATACAACCACAGTGCCCAGCCAGTGTGGCTCAGTTGGTTGAGCATTGTCCCATGCACTAAGAGGTCACCGGTTTGATTCCTGATCAGAGCACATGCCCTCGTTGCGGGCTCGATCCCCATAGGGAGCGTGCAGGAGGCAGCCATACTGATCATTCCCTCTCATCAATGCTTCTATCTCTCTCTCCCTCCCCCTTCCTCTCTTTATAAAATCAATACAAACATGTTAAAAATAAAAATATCATAGTGATTCAAATATAAATAAGCATGAATCATCACATTCTCATAATATACATTTTTCTTTCACTGGCAGAATACTAAAATACATTTTCTAGAGGAAAATCTAATCTTTGCTCCTTATGTTTTCCTTATGCCAAAGAAGCCTGTGCAAAATTCCAGCTAACGGTGGGTAGGAACGGAATTCCCTATGTCTCACAGGGAATAAAGTGTGGAATGAACCAACATGAAGTAGAGAAAACTGAAAATAAAAATGTGTGGGGAGTGTGTGGGTGGGGAGTGTCACACGGGTGAAGAGATGGTGGGGGAACCACAAGCAACAAAAGAATAACTGTCCTTTGAAAAGGAAATTCACAGCTGCTAAATTCCCAGCCCAAGAGATTTTTCAAATGAGCAAAAGGGAAGTGAGAGTGGAGATAGGAGAGCTGAAGTAGATTTTTACCACCCAGTTGTCACACTTCTCTGTCTCACTGCTGGCCGTGGAAGAGGCTGTGTCTGCAGGGCTGGTGTATAGTCACCATGCTGGTTTAAAAGCAGTGCAGGTTACTGATGTAAAAAAGAGAAAAAGGAATTATTTTTCTTTATATTTTTAGTGTGATATAATTATATTCTTTTTCATCTTTTTAATTTTATTTTTCAATCACATTTTATATTCAATATTATTTTGTATTAGTTTCAGGTATATGATTAGACAATCCTACACTTTACACAGTGGTCGCCCTGATATTTCCAATGCTCACCTGACACCATGGATGGTTGTTGCAATATTATTGACTGGATTCACTGTGCTGTACTTTACATCCCCGGGACTGTTTTGTAATGGCCAGTTTGTACTTCTTGATCCCTTCAGATCTCTCTCCCCAGCTGGTCCGTGTTGCGGGTGCTCTTCCATCACTCAGTACCAAGTTCAGCACTGGTGATATGACAGCTACCCATGACTTTTTCTTTAGTCCTGTCTGCAATCTGGTCATCCTCTTCATCTTCCTGGTTTATGTATTTCTTCCTATTAACATCTTAAATATCTTTTATAACAAATCAAAAAAATCACTGCTCCCTACCTCCCTCCTCCCCCAAAAAGCCAAATGTTATTGTACATGCCCACATTAGCAGATTTGCTCTAAAGAAATCAGTCTTGTTTTAAAAGAAGGTTTTTTTAAGCCAGCCTGTGTAAAAAAAAGGGTTTTGTCCCCAATTATTTCTAATTCTTTTACATTAGAATTTCTGTTAGATTTGATCTTGCAATTGAATCGATACCCCTCTTCCGGGAACTGGCTTTTCAGGCCTTTTCACTATGGATATTGCCTTTGCTGAGACCACATTTCACTTGCTGTAGCCACATTCCATGATATCCCCTCCGGGTATGCATAAAGAAGTCTCCGCCCAGAAAAAGCCCACCAAAAGTCCCGTAAAGGCCGCTGACTCCTGTCACTGGGGGCTGGAGCCATCCAGGCTCAGCCACCTGGTGTGGGGATGATCGAATAAATTCACAATCCCTCACCATTCTGGCCTCCTATGTTCCTCCTTCGGCGACCTAACAATTTTAAGAAAAGAAATGGTGTTGGGACTGGGAAATTAGCAAAGATGAGAATGGGAAGTCTCAGGAGATGAGAATGACCAGATATTCAAGGAAGGATGCTGGAGAAGATTTCCAATGAAACCAGCTTTGGGTTTGTTAGAAAGGTGGCACTAGAGGTAGTTAGCAGAACTTTATAGCAGAGAAGTTTTATTTTGTATTTCAATTACAGTTCATTAAGTGTTAGTGTCAGGTGTAAAGCATAGTAGAAGGAGGGTGATTACTGAGAAGACATTTAGGGTAAAACAAAACAAAACAAAAAGGGGACAGAGCATAAAGGAAAACATCATTGAGTGACTAACCAGAGTTTTTAAATACAGTCATAGCAGAGATGTTTTTATAACTTTATTTTTATTGTTGACACTATTACAGATGTCCTCATCCCCTGCCCCTTTGCCCACCTCCACCCTCTGGCCATCACCACACTGTTGTCTGTGTCCATGGGTCACGCATATACATATGTTCTTTGGCTGCACTTAAAACTCAAAACACAATCATAGACTTTTAAGTACAGCAGTTTCTTCCCTTATATGAGGAAACTCAGTTTCCTCTGATCTGGTGGTTCTCAGTTTCCCTCACTGTGACCTTCATAGCTTTCCAGAATATTCCAGTCTAAAACACATCTTTTTAAAAAATATATATTTTTATTGATTTCAGACAGGAAGGGAGAGAGAGATAGAAATATCAATGAAGAGAGAGAATCATTGATTGGCTGCCTCTTGCATGCCCCCTACTGGGGATCAAACCCGGGCATGTGCCCTTGACTAGAATCGAATCAGGGACCCTTCAGTCTGCAAGCTAATTCTCTATCTACTGAGCCAAACCAGCAAGAGCATATCTTTTGTGGCTCAATGTCTTCCTTCATGTCCTGTCCCTGTTTTCTTTTATCCTAAATGTCTGCTCAATAATCACCCTCTTTCATTTCCCCTCTGGCTTCCTTTTGTCTCTTTTGACTTTCACTATTTATTTTTATGAGCCACTTAAGTCTCCCTTGTCCCTGTGCTATGAGGCACTGTGTTAAACTTTCAGCACTTAATGTTGTGTGAGCAGCATCTATAAATCTTCCCCAATCATGGCAGGAATGACTTCTAAGCAGCTCATGGTGGAATGGGGATTGCTCTTCTTCCTGTAGCAAAGGTTATGGAATTCCACGCTTATTTATCCTGACTTGTCTCGCTGTCCTCTCTCCATTCTTCAATAATATTGAATGTTGAACTTCCAATTTTCAGTCTTTGAGGAGAATTCTCATCAAGTTCTCCTTCCTGGATGCTATTGTGCGTATTATAAAAATAAAACTAACTTATTGAATTATAATACATGCTCATGGTAAAAAATTCAAACACTGCTGAAAGGTGTAATGAAATGAAAGAATCTCCCTTTAACCTCTCTCTGGCCCCCTATTTGCACTTTCCATTGATAATTGATTCCTGCTAATCAATCTGTGTTTATATTTTATGAAGTTTGCAATGTATATGCATATATATGTTAATTTCCAAAGTAATTTTCTATTAAAGGGGCTTTTCTTCCCACAGATAGCATTGAATCTTATGCTTGTTTCTTCTTTATTTCTTCCTTTACTTTTCATATGACATCTTATCAGACAGTCATTCTTTTTGCAACTATTTCTAGAGTATCTACTATGTGCCATGAAGTGTGAGAGCACAGAAAATATCAAAGAATATAAAATGAAAATAGTTCTTGCCCTGGCAAGTGTGGCTCAGTTGGTTGGCCTTCATCTGATGATTGTTGGTTGATTCCTGGTCAGGGCACACCCTTGGGGTTGTGGGTTCCATTCTTAGTAGGGGGAGTGCAGGAGGCAGTATATCAATGTTGTGATCTCATATCACATCAATGTTTCTCTCTTTCCAAAGATTAATAAACTATTCTTAAAAACAAAAGAAAGAATGTAGTTCTTGCCCTCATGGAGCTTATAGCTGTTCATTTTTTATTTTCTTAGCATTATTCCTACACTAGAGGCCCGGTGCATGAAAATTCATGCACTGGAATGTGGGGGGGAGGTGGGAAGGGGATGGGGGTCCCTCAGCCCAACCTGCCCCCTTTCAGAGTCCAGGAGCCCTCAGAGGCAGGAGATGACCCAGCGATCAGGGGAAGGCAATGTCCCCATCACACCTCTGCTGCTGCCACTGTTGGCAGCTCAAGCCTGGGCCAGCCCTGGTTACCTGAGCCTCGAGTGGCCCTGGGCGGCTGGGAAGCCACCACCTGAGGCTGGCCTGAACCTTGGGCCGGCCCTGGGCAGCTGCGGGACTGAGGGGTCTGGGGGACTCTGAAGGCAGGTGCACTGGTGGGGCTGAGGGGACTGGGCACCACCATCTCATGGCTGTGGGCCCCACCATCTTTGAGGGCATGGCAGTCAATTAGCATATTCCCTCCTTATTGGCGGTGAGCACCTCCATCTTTGCTATGACGTGAGGATCAATTAGCATATTCCTTCTTTATTAGATAGAATTTCTCTTTTGATTAATCTTCTAACTTTGATTTGTTAACTACAATGATAATTATGTGTAGAATACTTTGTAGTTGTTATGTATTTTTTATTTTTTTTTTTATTTTTTTTTTATTTTATTTTTTTTTTTTTTTGGAGTTACACAGCTTTATTACGCCGGCGGGCTCAGAGGAGTTGCCTCCAGTGTTTGAGCAAACCAATATGGTGGAAGCCCTTCTTTTATCCCCTTTGGTTTCTTTGTCCCCCAAATATGGATGGGGACTTCCGGACCTTTCGTGGGCTTTTTGCAAAGCCCCCTGTTATGTATTTTTTATATGAACAGATTTGATGTTAATAATTCTTTTGCAAATAATTTGCAGTCTTTTCATATACAATGGGGCCTTGACTTACGAGTGTCCCGACTAATGAGTTTTTCGAGATACCAGCCGTCTCTCAGCCGATTTTTTGCTTTGAGTTACAAGCTAAAATTAGGGTTACAAGGCAGCTTCAGATACCCCATCACTAGTTGGCGCAGCGAACGTCACAGTGAACGCCACAACACCAGCCCAGCATCACGTGTCCCACTCGTTCACTGTTTGATTTGACATACGAGTAATTTGAGTTACGAGCTCCATCATGGAACGAATTAAACTCGTAAGTCAAGGCCCCACTGTATAGTATGTTCCTGAAGTTTTTCTGTTTGTATCTTGGTTGGTTGTGATCTTTATTTTTTGTGTCAATATTCATTGGATCATCAGGTACTAATGATGTGCTTATTTTTATAGACATACTAGAGGTCCGGTGCACAAATTTGTGCACAAGTGGGGTCCTGAAGGGGGTGCAGGTGGGGGAGGGGGGGGGCTGGGACATGATCGGCCCTCTGGTCAGGTGGTGGGATGCCCTTGCCGGCCCAGGATCCAGATCCGTCCCGCTAACATACATGCTAATTGTCAGGAACCACCTGGCAGCCACTTTTGTATTGTTTCTTCCTTATGAAACATCTAGGGAGGGGAAGTGGCCATGGTGCCCAAGGCTGACTTCCAAGAGGCCAACTGCACTGTTGGGATCGTGCGAGTGGCACTGGTCCAATGGTGCCTGGCCCGTTCTCTGGAGATTAGACCTGCAGGACTACTGAGGGAGGGAGTGGCTGCTGCTGGGCTGGTGGGCTGCCAGGAGGGGTCGATCAGCTTAGCCACACTCCCACTGTGGGAGTGCACTGACCACCACGAGGCAGTTACTGTGTTGATCATCTGCCCCCTGGTGGTCAGTGCGCATCATAGTGACCAGTCGTTCTGGTCATTCGGTCATTCAACCGCTTAGGCTTTTATATGTATGGATACATGGTTATCTTCATATATATATAATGTTGGCATACAGTCAACACTATTCTTATATACTTAATTGAACATTTCTATTTCTACCAACACTGATGTTTTTATAATAATGAAAATAAAAATTAAAAAATCATATTTTATTAGGCTTGTATAAATGTTGAGACATTCTCCTCTGTGGTAGTAACTTCTCTTTTATGTGTGAATGAAGTACTTCTTTCTCCTCTGTCAAATACTGGCAAAATGCTTTTACACTTCTGCAAATATCAACCTTGTGCATCTTTATTACTTTATTTTCCTTGTCCTCTGGTGCACTGAGCTGTCTTTATCTAACAGTACAATTTTATCATCTTTTCTTTGGTCCTTCTGGGAAGAACCTAGTTGTCTCTTAATGAGATGATATAACAACCTCTAATAATTTCCACATAAAAAGCAAATTCTATCAGTTTTAGCTCTCCATATGCATTTGACAAGACACAGCAGTTCATTGTTATTCCAAAGTACAACTAGTTTATTTGATATCTTCATTTTGTAAAAGCCAATGATATATTTTTTCTTAAATACACATTTCTATCAGAGGAAAAGATTTATGTGATTACTTCTATAAGCTATGCCATAATCCAAAAAGCATTCTCTCTTTTGACATATTCTTCCAGGGCAAAAAGCTCATCTTTCTAACTGCAGCTAACCTCAATTATTTCCTGAGCACAATACCTTTTCACAACCCAGATTCACAACCTTTTCAACTCAGATTTTTCTTTCTAGACCTCTTCCAGCCCATATTCCCCATTTTAATGGTTCCTTATACTTTGTTCTTGAGAAACTTGCATAGATAGTAAACAAAGAGTCTTCCATCATTGTCTTATTTTCTGGAACATATTTTCTGTTCCTTCAAACTAATAGAATCTGAGCCTCTTCTTAAGGATACTATAATCCTCATATTTCTCCAAGGAAGGTCACCTTTTTTCTATCCCACTTCTCCCCACACTAGAAACAGGATCTATAGATATTTTCAAACATTCTTGACCTGACTTTTGAATTCACTGTAAGTTTTAAGTATTTGTGATGTCCTATCTACTTCAATCAATGATTTCAACCCCCAGGGAGAAAAATGGTTTATCCTCTCTAATCTAATCTCTGTCATCCTGAAGGACCTCTAAGATTAAACATTGAAACAAAGCAGAAAAAAAATCTGCAGCATTTCTCCTATTTGGTGATACCATTTTGGGTTGCATATTCCAAACAAGGTTTCATTGACTTCATAAGGTTTCATTGACTTCCAATCTCCATTTCTCTGGTCCTTTTCTAGCTTCACTAAACTTCTTTATCATCTCTGTATAATCCGCATGTGTTCCTTGCAAGCTTTCATATGAACTGACTTATTTTATTTTCAATCTGTGGAGATCCAAGTACGAGTGATTACACCAAATGCTTTGATCTTGGTAAACTAGTAAGTGAGCATTCTGACTTTAGATTAAGCTGAGGCTGATCTAGACCTAAATCCTCCTTAAGAGGAGGATAGACGCTGTTGATTATTTCCAAATATTTTTCTGAAAATTGTACTCTTGTCCAGTTGTTTGGCTCATTCCTAATGGCGATTTCATTTGAACTCTCTTTCAGCCTCCTCACCATCCTGTCCTTCTAGAATGAGCTACCACATTTGGCTAATGCAAACTGCCATACTCAACATGGGTCTCTACTGCCCTCTAATGTCCACTATAAGAAGTGACCCAGGTGGACAGGTTGAACCTGTGGAAAAAGTGACTGTGAATTGATGACAACCATGGCTGGAGTCCCAATGCCTCACATCCATACTTCTTTAAAATCTCGTACTAACATTATATTTGATAAAACTTTTACAAACTTTGTTATTTTTTGAGTACCATTCCTAGATATGCTGCCTCAATCTCAAGTTAATATACTCACCTAGCCAATTGTGTAAACACTCTCTCTTCTCTTGGAATATCTGTCTTCCCTTTTCACTCTGCCTCTGAAGAAGTGAACCTTCTTTGATCCAAAGAGAAATCCATATTTTAGGGTTAGAAAGAGCAAGTGGAGAAATAAGCAGAAAGAGCAGAAATGGAGGCAAGTTTGGAGAACTCTTTCCAGAAATGTGTAGCCAACGGGAAGAAACAGAAATTAATACTAGAAGAAGATAGCATAATTGAAAGAAGGGTTTCTTCAGTAAGGAACACTAAAGTTTCTTTGTAAGTTTATAAGAAACCTCTGGTAGAGTGGAAATAATGACTGGAACATGTCCCAGAGCAAACAGCAGAGGGCCCTTCATCTCATATTCTCCTACTTTTCTTTCCTTGTATTCCCCCTTTACTCTCCATGCTAAAATATCAAGCACAATGTATTGAATATAAATATGGTTAATAAATATTTCCTCAATTAAACTGTAGCAACTGGAAAACATTAGACTGGTCAAATTCTGTAGCTCAAATTATATCACAACTAGGGATCTCTTAAAACATTCATGCTTTTGTCTGAATGGCACTTCCCACCACCACCATCTCCTACTTTGGAAGAAAACAGCCTTAGGAGAGTAGCTGCCTTACCATCATGGTTTATATCAATCTTATGAAACACCGAGTTGGTGAATTCTTCAGGACTCAGAGTTTGCTGACCATTGAGGGCTTGTACAGTCTGCAAAGAGAAATTAAATCAGGGAGTTCAACTTGGTTGGAAATAAATACATTTTATGACATTTCTACCCCAACGTGACAGAGTTTGGGGATGCGTGCATATCAGTTTTGCTATCTGACCTGTTCCTATTGTTAAAAATAAAAGATTGTATTCCAGTTCTTAGTAATGAGGCTTGGAAGTTAAATGAACAGTGTACAGTCTGAAGTTCGATTTCATACAGCACAGAGGGATCTGTTCAACATGTTAGGTCACAAAAGATGCCAAGAGCCCACCAGAGAAAAAACTTGTAGCAGTCACTCTCCTAACAATTACAGACCCAGAAAACAAACAATGTTTTCCATTTCAGACCTAATGTCTTTGACCTTATGAGTGAACATAAAAGGATGATCTGTAAGTCCCTAAGGCTTCCTTTCTGGCTTCTGACAGTGGAACCTCTGGTCCTTTCTGCCCTTTTATAGAATGTTCAACTGGGAAGACAGATAGGTATGCCTTGGAAGGACACTGACTTTCTCTCACACGCTGCCAGCTCGTCTTCTTCTTCATAAAAAGTTTCAGGGGACTCAGGGAAAGTGACACTTCCAGCTCCCCCGCCCCCACTCCCTACTCCAGGTGATTAAATGAAATGACCTGTATTTGACATAGAAATTCATAATAAAATGAAAGTGAGAGACACACAGAGAGAATAAATTAGCCGTCTGGAATTTGAGCATAACCGTCTGGATTGAACATCAAGGAATCCCTGGAAGCACTGGTGGCAACACGTCAGTTGGAGGGGCATGGACTGAAACAGGACTATCTCCTTTACTACCTCCCAAGCACACTAGTCTTAAAGCCAGGATTAGTCATAATTAATGCATTTATTAATCAGAATAAATTAATCATACTGGCCAAGCACCGCCTGTGGCTTTAGCAAGTTGAGGTCTTACCGTCAAATACAGGGTAATACTCAGAGTGATGGTTACATCTATGGAGCATCTGATTAGATGAAGTTTTTAGGGTTTTTCAGTGTCTTAGCCTAGACCCCCAACAACTAGAAAATGTGGATAAGTCTCCATATTCCCACATCCTGAATTGATACTAGACCACATGTAAGATTCATAATAAAAGATTATAAAATTTCCAGGAGTTGTCCACCACTCATCCCCTGGCAATGTCTGTGAGAGTGAAGGCTTAATGGGAAGGTGACAAAGCTTGAGGGGGTAATATTTTTGGAAGGAATTGTCAGTATGCCTGTGTCTTCCCTCTTCTTATAGGAGAAGCATGTGGGGAGTGAGCAAGGAGGCATGGTTTGTTTCCTTGTTTCCTTCCTCATTTAGCACATGCTCTTTCTCCTGCACCTGGCTGAGCTTTTCTCTGGTCTCTCTCTGAGTGGGAGCAGAGGAGGTGTGAGAGAATTGGAAGCAGCAGAGCTCTGACTTGGTACTGTTGTGGTTATCTAGTTTCAGAGCTCTCCGGATGTCAGATGTCTAAAGTTGACCCTTTTTCTGAGGACCCCCCACCTCCTTTTTATTACTGAGACTCTCTCTTGTAGTTCTCTAAACATAAAACATGTGTTTTGATTTCAGTTGATTCTTCCAGGCTCCTCTACAGCCTCCAGGTGTTTCTCAACACTTATACACAGTTGGTATTTTGGACTAGACAATTCTCTCTTGTTCAGGGTCATCTCCTGCATTGTATAATGTTTAACAGCAGCCCTGGTCTCTACACAATAAGTGGTGGTAGCACCACACCCTCCCCAGCTTCCTGACAACCGAAATATCCGTGATATTGCCAAACATCTCCCGGAGAGGAGTGGACAATCGCTCCTGGTTGAGAGCCATTCTGTAGATCTATCCCCAGTTTCCTTCTTTTGAGGTTGCCTCATTTTCCAAAGGGCTCAGCTGGACAAGATCCAAGACAACTCTAACACAGCTTCCTCTCCCAATTACCAATATCTGATCCATAGAAAAACCCAGGCATCCTTCATCCCAACAAACTCTAGAAATGCAGGGATTTCCTAAACATCATCCCTCTAACTGCTGCCATGTGTGCCTCTTCAGATATTTCAGGTATGACTCAAACACTCAACACTGTGCTCCCACATCACAATGGTCTCCTCAAACCTTCATGCTATTGACTTGAGGACTTTTACCCAAGAAATCCTTTCCTATAATCCTTCTCACAAATGCTCCTCTTGTCCATTTAAGATCTAACTACTTCTATAAATTCTGCCTATAATCTAGTTCTTCCTTCATATCTATTAATGCCTGGGCTGAATTCCATTTCCACATCTTGATATCATGTGTCGAGAGAACTCATATTGTACAGTATGCATTATTTTTTACCCTGCTGGGGTTTTTTGCCATAATATAGAAAATATGTTCATAGACCACTAATCCTATCTAATAATAGACAAACATGGTAATTAACCGTACCTCTGACATGCTTCCCATTGGCTAATCAGGGCGATATGCAAATTAACTGCCAAACAAGATGGCGGCCGGCAGCCAGGCAGCTGAAGCGAACAGGAGGCTTGCTTGCTCCAGTGATGGAGGAAGCCAAGGTTCCCCACCTGCCCCTGCCGGCCTCTAAGCTGCACTCTAAGAAACAATGATGCAATTATAGAAGCTAAACAAACCCCAGAAACCTGCTTTCAACCAGCCAGGCCTCAGAGCTGGAGCTGCAACAGTGTTTCAATTATAGAAGCCAAACAAACTCAGATACCTGCTTTCAGCAGCCGAGGTCTCAGAGCTGGAGCTGAGCCTCAGAGCTAAAGCCGGCTCTCAGTTCCAGTGACAGCCATAGAAGGTAAATAAATCCCAGAATAAAAAGAAAAAAAGGAGAGGTTGGGAGCTTCAGTCACCCACCAGCCTGAAAACAACCCTCAGCCCCTCACCCAGACTGGCCAGGCACCCCAGTGGGAACCCCTACCCTGAAGGGGGTGTGACCAGCTGCATACAGCCATCAGCCCCTCATCCAGACTGGCCAGGCACCCAAGCGGGACCCCCACCCTGATCCGGGACACCCTTCAGGGCAAACCAGCTGGCCCGCACCCATGCACCAGGCCTCTATCCTATATAGTAAAAGGGTAATATGCAAACTGACCCTAGCAGCAGAAAGACTGGGAGTGACTGGTCACTATGAAACACACTGACCACCAGGGGGCAGACGCTCAATGCAGGAGCTGCCCTCTGGTGGTCAGTGAGCTCTCACATGGGAGGAGCTCTGCTCAGCCACAAGCCAGGCTGATGGCTGCCAGTACAGCAGTGGTGGCGGGAGCCTCTCTTGCCTCCTCAGCAGCACTAAGGATGTCCGACTGCAGTTTAGGCCTGCTCCCCTCTGGCAAGTGGACATCCCCCAAGGGCTGCCTGGCTGCCAGAGGGATGTCTGATTGCCATCTTAGGCCCAATCCCCTGGGGAGCAGGCCTAAGCCAGCAGTTGGTCATCCCCTGAGGGGTCCCAGACTGCGAGAGGGCACAGGCCAGGCTGAGGGGTCCCCCCCCCACCCCTGAGTGCACAAATTTTTGTGCACCGGGCCTCTAGTTTTTTTATAAGTTCATATTACATTGAATTAATTTATTTAAAAATTTTCCTCTTTCAGGTTGTTTTGCATTTTTACTTACTTAAGTGATTCTATGATGAAGTTATAGAACTTCTATCTTTATGACATTGATGATTATTATTCCTGACCTAAAGTAACTAATGTTGACTTTAAAATAAAAATTTAGCATATTAGTGCAAATTACAAATTTCCAAGAATCTTTATTAAATAAGATTAGAGACAAATGTTATAGCCATTTATACTTCCTCCACAATGGCTAAGGGTACTTTTTTTTTAAAATATATTTTATTGATTTTTCACAGAGAGGAAAGGAGAGGGATAGAGAGTTAGAAACATCGATAAGAGAGAAACATCAATCAGCTGCCTCCTGCATACCTCCTATTTGAGATGTGCCCACAACCAAGGTACATGCCCTTGGCTGGAATCAAACCTGGGACCCTTCAGTCCGCAGGCCGATGCTCTATCCACTGAGCCAAACCGGCCAGGGCTAAGGGTACTCTTTTTATAGTGTCCTTGCCAGAAATACATCTTATTGTTTTTATCTTTATTAATTTAACTAGTGGCCTGGTGCATGAAATTCGTGCATGGTGGAGGGGGTGTTCTTCAGCCCAGGCTGCACTCTCTCCAATCTAGGACCCCCTCGAAGGATGTCCTACTGCTGGTTTACAGGGATCAGGCCTAAACCAGCAGTCTGACATCCCTCTCGCAATCTGGGACTGCTGGCTCCTAACCACTCACCTGCCTGCCTGATTGCCGCTAACCACTCTGCCTGCCGGCCTGCTTGTCCCCAACTGCCCCCCACCACCAGCCTGCTTGCCCCCAACTGGCCCTACTGCTGTTCTGCTTACCCTCAATGGCCCCGTCCCCCACCAGCCTGATCACCCACAACTGCCCTCCCCTCTTGGCCTCTAACCGCCTCTACCTCAGCCCTGCCACCATGGCTTTGTCCAGAAGAATGTCCGGAAGTTCTCCTGGAAGGTCTCCCAGTCTAATTAGCATATTACCTTTTTATTAGTATAGATAGAGGCCTGGTGCACAGGTGGGGCCAGCTGGTTTGCCCTGAAGGGTGTCCTGAATCAGGGTGGGGGTTCCCTTGGGGCATGGGGTGGCCCTGGCGAGGGGCCTGTGGTGGTTTGCAGGCTGGCCACGCCACTATGGGGTGAGGGTCCCCGCTGGGGTGGTGTGGCCAGCTTGGGTGAGGGGCTGAGGGCTGTTTTAGAGCTGGCCACACCCCCTTCAGGGTGGGGGTCCCTGCTGGGGTGCCTGGTCAGCCTGAGTGAGGGGCAGCTGAGGGCCGTGTTCAGGCTAGCCACACCCCCTTCAGGATGGTGGGTTCCGCTGGGGTGCCTGGCCAGCCTTGGTGAGGGGCTGAGGGCTATTTATAGGATGGCCTATAAATAGCCCTTTCAGGGTGGGGGTCCCCACTGGGGTGCCTGGCCAGCCTGGGTGAGGGGCCGATGGCTGCTTGCAGGCTGGCTAAGCAGCCCAGCAGGGACCTTCACCCCATGGGGGTGTGGCCAGCCTGGGTGAGGGGCTGAAGGCCATTTTCAGGCTGGCCACACCCACTTCAGGGTGGGGGTACCTGCTGGGGGGCGTGGCCAGCCTGGGTGAGGGGCTGAGGGCTGTTTTCAGGCTGGCCACAGCCCCAGGCAACCCAGGCTCCCAGACCTCCTTGAGCAGAGGCCACAGCAGCTGGAAGCTGGTATCTGGGATTTATTTATCTTCTATAATTGAAACTTTGTAGCCTTGAGCGGAGCCCACAGCCAGCCAGGGCAGGCAGGAAGCTTGGCTTCCTCCATCGCCAGGGGCAACCCAAACCTCCTGTTTGCTCCAGCTCTGTGGCCACCTCCCTCTTGGTTGAGTTTATTTGCATACTCACTCCTGATTGGCTGGTGGGTGTGGCTTGTGAGTGTAGCAGAGATATGGTCAATTTGCATGTTTCTCTTTTATTAAATAAGATTAGAGACAAATAGTATCTGATTACTAAATAAATGTCTGCTCTGAGCTTTTATTATTTTAGTTTTTCTACTTTCTTTTTGTTCTCTTTCTAAATATTTTCAGGAAAAACTGAATTAGCTGCCTAATATTTATCTTTCTTTGACCCACTAAGTTATACATTATAATTAATGAAATCTATGTAATTTTCCCATAAGACTTAGAAAAGATCACTTTTATCCTTTAGTTCCTCCTAATTCTTTTGAGACTCTGATGACCCTTTCTCTCCCCACAAAATTGATAACACGCAGGGAAAATTTTTCCCTCAGTGTCAAAGGCCTTGAGATCTCTTATGCACAGATCCTAGGAAAAGAAGCTCTGCTCTGGCTACTGCTTTAGAGGTCTTCCCTAACATTCATATGTTGTATTAGATATTCAGTGTTTTTAAAGTAAGTTTGAGTATATTTATTTAAGAAGATATTTTTAAATTTACATGGGGTTAGGCACACTCTACAGAACATTTTAGATTCTTAATTTTGTGTTGCAACATGTAGTGTATATGCAGAATTCTGAATTTAGTGCTTACGAAGTTTGATTACACAGTGCCCCTTAATACATTTTTGTGAATGATCTATGTGAGATTAAAGTGAAACAATAATGTATTATCATACTTTTGAATTCTTTCCATATGTTGATTAGCTCTACATTTGCTAAAGTTTTAAATTTTAACAAATTTGTCCATTTGAAGTATTTAATTAAAATTGTAATTCCAGCCTTCTTTTACATTTTTACTAATATTTCTGCTATAAATTATGTTTGTAACTCAATTCCTTTATCTATAAATGAAAGAATTTAGACCAGATTATTTCTAAGACATCTGATTCTAACTCTGATTCTGTTATAAAGTCAGTTTATTACAGTCCTAATGTTTATTTTACTTTATATCTTCATTTAGGTATAGTCTCCCACTTAATCACCTTTTACTTTGAAAATCATATTTCATACAATGATAATAACTATCCCCACCCCATTGGTAAAGGGGAGCTAGATTTATAAAAGGACTTACTAGTATTGAATGTTAGAGATGGAAAGGAGTGGGTATTCCTGAGCTATCTGTCAGAAATACTTTAGTCAGCTCCCAGAAAGATTAGTCCTCAAGTATCTTTATTCTTAGTCCATGTCTCTTGTTATATAAACCATCTTCCATTTTAGCTGCTATTTGCAAGGCTTTCTGCACCAAGGCAGAGAAAAAAGATAAGCTGTTTTAGAACATCATGTTTATTTCATTTTTCATCTCAATACTCTGCTAAATTTGTGAACTTCAGAGTGGAATACACACAGAAGGAAATGGTTTGCAGCTGTACACTCAGTAACCAATAAGATAGTGAAACTTACATTGTTTCAGCAGCTCCAAATGCATATCCCAAAATAGCCTATCACATAGCTGTCACCAACTCCATAGGGAGGAAAATTGAATTAACTATATAACATTCTCCAAAGGATATTTTACTATTTCACTTACCATGAAGACGTTCAGCAGTTCCTTTTTGTCCATAGAACCATTTCCATCAGCATCATACAGCTTAAAATACCGCTTTAACTTTTGCCCCAGTTTTCCTCATACAACTAGATTTACAGCAGCAATAAACTCTAAAAAGTCAATAAATCCATCTTATGGAGAGCAAGGTGGAAAGAGAAATAAATATTTTAAAATAACAATTGTTTTTTATTTGAGAAGTTATTATTTATGAGCAGACCTTTTATTTGAGAAGTTAACCCACAAAATTTTAGCATAGAACTTTTTCTTGGTGTTTCATTTTAAAAATAATATATAGGGCCCTGGATGGTGTGGCTCAGTTGATTGAGCATCATCCCATGCACTGAGAAGTCACCAGTTCGATTCTTGATCAGGGCACATGCCTCGGTTCAGGCTCAATCCCCAGTAGTGGTTGGGCAGGAGACAGCCAATCATGTTTCTTTCTCTTATCAGTATTTCATTCTCTCTCCCTTTTTCTCTCTAAAAAATAAATTAATTAAAAATAATGATAATATATAGGTATGTATGCAGGAAAAATGCGTATAAAAAAGAGACAAGTAACTTTAAATATGTAGTTAAATACTTTTTTGGAGAAACTCCCTACTTCTTATACCTAAAAAGAAATGGTTCTCAAATGCCATGACAGAAGGTTGAACCCTCACCACTGAGCACCTACAGTGGTTGCCTTCTCCTTGGCATCTTCAGGTGTTGTCGTCCACTCAGGGAGAAGACCAGGTACTCATTTCTAGTGGAAGGGAAGCATCTCAAGTAGCAGATTCTGCTCTCCTTTTAAAGACTCTGGTTGATCTTTTTGGACTGCTAAATTCCAGGATTCCTTTTAAGGGACTCATTTTCGGTGTCAACCAAAATTTATGAGCCTCTTTATTCTATTGAGATTTTGTCACATTAGTCCATCTTAGAAAAGATTGTTTAAGGCAGCGGTTCTCAACCTGTGGGTCGCGACCCCTTTGGGGGTCAAACGACCCTTTCACAGTGGTTGCCTAAGACCATTGGAAAACACATATATAATTACATATTGTTTTTGTGATTAATCATTATGCCTTAATTATGTTCAATTTGTAACAATGAAATTGGGGGTCACCATTACATGAGGAACTATATTAAAGTGTCGCGGCATTAGGAAGGTTGAGAACCACTGGTTTAAGGGTTGCAAATTTAGGTAGTTCTTCTATCCTTTTTAAACTGGTGAAATGTTCTGAGTTGAAAAAGACAAAGTTGTGTAATTCATAAGAACCATACACTTCAAACTTTGTTCAGCCAAACATTCAACCATCTTAAGAAAGGCAGTCAGCTCTGGGTGTGTGACTCACTCTGTTATTTTTCCATGAGTTCAGATGAGGGTGATAGCATATCCAGCCCAAAATATGCAGTCAGCTGCATTTTCATTGGAATATTTGGAATGTCCAGTCTTTTTTCTTTTTAATCTTTATTGTTGAAAGTATTACATATGTCCTCTTTTCCCCCCATTGATTTCTTTCAGCCTGCACCCACCCCCCAGCCCTGGCCTTCACCACCCTATTGTCTGTGTCCATGGGTTATGCGTTTATGCATACAAGTTCATTGGTTGCCATTTGCAGCAACGTGGATAGGATGTCGTCTTTCTTACAAAACCGGATGTGACATAAAGTACCCATTTCCCTTGGAAATAAAGAGTGTTAGTGTAAAGTGATATGTGCTTGTCTTGAGTCTAATTCCACCAGATCTCTAAGAAAAGCAACTGAGAAATCAGTAGTAGGTCTGGATGTGAAACAGAGCCTATTTGGTTGGGTAATGGTTTTTTGAAAAAAGGCAACTACAACATCTCTAATATTGGAGGCCAATGTGCTAATCACTATAATGTTATCTTCAAAATGTATTACATTTTTAAATATTCTTCATGCTGTGAATATTTTACCTCTATAGTAACAAATACGTAAAAAAGCATAAAATATTTAAAAATCATATCACTACATTTGGGTATTAGAGTTTTACATTTTACCATTTAGTCATCTTTACTCCACTGATAACTTTAATACTTCTGATGAGATAAGACGTGGGCTAACAGATTGATGTCTGGTTGAATGAGTCTCCTAAAGGAAGTTTGCTCAAGTATATAAAACGTAAAGTGATTTTACCTTTTCTCCATCTGCCTTTCCTATTGCCTGTTCCCACCACCTTATTAATCCCTAGCAGAGCTGTGGCTGAGACAAGGAAAACATGTTTTATAGAGCTGAAATTTAAGATAACATCAAGATATTGTATCTCCAGATTTGGCAGGATATGACCATAATTTTTCAGAAACAGAACTGACAGGTGCAGCAGATATAAACTGGGTGGACAGTATCCAACCAGGGGCACATCTGCTCCCAGGTCTCCCTACTGTGTCTTTAGAGCTGACCAAACAACACAGCTGTTTCCTGGGTGGTTATTGTGCATGTTTACCCAAAGGTCACAGAAGCACCCTCCCTGCAAAGACTGAGCTGGCTATTATAAAGTTGATCCTCCAGTGTTCCCATAACAACCTGATATGTTGTGATGGTTTGTTTCATTTTTCAAATCCTGCATCAGTGATCATGGTTTTCATTGTCACCTGCATGATGAATGGCAACAGGCTAGATTGAGCAATGTTGCCTGTAGAACAGTTGCTATTTTTTATGAGACACAGCAGGTGGATGGCCCTAGCACCTTCCAATTCAGGCTTTGAAAGCTCTGGGCAAATCCGGAGATGAGCATCAATATTTTTATTGTATGGTTTTAAAATGGACACCCTGCTTAATCTACAGCCAAAGTTGATTACGGGAACAAAACCTTTCTACTTAGACAAGTGCAGCCTCTTCAAAGGCTCCTGGAAGAAAAATATTTCCTGTTTGCATTTCAACATTTTGTTATGTAGTCAAACAAATTACTCCTTACAGTCTGCAGCCAAACTTCTTTCCAATTATCTTTCTGTTAAGATTTTGTAGAAATTTGCATTAGGGAGATGATCCCAGTGAATGTGATTTAATAGCTTGTGTTAGTGTTGGAAAGGGGTTTAAGTAAATGCTGTTCTATAAAGCAAAAGAAAAAAGTTATTGTCTTCCGTTAATCTACAGATTTCAAGGATGGAAATGGGGGCTGAGTTACAGAGAAGGTGAGGGGTGAGGTGTCCCTGCAAATGTGAATGCAATAGAGAATGCCCCAAAACTTTTCTTTGGGGCAATCCAAAGAAACACTGTTATGGTTATAGTTCTGTATTTGGGCTACAGGAGCCCCCAGGACACACAAAATTGTCTGTAGATGCCAGAGTGGGGTTCTTAAACTCCCCGTATTAGAACTATGTCAGAACAATGAAATATGCAGATTCCTAGACCTCAACTCCAAACAACAGCATCAAAACTCCTTGGGATGGGGTATAAGAGTCTGTATTAAATGCTCCCAGGTGAGTCTTAGATATCCCAAGACTAGGAAACCATGGACCTAAGCTGTTTTTCTTATCCACATCTTTCTTTGTAGGCAATGTAATCATCTAGCTATCTCTCCAAGTGGCTATTGTAAGTGTGACTTATTTTTACATGAATTTACTTAACCTTATAAGACTAATTAGAAAAATTAATACTGACATAGTCACACAAATACAGTCCAGAAATCAAAAATTAATTCCAAAATAACAGCCACTCTTTACTATGATTTCTGGAACAAATACGAGTTGCACAAAATTTATGCATTTCTTCACAGCACCCCTTCCTCTCCCATCTGCTCTTTCACGTGCTCCCTGCTGCTCAGTCTTCAACAATCTCCATAGCCCAGTGTGTTTGCTGCCAGCCTAGGGTGAGAACATTTCACTCTCTTACTCCACCAATTTTTCTCATTATTCTGCATCACAAAATCCTAGAAAATCAGTTTGGCAATGGCAGGATCCTCTTTAGAGGATAAAGGAGGTTGCAAATTGGGAACACACAAAGCCATTCCATGAGCCTTAGGAAGGAAGAGTTTGGGAGGATGTATACAAAAATAATTTTAATCCAACACGTTTATAGATTTATACATCTGAGGATGGAGTGGTTTACAAAAGAGTCAAAATAGGGGTCAAGATATGGAAGCATGATAGTTTCTCAGGCTCCTGGGGGAGTTTGGCTCCATTAATATAAGTCATTTTATAGAAAGGGTTTAAAACAAGAAAAAGAGGAAAAAATATGTATATATCTGCAGACTTTAAATTTAAACTTTCTCATGGTCTCTCCAATGTGTGAAAACTATAAGTATGCTTTTTACATCTTTAAAAATGTATATATATATATATATATATATATATATATATGTGTGTGTGTGTGTGTGTGTGTGTGTGTGTGTGTGTGTGTGTGTGTGTGTGTTTTCTGTAGCATTTCTATCCAACAGAAAACCCATAGGTGAAATATGTGGCCTCCAGGCAATGTTCATGACCTGCCAAAAATCACAGTTATTTTCAGGATATAATAAATTTGAAATGCAGGTAGAAAGTTGAATTATAAAGCTTATATGCATATGAAAATAATTATTTTATTTATTACTAAGAGTTATGATTTATATTTTAAAAAGGGAATAAAGTCCATGCATTATCTTTCATTCTAACAGCAACCTTACAAATAGCCTTATTACTATTATTATTATTATTATTATTATTATTTTATAGAGGAGAAAAGTGATTGTCAGAAAACTCAAACTAGTTAAAGTAACAGGACTAGGATGTGGGAGAGTCCAAGGTTTAAGCCCAGTCAGCCTTACTTTACTCTAAGACTTTGTTCTTTATACTACCCTATTGTGTCCCCAAAACTCATTACAACTGAGTTCTCTTTCTGGAAGAGGTGTCCATAGACTTGAAGAGATGGGGCATGCTCCATGCAGCGTGCTGCTCTGGAATCCTATGCGTGAACTCTTTTGTCGCACAGTTGCATAAAGTAAGGGAACTCTGAGTGTCTAAGATGCAGCCCCTTGGAGCTTGTGCTGCCTCCATACCTGGTGCTGCCCAAGTAAAGCTGGCCTGTCTGCTCTAAGCTGCTTAGTTAGCATCAGGGAGACTTGTGAGCCCAGAGGGTTCTTGGGGCTACCACTTCCAGCCCCTCCCTCATCCTGCCCCTTAGCCACCTGGCCCAGCAGGACAAAAGTTGTTCATTCTACTCTTGCCCTCTCCTGCTGCCTGGTGTCTTCGATGAACATTTCCTCTTTCCATTTTTTATCCTTAACCCCTGTCTCCCACCCCATAGACAACAGCCTCTTCCAGGAAATTTACCCAGCTGCCCCTCCAGGACCTGAAGTGTACCTACTGGTCCTGCTTTCGTTCGTCTATCCTATTCTTAGTCTTCATCCGTGCTCTTGGCTAGGAATCTATAGCCTTTCTTTGCTGTGAAGCTGATTCTTGCTTTGGTTCAGCATTTCCCCCTCTTCAGGGCCTCACACCTGCATTACAGCCCTGAGTAATCCTCCCATTCTTCCCACCCTGTAAAGTCCCTGGGTAAGATCTCACTGTGGATGTCATCCAATATATCTAATATGGTCCTGCCATCTCTCTCTCTCTCTCTCTCTCTCTCTCTCTCTCTCTCTCTCTCTCTCTCTTTCTCTCCTTGATAACCCCAAGAAGAAGAGACATTAGGGTAACTTGTCTTCATTTACTTGACTCAAATTATAGAATTAAAGCTTTGGAAAAAGTCCTTCGTTTTGCAGATGAGAAATGGACTGGACTATTAATAATAATAATAGTCATGATGACAATGGTAACTATTGGTGTTCACATCATATCTGCTATACGTATCGTGCCAGGTATTGTACTTTACACACATGAGCTCATTTAGCTCTAACAAGACTCTACACAGTACTGACCTAGAAACATATCATCCTGGGTCTAGTGACACTAAGACCATAGAATAGAGATAACTGTTATAATAACAACTAGAGATAAAACCTCATTTGTTCTAGTGGAGCTTCTTATTCAGGAAAACAAATAATTCAAATCTAAGAGAAATCCACCAAACTATTGACCCAGATTAACCCCATGTCCTCCCACAACATTAACTTTCTGCCACTTTTCACAGAATCACTATCTATGAAAAATGCATGAATTGTGACAGCCCTTAACCTAAAGACATGTAGATGTTTTCTTTTTTCACATGTGACACTTTTCATTGACATTTTACCAGCTGTGGTGGGTCAGTAGCAACGTAAGAAGTGAAATGTTTGAAAATGGTTATTCAGATGGTCAGAAGGAAGGAAACCCAGAGAGCTGGTGTAAGCACATTACAGGATTGAGCCAACACTTATTAGGGATATTTAATTTGCATTTTAGGAACTGCAAGGAAAGCAGGCAATATAAGGGCCACCTCTATGATGACAAATACCTGTGAATATTTTTTAAATACTTTTGTAAATTTTTACAATTTATAAGGGAAATGTTATGTTCAACATATATGACCTTATCCATTTTCACCTCCAGGCAATTATATTAATAAGAAACACAGACTCCCTCTCAGCCATGGAATTGCTGGAATGTCCTGAGGAGTGACTTCCCTCTGTAAGATGAGAAACAAATGCTGGCTTGGTAAATTGGTTCTCTAATGTGATCTTTATGCAGATCAGACACGGTTGTTCTTGACTCATCCATGACTATACAAAATCAAGGATCCTAGGACACAGGCTTCTTATAATATTTACTCACCAAGCGTTTGATTATGAATAGGTTTCCTGGCTGTATCAGCAAGCCTTGACCATCTGCCCCCAGGAGGCAGCCAGCTCAGCAGCTGTCCGACCCACTGTGAATTAGAAGCCCGTCTCACGTGCGATTGGGGAAGCAAGACAATTGTCCGAGCTTGATCATTTCTGAATGAGCTAATTACAGCAGTGGCAGCCTTTTACAAGGCATTTCCTCAGGTGGCCAAGGTGGGTTTCCTCTTATAAATACTTGTCTCCCTAAACTGACATTGCAACAGATACAATAAAATCCAGCCTCACCCTGATTCAGTCAGCCTGTCTCCTAATGGTGTTGCATTTCCTAGGAAAGAGCCTGGATCCTTGTTCTTTAATGAATAGAAGAGGAGAGTAGAAGATGTAGAAATGGTGGAATAGATGGTGGAACACATCTACAAGTAACATATCACGTAATACTTGCTTCAAGGCCATGTTCCTTTACCAAGACTGCAAATTAAAAAAGTTGAGGAACTGCTTCTGGATTAGTAGTTTTGGACCTACAATCCCCTTTTTGTATGTATCCATGGTACACAGCTCTTTGGTGGCAGGAATGGCCCTAGAACCCAGTTTTTTGCCACTTTGTGGTCTTTCTAGTCTAGCAGTGGTGCTCAAGTCTGGCTGCACATCCTAACCACATTGCAACTTGAAACGAGCAAAACAAAACGAAACCTTGCTTCTCCGTTCAATTGGACTAGAATGGAGATCCAGCCACTGGTATCCTATCTAATAATAGAAAAACATGGTAATTAACCATAACTTCGTTACCCTTCCCATAAGCTAATCAGCAGGATATGCAAATTAACTGCCAACAAAGATGGCGGCCCGCAGCCACGCAGCTGAAGCAAGCTGGAGGCTTGCTTGCTCCAATGATGGAGGAAACCAAGGTTCCCCACCTGCCTCAGCCCAGCCCTGAGCTCCAGATGCAACAATGTTGCAATTATAGAAGCTAAACAAACTCCAGAAAACTGCTTTCAGCCGGCAGCAGGCTCAGAGCTTAGAGCGCCAGTGATGGTAACAGAGTTTCAATTATAGAAGCTAAACAAACTCAGATACCTGCTTTCAGCAGCCGTGGCCTCAGAGCTGGAGCCGGCTCTCAGCTCCAGTGACAGCTATAGAAGGTAAATAAATCCCAGAAAGAAAAAAAAAGAGGCTGGAGCTTCAGTCACCTGCCAGGCTGAAAACGGCCCTCGGCCCCTCACCCAGACTGGCCAGGCACCCCAGTAGGGACCCCCACCCTGAAAGGGTGTGACCAGCTGCAAACAGCCATCAGCCCCTCACCCAGGCTGGCCAGGCACCCAAGCAGGACCCCCACCCTGATCCGGGACACCCTTCAGAGCAAACCAGCAGGCCCCCACCCGTGCACCAGGCCTCTATCCTATATAGTAAAAGGGTAATATGCAAACTGACCCTAACAGCAGAAAGAATGGGAATGACTGGTCACTATGACACACACTGACCACCAGGGGGCAGACGCTCAATGCAGGAGCTGCCCTCTTGTGGTCAGTGCGCTCCTACATGGGGGAGCTCTGCTCAGCCACAAGCCAGGCTGATGGCTGCCAGTACAGCGGTGGTGGTGGGAGCCTCTCCTGCCTCCTCAGCAGCATTAAGGATGTCCGACTGCAGCTTAGGTCTGCTCCCTGCTGGCAAGTGGGCATCCCCCGAGGGCTGCCGGGCTGCCAGAAGGATGTCTGATTGCCAGCTTAGGCCCAATACCCTGGGGAGCAGGCCTAAGCCAGCAAGTGGTCACCCCCAAGGGGTCCCAGACTGCGAGAGGGCACAGGCCAGGCTGAGGGACCCCCTACCCCCAAGTGCACACATTTTTGTGCACCGGGCCTCTAGTCCTATCTAATAAAAGAGAAACATGGTAATTAGCATACATCCGCTACCCTTCCCATTGGCTAATCAGGGCAATATGCAAATTAACTGCCAGCCAAGATGGCGGCCGGCAGCCAGGCAGCTTAAAACTAACATGAGGCTTGCTTGCTTCAGTAATGGAGGAAACCAACGCTCCCCGCCTGCCTTGCCGGCCTCTGAGCTTGCAGTTTGAAACATAGTTACAAATATAGAAGCTAAACAAAACCCCAGAAACCTGCTTTTCAGCGAGCCGGGATCTCAGAGCTGGAGTTGATACAGTGTTTTGATTATAGAACACAAACAAACCAGATACCTGCTTTCAGCAGCAGAGGCCTCAGAGCTGGAGTCAGAGCTAAAGCTGGCCTAGAATAGAACAAAAAAGGAAAAGAGGAGCAGTTGAGAGCTTCAGTCACCCACCAGCCAGAAAACAGCCCTCAGTCCCTCACCCAGACTGGCCAGGCACCCCAGTGGGGACCCCCACCCTGATCCAGGACACCCTTCAGGGCAAACCAGCTGGTCCCCACCCATGCACCAGGCCTCTATCCTATATAGTAAAAGGGTAATATGCCTCCCAGCACCAGGATCAGCAGAGCTGCGAGGCCTCCTGGCACCGGGATCAGTGTGTCAGGGGGCAGCGCCCAAACCCCCTGATCACCCTGCGGTTCTGTGTGTGACAGGGGGCGGGGCCACAACCTCCCTATCTGCCCTGCTCTGTTTGTGACAGGGGAACGCGCCCCAACCCCCTGATCAGCCCTGCTCTGTGCCTGATAGGGGGTAGATCCCCAACCCCCTGATCGCCCTGCGGCTCTGTGTGTGACAGCGTGTGGTGCCCCAACCTCCTGATCGGCCCTGCTCTGTGTGTGACAAGGTGCTGTGCCCAAACCACGCCCCCCCGCCCACGGGCCCTGCTCTGTGTGTGATGGGGTAGAGCCATAACCTCCCCATCAGCCCTGCCTTGAGTGTGACAGTGGCGGTGCCCCAACACCCTGATCCACCCTACTCTGTGAGTGACAGGGGGGAGCTCCCCAACCCCCTGATTGACCCTGCTCTGTGTGTGACAGGGTACAGAGCCCCAAGCCCCCTGATGGGCCCTGCTCTGTGCGTGACAGGGGGGAGCTCCCCAACCCCCTGATTGACCCTCCTCTGTGCATGACAGGGTACAGAGCCCCAACCCCCTGATGGGCCCTACTCTGTGCATGACCGTGGGGCAGCGCCCAACCCCATGATCGGCCCTAGTCTGTGAGTGATAGAGGGCGGCACCCCAACGCCCCCCCCCGCTCCACGGGCCTTGCTCTGTGTGTGATGGGTAGAGCTATAACCTCCCCATCAGCCCTGCCCTGAGTGTGACAATGGCGGTGCCCCAACCCCCTGATCGGCCCTGCTCTGTGTGTGACAGGGGGCGGTCCCCCAACTCCCCTATCAGCCCTACTCTGTGAGTGACAGGGGGGAGCTCCCCAACCCCCTGATTGGCCCTGCTCTGTGCATGACAGGGGGTGGCGCCACAACCTCCCCATCGACCCTGCCTTGAGTGTGACAGGGGGCGGTGCCCCAACCCCCAAATTGGTCCTACCCTGAGCGTGACTAGGGGTGGCATCGCAACCCCCCAATCGGCCCTGCTCTGAGCCCGACCAGGGGCTGCACCTAGGGATTGGGCCTGCCCTCTTCCACCCAGGAGTAGGCCTAAGCCAGCAGGTCATTATCTCCTGAGGGGGTCCCAGACTGCAAGAGGGCACAGGCCGGGCTGAGGGACCCCCCCCCCGCCCCCGAGTGAACAAATTTTTGTGCACCTGGCCTCTAGTCCTATATAATAAAAGCCTAATATGAAAATTGACTGAAGAGCAGACTGGCTGGTTGCTATGATACACAATGACCACCAGGAGGCAGACGCTCAACACAGGAGCTGCCCCCATCCAGCAGGCCCCAGGCCAGCCAAGATGGGTGCCAGCAGGGGCCCCTGATCACCCCACCAGTCGCCCCACAGATAGGCCCTGATTGCCAGCCAGGCCTAGAGACCCAACCCATGCATGAATTTCGTGCACTGGGCCTCTAGTTTTTCATAATAACCCCAAGTGCTTCTACTATGTAGCCAGAATTGAGAAACACAATTCCAACAGATTTTGTTAACATACATGAGTTATAACAGCCAAAGTGTAAATGTATATCAGCAGGCACAATTGATATCTTTAATGGATAAAATTTTGTGAAAGGCTCAGCCAAATGTTAATAATGGATGATATATGTGAAAATGTTCTGTAAATTATAATGTGCTAAACAAATATGAGGTGTTTTATTATCACCCGCAAATGTCTCCTGAGATCATCTATGTTGGTTGTTGTGAAGTTAATAGCCTTGGTCTTTACCCTTAAGAGACTGCAGTCTAAGAGATGGTCATTTGTTTCCAGTAAATGTGCCCGAAGGATAGCAGTGGTAATTGTGGTCACCTTGTAGGTCAGATAGTCAGACACTGCCTTACAGACTGTAGGGCAGCCAGGGGGTTAATGAATGGCAGCTATTATGACTCAAGTTAAAAGCCAGGTGGCCTGCTCTAATTTTTTTCCCCAAGAAACTTCTTTTAATTAAACCTTAAGAAATATCAAAGGATGAAAAACAGAATCAGTGTTAGAGCTCTCAAAGGATAACAAGTTTGTTCATCTGAAGGCAACAAAAGAAGTAAAAAAAGAAAGCACATGAAATTCAATGTCATGAATTCCTTTGTAATGAAAAACAAAAGTAAAAAAAAAAAAGAGAACAAACTGGAAATAGTATTCATGACAGACACTGCAGAGGGTTACTACATATATAACATAAAAACTTCACATTAGTTAAGAAAAAAAATTCCAACCCATAAACCAGCAAAAGGCAAACATAAATGGGTTTCTTTTCAAATCACATAAATCTTTCGCTTGCTCCAGTTTTTAAGGGCTCTCACACAAAGAGAAGCAAAGGAAGCAGATAACCAAAGGTCACTTCTGAATTTCAAGTAGAGCTGGAACTCCCATGCAGGAGTTGTCCTAGTTAGGTTAAGAAGACAGTCAAAACTCTAAAAATGATTCCCATTTAATTAATTTCATTCTCGGATGGGCAACCATTGCAAGGGACCAATATTGCCTCAAACAGCACAAATGAATGTCTATGGCTCTGGGATCAATAGAGATGAGAAATGGTGGGAAAGCAACTCCTGCCCCTGCAGGCACTCTTTCATTTAGAAATAGAATTTGAAATTGATAAAAAGTATCGTTAATCTTCACTGTTATGAAAACTGTGGGGGTTGAGGTCAGAGTTATCTGCATTTTACAGATAAACATATCATCTCTTTGTGGGCTGTATTTCACGTTTTTGCCAAGTTTCCGCCTATGTTATTTCACAGGAGCTCAGTGAAATGCAGGCAGGATAGGTCTTGCCTGATTTTAGAAGTGATAACTTTAACATAAAGAGATTATGAGCCTCGTCCAAGATTACACACAGCAGTAGGGTCAGAGCTGAGGGGCTGGGCCACCATCCTCATGATGACAAAGAGATTCACCACAGGACTTATCTAAAAATAGCAAGGACTTCTGATACATTAAAGCTAGGATTTGATTTGTGAGGATATTTATAGGAAAACTAACATGTACTAAATCCCACAGGTTAATGCTTATCCTCACTTTTCTTTCACTCACCATTCCCTCACTCTTGCTTCCCAGGAGTTGTCTGAGGCTATTCATTTAAGTAACCTGAAAATTTGCTTTAGCCGTTTTGTTTTATCCTAGTGTTTAGATGTATTCTAGTTCTGACAACTGTTTTTCCACCTTAAACCATCATTCTATTCCTGGTTTGATTTCCAAACCCACAGATTCAGAGAAACCATTTTACCTCCCTTGTTTATCTCAGAGTCCTAAGAGGCAAATCTTCGAACGAGTGTTCTGGGTCCATTTGCCCTCCAATCCAGCAGCATCTCTACTCCTGCTCCAACAACCAGGCTTTTCTTACCCCACTTCTGCTCATTACAAAAGGTCTCCTGCATGCACACATCTGGCAAATGGTTATTCCTAGAGCACCTTTGGTCCTATCTAAGGGCTGCCACTGGCACTGTTTGGATAAAATCCAGATGTCTCGGTGTGTCCCTGAGGGACATGCATTTAACTTCTTACCTAATACAGGCGCAAGAACACAAACCAGGAGCCAGAGGGACCATGAACTGACTTTCTAAAGCTCTAGAATAGATTTTCCAAGCAAGTCATCCACTACCAGCATCTCGTACTCTGAGTGTCTTATGCAGCCCTAACTACAGGCTGGTTACCTGTATGGAGCAACGGATTCAGATGAGGTGCCTGGAGTGTGCCCCCTTGGCCTTAGTTAAGTTCCCCATACCCTTCTTTCTTCTATCTCATACTTTAATTTGAGCTTTTCTCTTCATCGAAATTCTCAACTCCTTTGTTACAGTTGAAATACCACAACAAGTTAGAGTATAGCCCTTCGAGTCAGACTGCCAGCATTCCAATCCTGCTGTGTAGTTTCAGACAAGTTAGATAACCTGTCCGTACCTGTTTCTTCATCTGTAAAATGGAAATGATAAAAATGGTACCTACTCTTATATTATTGTTGTGAGAATTCTGAGATAATAAACATAATGTCCTTAAAACAGTGACTGATACAGAAATAATTGATAATTCAAGTTCTTCACTTCGTTCGAGATCCCCAAATGCCTCAACTTCTCCAGAAAGCCTTTCCTAACTAACTCCACAACTTAGTCTTCATGCATCTCCTGGGCCCAATAAATGTACCTTGAATAGAGTAGTCATGCTAGTATGTCATATTATACAGCCTTATTTTATTCTTTGAGCATTTAATCTTGGTATAATGTTTATTCTCAAGTAATTTTTCAACTCTTTGGGGGCACAGAAAATCATGTCTTCTACCTACCTACTCACCCTCATCCTCCCACACCTCCACAATATGAGTGTGATTTTTCTACCTACCCTGATGAGATAAAATTAAAGACTTCCCTGGCCCTTCCATCCAGACTGCTTGTCTAGGAAGAGGCTGGACCACAGGTCACATTACTGGACAGGGTTTAAAGCCCAGGCAGTGTTGCTCAGTGGTTGAGCATTGACCCAGGAACAAAAAGGTCCCCAGTTCAATTCCCAGTCAGGGCACATGCCCGGTTGTGAGCTCAATCACCAGTAGGAGGTGTGCAAGAGGCAGCTGATGAATGTCTCTCTCTTATCGATGTTTTTCTCTATCCTTCCCCTTCCTCTCTCTCTCCAAAAATCAATAAAAAACATATTTAAAAAAATAAATAAATAAAAGCATCCCTATAATACCCGAGACCCATCTGGAACCTTGCAACTAGAGTTGGGCTTTGCCCTCTCAATCTTTGATTATTTACCACTTTTTATTTGTTAAGAATGCATTTTTCACCCCTCTATATTGTAAACTCCTTTGAGGAAAGGAACCAATTTCTATTCATCTTTGTACCTACTTTCCTTCCGCAAGCCTCCAGGTCTTCAATAAATATTTGCAAGTGAAGTGGGATAATAATATGATGTAATCAGGATGTGACTTTGCCCCCTGGAAATCCCCTCTACCATCCAGCCCTCCCAAGTTCAGTAAAGACATTTATTGCTTGAGAGATAAGTCTTTATAGCAAAAAAAGCAGAAATCAAATGTTCATTCTTAGATCTCGAGTTTCAGGAATTTAAGCCTTCCATGATTCTGAGAATAAAATTGGTGCCATTAACAAAAAATTTCGAAGAATACATAAATTAGAGCCAGTTTCTCTAGTTTCTCCTGGCTACTCCCAAAGTAGATAAAGATTCCATAGACTGGGGAAGTATGGAATAGGGAAGGAAGAGTTACTAGACACTGGGCTGTGGGGAGAAGGAGGGAGAGGGTACCACTTTGAAAGGCCAAGAATGGTTGGAGGGCTGGGTGACAGACACGCCAGGTGGGGTTGGCAGATGTAGAAGCAGAAGCACCTATGATTCACTGACTGGGTGGAAACTTGCCAAGTTTCCCTGAACCCGACATAGTTTTGGAAGAAAGGCTGTAAGGAGTACTGGTCGGACAATTCTGAGCCAGTCTACAAGGCTTCTGTGTCTAGGAGTATAAAGTAACCGAGAGAAAACTGGACCCAGCAGGCCCAGCTGAGCAAGACAGCAGCCTTCTTAGTGAAGTCGGAGGTGAGACATGATGCTATCTTAGCAAATGCCTATTAATACCTTGAGGTTTAGATGTGCCCATGGGATTTATATGCAACCCTGGAAAATGGAGGGAGACCTCTCCTTGGTAAAATGGGGACTAAAAGTATAAAGTAACTGCATTATAAAAAACGAAAGTTACATTTCTTCAATGCCTGAGTATGAGCTGAAATTCTTATTTCTACACAAGTTAAAAATATTTAATATTGGTGCAGCTACTGTGGAAAACAGTATGAAGTTTCCTCAAAAAATTAAAAATGGATCTACTATATGACCCAGTGATTCCACTTCTGGGAATATATCTGAAGAAACCTGGAACATTAGTTAGAAGAATATATGCAGCACTATTAAGCCAAGACTTGGAAGCAGCTAAAGTTCCATCAGTGGGTAAGTGTTTAAAAAAGCTGTGGTACATTTATACAATGGACTACTACTCGGCTGTTAAAAAAAAGAAGGAAATCTTAGCTTGTACCACAGCATGGATGGACCTGGAGAGTATTATGTTAAGTGAAATAAGTCAGTCAGAGAAAGACAAGTACCATATGATTTTACTTATATGTGGAATCTAATGAAGAAAACAAACAAAATAGAAACAAACTCAGAGAACTGTCTGACAGGTGTTAGAGGGGAGGGGGTTTGGGGAACTGGGTGAAAAAATGTAAAGGGATTAAGTAAAACAAATAAACAAAAACCTCATAGACACAGACAATAGTATGGTGATTACCAGAGGGAAAGAAGGATGGGGGTAGATAGAAGAGGGTAAAGGGGAGATAAATGATGACAAAAAGAGACTAGACTTTGGGTGGTGAATGCACAATACAATATACAAATGATGTATTATAGAATTGTACACATAAAACCTTTATAATTTTATTAACCATCTAGAGGCCCAGTGCACAAAATTCATACACAGGGTGTGGGGGGCAGGTGTCCCTTAGCCCAGCCTGCACCCTCTCCAATCTGGGACCCCTTGAGGGATGTCTGACTGCCCTCTCACAATACAGGACTGCTGGCTCCCAACCACTCGCCTGCCTGCCAGCCTGATCACCCCCTAACCACTCCCTTGCCAGCCTGATCAATGCCTAACTGCTCCCCTGCCAGCCCAATTGTCCTTAACTACCCTCCCCTGCAGGCCTGGTTCCCCCCAACTGCCCTCCCCTGCAGGGCTGGTCCCCCACAACTGCCCTTCCCTACAGGCCCGGTCGCCCCCAACTGCCCTCCCCTGCAGGCCTGGTTCCTCCCAACTACTCTCCCCTGCTGGCCTGATAACCCACAACTGCCCTCCCCTACTGGTCATCTTGTGGCAGCCATCGTGTGTCCACATGGGGGCGGCCATCTTTGACCACATGGGGTTGCCCTCTTGTGTGTTGGAATGATGTTCAATTTGCATATTACCTCTTTATTATATAGGACAGTGATGGCAAACCTATGACATGTGTGTCAGAGGTGACACACGAACTCATTTTTTTGGTTGATTTTTCTTTGTTAAATGGCATTTAAATATATAAAATAAATATCAAAAATATAAGTCTTTGTTTTACTATGGTTGCAAATATCAAAAAATTTCTATATGTGACACGCACCAGGGTTAAGTTAGGGTTTTTCAAAATGCTGACACGCCGAGCTCATAAGGTTCACCATCACTGATATAGGATTGTCACCCCAATAAATTCAATACAATTTTTAATGTATGTATTTTTTTCCAGAGAGTATTTAAATTTATTTATCTTTTATTTTTTGTTAATCCTCTCTGGAGGATATTTTTCCATTGATTTTTAGAGAGAGTGGAAGGGAGAGAGAGGTACAGAGAGAAAGAAACATCCATATGAAAGAGACATATCGATTGGTTGCCTCTCACACACGTCCTGACCCAGGCCAGGGGATCAAGCCTGCAACCAAGATATGTGCCCTTGACCAGAATCGAACCTGGGACCCTTCAGTCTGCAGGCCAATGTTCTATCCACTGAGCCAAACCAGCAAGGGCAATTAAAAAAAAATTAATGAATAAACTTTAAAAACCTTCCTTGAGATAATCACGCCAATTGGGCTCTAAGTAAGAATTTGAAAGACACAGTGGCCATCCTTGGTATAAATATGAGACAAAAATGGAGAGAAGGAGAGAAAAACGGAAAGGAAGTGTGTGTATAAAAAAGTGAGGATACTAAAATTGTCACTTCCCCTATTATTTTATTTAATTATTTTGAAAATATCTGTTCAACATCTACTTTATGCCATAGGTGCCTGGTCTGGGGAAGCCATGCAATCAATCCATGTATCTCTCTCACATCGATGGTTCTCTCCCTCTCCCCTCTGCTCCCTTCCTCTCCCTCCCACTCTCTCTAAAAATCAATGGAAAAAATTTCCTCAAATGAGCATTAACAAAAATAAAAAAATAGAGTCTTTATTGTTATATTGAATAATGAAGTCCTTGTAGGTGAAATCATATAATGTTTGAGTGGTATTTTTATTATAAAAAATTTTCAGAAAAAAATAAGACTTCGAAGCAAAATTTTGATGTGTTGAAATGGATTATGGGTCAATGGGAGTTAATTATTCTACTTTTGTATATGTGCAAAATTTTTGTAAGAAATTTTTAAGTAGCTTCAGTTTAAATTTTGTGGGTGGGTTTTTTTGCAGTTAGTCTTGTGTTTTTTTTCCCAAATGCACTATTAAATTGGCTAAATAGCAATTAATAATATTGTCTTGAAATTCTCAAACATAGTAGATAATGCATCAATGTCATCTATTCAGGTCTTCCTCCCTGAGTCCCCTTCCTTCTTTTCCATCTGGATTAGCAGCACGTTGGGCTTTCTACGTAATATTTGATCTGGACTTTCCTTCTCCATGATCCTGGATGGAACATTTATTTTCCTATGTTGGATTCACTCTCTCTGTCTTTGTCAATAGATGCCTTCATTTTACTGAAGCATGTGCTCCAGTAGCTTCCTAAGGGGCGGGGGGGGGGGGGCGTGGGGGGAAATAAGTGTGAAGTAAAATTTTCAGTCATTGAATGCCTTTATTTTCTCTCACATTTGATTTGGCTTGATACTTTCCCCCTCAGAATTTTGGAAGCATTTATCCATTTACCTGTACTTCTAGACTCTTATATAGGTCTTAAGAAGCTCAAGTTTATTTTTCTTTTTTGAGAGAGAGAAGAAGAGAGATGAGAGAAAAGAGAAGAGGGAGAGAGAGAGAGAAAAACCTGCAACCTAGGTATGTGCCCTAACCAGGAATCAAACCTGCCACCTTCTGGTGTAGAAGATGACGCTGCAACCAACTGAGTCACACTGGCCAAGTAAGGCTATTTTAATTTTCATTTATTTCCCTTTTGGAAGATTTTAGGATCTTCTTTTAACCATGTTTACAAAACTTTTCAGCATATGCTGTAGGTTGATCTTTTTCTGTTTATTGTGCTGGGCCCTTGTGTCTGATAGGTTTAGGAAATTGTTCTAGTTTGTTTTGTTATAATCTTACATTTTCTCTGGGCTCTTTTTCTGTGACTCTTATTCATTGGATATTAGACCTCTTAATTCAATTTAAGACATTTACTTGGAGAAATGCTATATGGAAGGAAATAGGAAGAAAGTCAGGGAAGCTTGGGGGAGATGTCAGATCATAATGTCAACCTGACCCAGGTGAAGAGAGCGAAAAAAGTGTCCTAAATACTCCTTAAACCTATGGTTGTGGACAAAGCCTCCAGGGAATCCTTGAGTCAAAGTCAGGTGACAATGGAATCCCCTGTCTTTTAGGAATGAATAGGCCTTATTATTTCTGCTGCACTCACTCATTCACTGGTGGTTATCTAAATCCAGGCATGGACTCAACACAAATGTAGTGATGGGTCTCAAAGTGACTCACTGGGGTCAATGGTCAATTAACTAATTGCCTTTCCTTGTGGTCTGAGTTGCCAACATCAGTATGTTTTACAATCATATGACTTTGAATGCGTTTGTCTATGTCCTGTGCCTGGAACTGTGACAGGCACATTATAATAAGCACTCAGAGAGCATTAACTATTGTTACTGAGTGCCAAAGAGGAGCCTGAAAGGGTGTGGGGTTGGGCAAAAGACTTGTTATAAACTTGATACTCTAACCTTCAGACTCTATTTACTTTTACGTCATGCACTATTCAAATAAGTTTGGTTAACTTGAGTACAAGCCAAACCCAGGTTTAAAAAAGGCAGAGTAAAGCCCTAGCTGGTTTGGCTTGGTGGATAGAGAGAGCATCGGCCTGTGGACTGAAAGGTCTCAGGTTCGATTCCGGTCAAGGACACGTGCCTGGGTTTCGGGCTAGATCCCCAGTAAGGGGAGTGCAGGAGGCAGCTGAACAGTGATTCTCTCTCATCATTGATGTTTCTATCTCTCTCTCCCTTCCTCTCTGAAATCAATTTTAAAAAATGTAAAAAATGGCAGAGTAAAAAGAGATTGGAATGTTAAAGCTTTAACAAAGGCAGGTATTTTCAGGAATTTTAACATTAGGAAGCTTAGCCCCAGCAACTTCAATAGGCATGGGTGCTTCATGGTATTTTATAAATGTAACAACCAATGTTCATAATAATGAGTGCTAAGAAGAAAATGTTTTGCCAGCACTCTGAGGAGGAGGAAAGTATGAAATGCATTTTAGAATGACTTCTCCCCAGAACAGGTAAAGCAGCAGAGGAGCTCCACAGAAAGAGTAAATCCTCCAGATTATGGACAGCTGATAGTTTTATTGATCTAATTACATCCATGGCTCTTTTGTTTTCCTTTGCATAATTGCATATCATTTTTACTATCACTTGATAATGAACAATCATTAGCCTTCTCGTTTTATGACCTGATTTTATGTTGAGGTCCCCACACCTTTCATGGCATTTGTCATCACTGCCTGGTGCTCTTGCTTTCTAAGCAAACATAAAATCTCTACAATAAATTACGAATGCTAGCAGAGCTTCCAAGTCATTTACATTCCTGAGATGGGCTTGGCCACCACGTGGCTGTCACTGAGAGGATTCTCACTCCTAGGGCACATGCCCTAGGCCGTCTGTCTGGACATGGTCTGGCCCTGCTTCCCCGACAGCCGGCTTCCTTTTGTTTCTACTCAGCACTACCTGTCACGTGTTCCTGCTCGTGCCTAGGAACCACAGACATGCACAGTGCTTTCACAGTGGGCTAACAGCAGGCTCGCTCTCCTGGGATATGACATCGACATCTTTGGAGAATAACTACAGAACTTGATGGGAAATCTTCTTCTAACCTCTTAGGAGCACTGTCAGAGTTAAGAAGCTGCTGTCTAGAACAGGCTTCCACTGTGAAACCGAGAATGACAGTGTGAGAGAGCAAGCGAGCACGCCCTGAATAGAGGTAGAGACAAAGAGAAACAACACGCAACATGCACATGGTATCCTGCCTTAATCCCCCTGCTATACAAAATACCATGGACTGGGTAGTTTAAAGCAGTTCTTTAGGCTGGGAAACCCAAGATCAAGGCACAGGCAGATGCCCTGTCTAGTAAGGGCCAGCTTCCTGGTTCATGGATAACTGTCATCCCATGTGTCTTCACATGGGGGTAAGGGTGAGAAAACTCTCTGGGGGTCACTCTATAAGGGCACTAATCCCACTGAGGAAGGCTCTGCCCTCATGACCTGATCACCACCCAAAGACCCCACCTCCAAATCCATCACATTGGGGTTTAGATTTGAACATGAATTTGGGGTGGCACATTCACTCTATAGCACGTCCAGAACATATTTCAGAGTGAAAACACAGGCAGAATCTTTCTCTTTTTCCCACTGACCTGTAAACTCTGTAGGGGCTGAGCCCCATTTGCATGTAACTATGCTAAGTACAATTTATGAGGAAAACACAGTCATGCTACACAGGCGGCGCTTCATTCATATTTGATAACATTGAAGAAAAGACAACAATGTCCTCAAAGAAATTTGTTCCCGACATTACTATAAGGATTAAAATAGCCCTTAATTTCACACAGTTCTTGGTTATTTACTCCAGTTCTTTGTTATTAACTCCTTTGGTTATCTGCTTTTTGGCTTTGGAAAAGGATTGTGCTGGATTTCACACATCCTAACAGTCAGCCAATCATTTCAATTGTCGTAAATTCATCAGCCATTCTTTCTCTTCTATTGTCTTGTCCAGCCTTCCGATGTCATCTGTTTATCTATGAGTAGTATTCCCTCTTCCCTTTTATTCTAGACTAGGGGCCCGGTGCACGAAATTCGTGCACTGGGTGTGTGTGGGGGAGTGTCCCTCAGCCCAGCCTGCCCCCTCTCACATACTGGGAGCCCTCAGGCGTTGACCCCCATCACCCTCCAATCGCAGGATCGGCCCCTTGCCCAGGCCTGACGCCTCTGGCCTAGGCGTCCGGCCCGGGCAGCAGGGACCCACAGCTGCAGCGGCCCCGCGATCGTGGGCTCTGCTTTAGGCCCAGGCAAGGGGCCCCTAGCTCCTGGGACTGCCAGCTTCGACCATGCCCAGCTCCCATCGCTGGCTCCACCCCTACTTCCTGCTATCACTGGCCAGGGCGGAAAAGGCACCTGATTCTCCGATCATGGCTGGGGGGCAGGGCAAAGGCGGCCCCAGGGCCGCCTTTGCCCTGCCCCCCAGCTCTTAGCTCCCCCCTGGGTTTCCGATCACTGTCAGTGTCAGGGGGCTTCTTCCTGCTTTCCCTTTTGCCTCCCTGCATTGTGTCTACATATGCAAATTAACCGCCATCTTGTTGACAGTTAACTGCCAATCTTAGTTGGCAGTTAATTTGCATATAGCCCTGATTAGCCAATGAAAAGGGTATCGTCGTACGCCAATTACCATTTTTCTCTTTTATTAGTGTTGATGGCATCAGTACATTTTGAACTTTACTGATCTACAAGTAAAATAACTGAAAAGCACAAGGAAAAGCAGGCAGGAACATCTTTGGCCTGGTATTTCAGATTACTTTTTTGGTCTTATTTTTACTATTCCATATCTTCTTTTCTCTTCTTGATATTTTTCCAACCCATGAAATTAAATGTGCGGGGACTCCTCAGGAATGAGTAAATTTAGGACAATAGCTGAGTAACTATCTTTAGAAACTAAAATTTATCTGAATTTAAAACTATAAATAGTTTTGTTTTTACCCAAAAACTAAATTAGTCAGATACGAGGGAAAGAAAAGTATTATGAAGCGTTCCCACTTTTGATTTGGGCATGAACAACACATTGGCTAATTTGTATTGATTTTATCTGCCAATCTAGATTCAATCGCACCTTAGGAAGCAGATTTCTGTAATTTGCTTTTCTATAAAATGTCACCATTGCATTAAACACTTTGAAAATAGTCTTTGTAAATCAATCTGCACTTATTAGATTTGTTTAAACGATAGCATTAGCATTCCATGCAGAGATTTAATTTTGGTTTTAAAATAACTCCCTACATGCAGAACATTTCCAAGGGTGGAGTGGCTAGTTCCCAATTATTTTCACGCCGTCAGTGCTAAACGCATTTAATAACTCACTTACCCACAAGCTGTGGGGTCTCTGAAGACCTCCCTAATTCAGAGGGATGCACATGTTTTACCTCAGGCTACTTTATATTTTAAAAAAGGCAAAATGCAGAACCATAGCCAAATGCAAAGTATAAGTTCTTACCTTGTTCTTGTCAAAGGTATTAGAGACTTGATCAACATGTTGATTGGCCTTTTGATTCAGACCTTGCAAACCCAAGAGTGTCTTAAATTCACGCAGAGTTTGCAGGCCAGAGGGATATCCCATCATGCATTTTCTGTACCACACATAGGTCTCTTTGGCAGGAATTGCTGTCAGGCCTTCAGCTATAGATGTGCTATGTCCCATCGTGACCCAGTCTGCAGCTTTTCCTCAGGTTGTTTCCAGGTAGGATCTGTCTGTATTTAGTCCCTTACTCTTCATTAAAACTGGAGGCTAACATATGCCCTTAGAAAGCTACTCTAAACCTCTTACAGCTACAAGCTAAGTAAGACTAGAAAGCCAGTGAGATGAACTTATCTGTAGTTTTAAGGTCTTTTACCGCTGATGGGGTTGTGCTAACTTGCTGTTCAGAGATACAGCTCTCTGTGTAGGGCAGAGGCAATAAGTTAGAAAGGGTAACTCTTGCCATATTGTTAGCCATAAATTCTGCCTACATTATAGTGACACAGTAGGGCTAATGAAAGAACTGTGAGTTGCCGTCAGGAAGTCTGGGCTCGAAGCTTTGTCTGTCACTTAATAACTACATCAGAACATTACTTATGTTCTCCAGTCTCAGTTTCCCTATCTGTAAAAGAGTAACAAGACTATTTGGCTTTTCACATCTAAATTTAGATGAAAAACATTTTTTAAAACCATGAGGGAAACTATATATTATGAGTATTGCTAAATTAAAAGGATGTCTATGTATAGGAGAGGGAAATGGGTAAGAGGTAACGATATTAGTAGTAAAAATAAAGTTGTAGATGTAGTAGGCAGAAAAGTGTGGTTTGCAGACAAAGGAACATATTGGATCTCCTGACATTGTTTTTGTCTTTTTCTTTCTTAGCTGTTCTGTCTTTCTGTCTCTCCAGTCTGCATCCACCCGTGCTCTCTGCCTGCTAGTTTTATCCCACTCTGGTTCCCAAGCTGAGTGAATTGGCCTATGAACTGCATCTATGCTCCAGTAATAGAAATTAATTGCCATGTGGTCCTCAAGTCATCTAGCGCCAGCCATAATAAGGAGTAAGAGAATCACCTTATTTCCACGTAGGGGGTCCTCTGGTCCCAAGCATGCTTCTCCTCTCCTAACCTTACTCCATTCCCCTCACCCCCAATTCCTATTATTGACTCAGTTCATAAGTCTGGTCTCTACCTTAGTCCCTACTCCTTCATCCTGATTACCTGTTTTACACCCCAGATTCCTCAAGAACTGGAGCCATTGGGGCCTTAAATGAACTGTCTTCATAGGAAGTGGTAATGGTTAAGGTGAACATCATGATTTTGTTTCAAAATATCATTATAGATTTTCATTAGAAAATTTTATGTAACAAGTGCTCAATAAGATCATAGAAATTTGAAACTCATTCATTTTGTAGTATTATTTAGAACTATTAGAGCTGATGAGATAATAAGGACTCAGCCCTGGGGATTATTCATTTATGAAACATGAAGAATATCCTGTTAGAATCTTCAAAATCTATTCTCTGGAAAGTCCCTCTTCAGACTCTTTCTAAATGTCTGCCAGGAGGATGTTCAGAGGCACTGACTTCTTATCACCATTAGCATTTATTAATCACCAATTTTTAAATTAAAGGAATAATGGATACTGATGATGGCAGAGAAAGGCAATGAGAGTTTTCAAGGGACCAAGAAAATCCCTCAAGGAAGAAAAAGTCTGGGTAGGTCAAGAATACAAGGACATGAGATCCAGAAATCATACTTTAAAATTTACATAATTATTACTTGTTGATAAAGGAAAAAAAACTATTACAAGTTATATGAGAATTCTTATATTGGATGCAATACTGATATCTAAGTAAACACCAGGAGTCTTGCTATATACAACATTAATCAGTTAAAATGAGGGAGAAAAATAATGGGAAAAGGCTTCATTTATAATAAGTCAAAGCATAAATCTAATTAATTACAATGAATATTAACTAGAATGTTCTAAATTTATTTGAAGAAATATTTTAAATGCTAATACACGACACCAATGAAGACTTGAACATATAGAAAGACATATTTTGTTTGGTCTTGGGTAGAAAGATGTGATATTTAAAAAAGGCAATTCTCTCTATCTTAATCCATAATATCACCACAAACCCAACAAAATACAGAAAATTTGAGGGTTGGTGGTGACTAAAAAGCTAAATCTAAGTTTAATGAGAAACATGCAATGACACACAGAAAAATCCTGAAATATAAAGTTACTGCCTAATCCTACCCAAACAGCATGGGCCTGACATAAGAAAAGAGGAGACAATCAATGAAAAATGATAGAAATTGTTTTTTAGAACTTTGCCCAAATAGAATTTAACATGCAATAAAAGTGGTTTGCAATCAGTGGGGAAGAAGATTGATTATTTAATTAATAATTCTGGACAATACTGTGACTATCTAGAAACACACACAAAATTGGATTTTTAACTTGCTCCTTACACCAAAATAAATTCTAGATTAATCAAAGATTTAACAATATAATTATTTAAATCAAAAGAAAACAAAGTAAATTTTCTTTATACTTTTTTCCATTGGAAAGTCCTCTCTAAATATGGCTGCAAACTCCAGAAGCCATAAACGAAAAAAAAATTAAAAACATTTAAAAATCCTATATAGCTAAAACCACTATAAAAAATTTTAAGCAAAAAATTATAAGTATTTGTAATACATATAAAAAAGATAATTTCCCTAATATGAAAATCATTCCTATAAATAAGAAAATATCACCTAATAGGAAATGAAAAAAGGCTAAATTTAAAATTCAAATGAACTTTAAACATTAAAAGATTCTCAACCTTACGCTTAAGAAATATACATTAAGGTAGAAAGATATACCATATTTTATCCACTTGATCAACAAGATTAGAAAGATTGATAATTCACTAGGTAGGTAAAGGTGTGAAGAAACAGGCATTGCCCCAGCTAGTTTGGCTCAGTGGATAGAGCGTCAGCCTTTGGACTGAAGGGTCCTGGGTTCGATTCTGGTCAAAGGTGTTACAGAAAAACCAGAGAAGAACCAAGCAACGCTTAGAGAGATGAAGTTACATTTATTACGCGCGTGCCCAGAGGAAAATGTCTCTCAAATTCTGGTGAAATCACACAGGAATTTTCCTGTATTTATACTATCTTATCCTCTTTGTCTTCCCAAAATGGGGGTTTTCTGGTTCCCTTTGCAAGTTCTTAAAGGGCCCTATGTGCTGGCACTTTGAGACGTCGACCAAAGGCTTGGCCTGATGCCAGCACTGATAACTTTGTCTAGGGAAGGTTTAATGGCCTCTCTGAAATGGGAGTAGTCTTATTTTCCTTATTTTTAAGCCAGCAAGCATTTACAGAAGCCAGAAATAGCAGGGTTAAAATTTCAAGCAGCAGTTTTTATATATATGGATGCTTCAAAGGCACATGCCCAGGTTGCAGGCTCCATCCCCAGTAGGAGGCATACAGGAGGCAGCCAATCCATGATTCTCTCTCATCATGGATGCTTCTCTTTCTCTCCCCCACTCCCTTCCCCTCTGAAATCAATAATAAAAATATATTTAAAAAAACAGGCACTCATATATTGATGTGGGAGTGCATATTAATATATTTGTATGAAGTGCTTTTAAGCAGTATCTATTAATAAGCAAATGTACATACCCTTTTACCTAGCAATTTATCTTTTAGATTTGATATAATTGCACCTATGTGAAATAAACATATTTAAAAGAATATTCAGCCCTAGCCAGTTTGGCTCAGTGGATAGAGCATCGGCCTGCAGACTGAAGGCTCCCAGGTTAAATTCCGGTCTAGGGCACATGCCCAGGTTGCGGGCTCAATCCTCAGTGTGGGGGGTGCAGGAGGCAGCTGATCCATGCATTCTCTCTCTTCATTGGTGTTTTTCTCTCTCTCTCTCTCCCTCTCCCTTCCTCTCTGAAACCAGTAAAAAAAAAAATATATATATATATATATATATATATATATATATATATATATATATATATTAAAAAGAATAATCACTGTTGTGTGCATGTAAATCCAAAATAATAGATAAAATGTAACTATCCATTGAATAAGAGAATAATTAAGTACATTTTGGTATGTCCATGAATGGAGTAACAAGGAGCAGTTAAAGATGAGAGAGCTCTACATGTATGGATCCTGATATAGAATGATCTTGAAGGTATATAAAGTAGAAAAGGATCAGCATCTTTTGGCTGCTACTCCACATTTATATCTATACTAGAGGCCCGGTGCACAAAAATTTGTGCACTCAGGGGGGAGGGGGGACCCCTCAGCCCAGCCTGTGCCCTCTCGCAGTCTGGGACCCCTCAGGGGATGACCACCTGCTGGCTTAGGCCCGCTCCCCGGGGGATTGGGCCTAAGATGGCAATCAGACATCCCTCTGGCAGCCCGGCAGCCCTTGGGGGGTGTCCACTTGCCAGCGGGGAGCAGGCTTAAACTGCAGTCGGACATCCTTAGCGCTGCTGAGGAGGCAGGAGAGGCTCCCACCACCACCGCTGTACTGGCAGTCGTCAGCCTGGCTTGTGGCTGAGCAGAGCTCCTCCCATGTGAGAGCGCCCTGACCACCAGATGGCAGCTCCTGCATTGAGTGTCTGCCCCCTGGTGGTCAGTGTGTGTCATAGTGACCAGTCATTCCCAGTCCTTCTGCTGTTAGGGTCAGTTTGCATATTACCCTTTTACTGTATAGGATAGAGGCCTGGTGCATGGGTGGGGCCGGCTGGTTTGCCCTGATGGGTGTCCCGGATCAGGGTGGGGGTCCCACTTGGGTGCCTGGCCAGCCTGGATGAAGGGATGATGGCTGTTTGCATCTGGTCGCACCCCCTTCAGGTTGGGGGTCCCCACTGGGGTGCCTGGACAGTCTGGGTGAGGGGCTGAGGGCTGTTTTCAGGCTGGTGGGTGGCTGAAGCTCCCAACCTCTCCTTTTTTTCTTTTCTTTTTTTTATTCTGGGATTTATTTACCTTCTATGGCTGTCACTGGAACTGAAAGCCGGCTTTAGCTCTGAGGCTTGGCTCCAGCTCTGAGACCTCAGCTGCTGAAAGCAGGTATCTGGGCTTTATTTAGCTTCTATAATTGAAACACTGTTGCAACTCCAGCTCTGAGGCCCGGCTGGCTGAAAGTAGGTTTCTGGGGATTGTTTAGCTTCTATAATTGCAACATAGTTGCTTAGAGTGCAGCTCAGAGGCTGGCAGCGGCAGGTGGGGAACCTTGGCTTCCTCTATCACTGGAGTAAGCAAGCTTCCTGTTCACTTCAGCTGCCTGGCTGCCGGCTGCCATCTTGGTTGGCAGTTAATTTGCATATCGCCCTGATTAGCCAATGGGAAGCGTGTTGGAGGTATGGTTAATTACCATGTTTGTGTATTATTAGATAGGATAATGATTTGTATTGTTTCATATGCACTGATTTTACTTGAATGGACTCACAATAACTGGCAAAAACATGCCTCTTGAGAAAACTATTAGACAAACAGGGGGTGAAGAATTTGCACCATATTCCTACTTCACAAGTTCTGAATTTTATGCTTTGTGCATGTACATAAAATTAAAATATACAACTCCACAAATAAATATTAAACATTTATTGTTTTTGTACAACACAACAGACATTTCTAAACAAACACATAAAAAAGTCAGTTATCAAAGAAAATGTAAAAGCACAATGTTTATATATGTTTAACGTGTGTTCAAGTTATACTTAGAAGAGTGTTTCTTTTACAATAACACTAAGAAAATTATGATCTATACTATAGCTCAAAGTTTTTTGAAGATTTGTATTTTCTACTGAGTATAGGCTGTAGTGGAGAAAGGACACAATCCCTGTCTTTTTCAACACAAGTTTCAGAAGGAGGTGATTCTGTAGTTCTGTGTATATTGATTTTGAAAACCACTGTTTTCCAGTTTTTACAGTTTTTTAAGTAAAATCAAAATTTAAGCCTAAGTGGCATTTTCATCTTTCTTAGTTGCTCACCTGGGAATTACAGAACTAGAGAAATAGTTCCTGAAAGAACAGAAAGGGTTAGGGAGTAGGATGGGGAAGTATGTAAAGTGTTAATCACCCTCCATTTCCAAAGTATAACTAGTACAATTTCTTCAGTGTCAAAAAGGACAAACTTCACAATAACAAGAGGAAATATTTTTTTGAAAATAAGTTTCCTTTTTCTTATTAGCATTTTAAAGAAAGGAATGACTTTTCTGACTTTTAGTTTTGAGAAGTACTTTCATTGTTCTCTAAAGGGAGACTATGTCCTGCATCTGTACTTCCTTTATTGAAAGCGTTCCCAAAAAGATGATCTTCTTTAAGCAAAGCTTCTAAATAACTGTCAATCTGCTCCATGTCTCCTACTGGACCTCCCTGGAAAAGAAAAACAACAGTCATAGCAGGGAAACAAGCTAGAACTATAACCTGGGTGGCCTCTGAACAGTCTTCTCTATGATTCTTCACAACCCACCTTACATCTGAAAAATGCTTTTAACCTTTCAAAATGTTTTCACATTTAACCCCATTTTATGCCTGTAAGGAGTTAGAAAGTTTGATCATTTTTTCTTCTTTATCGGAGGTTAATTTCACTGTTGTTTTTTCCTTCTATTTAATTACTTGTTTTATTCCTAAAGCCCCATTTCAACTCTCTCTATCATAGGCTTTTACCTCCCATTTTAAAAATACATGAATCTTGCCGAAACCGGTTTGGCTCAGTGGATAGAGCATCGGCCTGACGACTGAAAGGTCCTAGGTTCGATTCCGGTCAAGGGCATGTACCTGGGTTACAGGCACATCCTCAGAGATGTGCAGGAGGCAGCTGATCGATGTTTCTCTCTCATCCATGTTTCTAACTCTCTATCTCTCTCCCTTCCTCTCTGTAAAAAATCAATAAAATATATTTTAAAAATTCATGAATCTTTAGCCTTATAAGCAAAACAGATGACTAGGAAAATTTTGACTTCTCTGTTTCTCCTCTTTCCTCTGCAGCATCTTTCCCTGCAACGCTTGGCTTGCTGCCCGCATCTGCTCCCTTTTCTCTCTTTCCCCCCAGATCTCTGAGTTAATTTCATGCTCTCCTTCCCTGGGCTTCTTAATCCATGAACAGCTGAACAAATGCTCCTTCTTTACTGACCTAAATCTCACGCCCTTCAGGCCCAACCATGGCATCAACCTGCTCTCCAACTGAGCTGATGGAAAAGAGAATTTTTAGGAAGGACCTTTCAGAAACAATTCCACTTTTACTATTGTTCCCAACAAGTGTGTAACACCACCATCCTACTTTCTCCATCCCTTATCTGATTCCATGCTCTGCTCCCTCTGTCTTAGATCTGCTCAGTCCTCTAACAAGACTAAATTGTGTTAAGTCCCAGCTTTGTGACATAACCCTGTTCCTGAAGACAGGTGTCCACAATATTATCACCGACCCTGGGGAATACCCTGTGTGACCCTTTCTGACACTGACCACGCTCGGCCTAGTTGGTCTAGTCTAATCCTCTGAATACTGCTCTCTACCTGGCGGACTAGACTTTCCCATCTTCTTCATGTGCCTGCCGTGTCTGCTGGTGGGTCTACCTCACCTCGAGTCCCTGCTCTATTCCACTGCAATTGCTCTGGCAATCAGAGACAGTAAAAATGGAAACTTCAAGTGGGGGGTGAGAGTAAATATATTTGGGCAGAAAACGTTTGAGTCCCTCTCCAGTGATAGTAGATAAAGAGTTTCATACTCTGTGGGCTAAAGCATTTTGCCTCCTTATTAAACTTTGAGAAGAAAGCAAATTAAATTAGTATAATTACCCTATTTTGGGGAGAGCCCAGGGATTTGGCATAAAGAGCAAATTAGCCCAAGCCGGTTTGGCTCAGTGACTGGAGCATGGTCCTGCAGACTGAAGGGTCCTGGGCTTGATTCTGGTCAAGGGCATGTACCTGAGCTGCAGGCTAGATCCAGGCCCCATTTGGGGCACTTGCAGGAAGCAACCAATTGATGTGTCTCTCTCTTTTTTTTAAAAAAAAAATATATATATTGTATTAATTATTTTACAGAGAGGAAGGGATAGGGATAGAGAGTTAGAAACATCGATGAGAGAGAAACATCGATCAGCTGCCTCCTGCACACTCCCTACTGGGAATGTGCCCGCAACCAAGGTACATGCCCTTGGCCGGAATTGAACCCGGGACCCTTCAGTCCGCAGGCCGACGCTCCATTCACTGAGCCAAACCGGTCAGGGCTCGATGTGTCTCTTTACTATCAATGTTTCTCTCTCTGTTTCTCCCTTTCCCTTCCATTCTCTCTAAAAATCAATGGAGAAAATATCCTTGGATGAGGAATAACCAAAGAGAGAGAGAGAGAGAGAGAGAGAGAGAGAGAGAGAGAAATTATTCTTTTTTTTTTCTTAGCCAAATACATATTTGCTATTCTGAGAAGCAACAATTTTTATGAACTTTTCTGATAAAGAGACCATTCTAAACTTTTGAACAATAATAGATACAGAGGCAGAGCTGCCTCAAACAGATTGTCAAACTGCAGCGGGAAGGCCGGGGAGGGTTGGGGGGCAGGAGGTAGGGGGGTAAGAGATCAACTAAAGGACTTGTATGCATGCATATAAGCATAACCAATGGACATAAGACACTGGGTGATAGGGGAGGCTAGGGGACTGTCTAGGGCGGGGGGATAAAATGGATACATATGTAATACCCTTTGTAATACTTTAAGCAATAAAAAAAAAAAAAAGAATGATATTCAGTTTCTACGATATAGAATTTCTTTGGTCTCTCGTTTTCCTTCTTAGTTAAACAATTATTATGACTGAAACTTTACCACATGCCAGGCTTTGTATAAACATATTTCCCACCCTTTACAGCCACAAGAACCAGAAGGAGCTCCACTCACATCCCACTCTTACAGAAACAAACTGACTTCAGTAATAGGCGCATTTAGCACAAATGTAATTACCATTATGTGAAAACAGTTAGCATTAATTGGCCTTTATATTTTAATAATGAAACATTTTAACTGTTGCCTAGACCACACAAGGGGGGGAGGAGTCTTCTCTTTTGGCTCTATACTTCAGTTAAGCAAAAATATTTTCTGCATTTTATTTTGCATTCAATAAAAGACAAAAATCCCAGAGAAAACAAAATCTGTTGGTTTGTTTTTAAGAAGAAATGGACTATTCGCTTGAAATGTTCACAGCCAGGACTGAAACCCAGGCAGTCTGCCTTCAAAGTCCATGTCCCTTCCCAAACCTCTTCCTGGCAAGACAAGCCTCAGGCCTCCCTGTCAGGGCTCGCTGGGGAGACTCAGCCCCTGCCCTTGTACCCTGCACAGCCCAGGAAGGCCCTGTCTCTGTCCCAGGTTAGGGATCTCTCTGAGGAAAATGCCATGTGCTCACTGTTGATTTCTCAGTTCATTTCTAGCATTTATAGAAAGACTTTTCAACCTTGGCTATATATATTTTCATTTTTGATATGTTTTACCTAACATTTCTGTGTAATAGAGAAGGTAAAACTTTTAATGTTACCTAACATTTAAAATATTCTAATATGTACTTTCAATCTCATAGGAGCCCAATTCTTTTTTAAAATGTTTTTTATAGTTTTAATATTTTTCTACAAAAATCAATGATCTTCACGTAGTTACATTTGCAACAAAGGCCCATGGTGAATTTCAGTTGTTGCCATTACCAGGAAATAAACATGAATGTAAAAATGTAGACCTTATACTCTTTTATTTACAACTTTAACAATTCACATGGAAGTCTGACAAGGTGAAATAGTTTACAGAACACTTTATGTATGTAACAAAATAAGCATTTAAGTCTGGTGGGTCCTAAGCTGTAGCCTTTCTAGTAACTGAAAGAGTTTTTCCTGTGCGGATGCTAATCATTTGTCTAGCTTCCAGCTGCTTCACTGAGCACCTTTCTTTATGCATTGAAATATACACACAAACAAGATAGACAATAGTCCATATATACATGGTGTTTCCTGACCTCTCCAATCTATCCTCTAAGATTAGAAGAATCTACTTTTATTTATGAATCAGGATAAAAATAAATGAACACAGTTTGCTTTCTGAAAAAATTTCCTACTAGAAACATACTATTGAGGAGACCTGAGGGCAATCAAACTGTACCAACAGCACAAGCAAGATTCTGATTTTGTTGAGAGAGAGATAATAGACCTTCAAAAATGCTCTAGTATGTACTTTCAAAGTTCACTTATCTGTTGTTTCACTATCCTTATAGGTAGAGTAAGGGTGAGGTTAGTGAGTTGTCCAAGGTCAATAAATAGAAGACGCTGTTAGGAGAGGAATCTAGCTGAGTGCTCTTTCCACAAAGGATATTCCCACTATTCAAAGTCCCATCACTCACCAGCTGAAGTTTCTGCAGCAATGCTGCCAGTTTTACACGAAGATTGTTCAGTCTATCTTCAGTAACTTTTCTTTTTTGTTCACATTGCACCAGAGATATTTCATTCATCACTCCTCTTCTGTTAGCATCATAGATAATAGACTGCGTTGTTCTCTTCAGTTTTTTTGCATATTGGGCCATGTACACATCCTGGATCTGGGAATGTTTGTTTTTAAGTTTTAGTATATTTTTAAATTTTACTTTCCCCCCTAATATCAGAAAACAATTTTCTGTTTAATTACATGCATATATACTATTTCAATTAAAACTCCGTAGATACTAAATGTCAACTCCATAAACTTAAGGAATGTACAATCTGATAAAAAAAATAAATAAAAAAGGAAGGAAGATATATAATAGTCCAGTAACTATAATATAGCCCAGGAACTATAATGCTTTGTAATGAAGAAGGAACCCAGTACTGGTTGAATTTGTTCAAGGTACCAAGGGGGACAGGTCCCTGTAACTCTCTCCACTGATCCAATATCTCATAGACAGTGACAGAAGGGCCCGACACTCAGGGCTTTCATGGCAGATAATGTGTTATTTATAACTCAAGTCTGTAGCATCTAAAAAGCACAGCAGCTACAGTAAGAGAATTCCTGTTCTGTCCCTTTCTCTGGGTCCCTTTCCCTGATGTAAAGAGTACATACACTAACATATACGATCCTTGCTCATTCAAGTGTCTTGGTTGTTTTCTAAGAGCTTGAGGCACTCAGAGTAGAGATAGGTAATGCAGAGTCCAAATGCTTCCCATTTCAAAATGACATTAATTTCTGTGTCAACATTTCGAGAGGGCCAGGGGATATTCTGAGAAAAGAGAGCATCACAAGGCAAATCCTGTTTTGATCATCATTTGAAAGTTTTTCTAATGAGATTTCTGTGCGCTAACATGACTGGGTTGCCGCAAGGTAGCTTTATCTGTCTTCTGGGTCTCCCCTTTCCCTTTCACCCCTTCTCCACTACACTCAGTAATATGTGCAGACCCTTCCCAAACATTGTCCACATGGTCTCCTTTGCACTCATTGACCTCATCATGAATTTCTTCTCTTTCTAAAAAATCCTTTAAACAAGCAAACAAAAACTCCTAAGTGTATTAAGTTCCGTTAAATAGACACTCACCAACCAGTTCCTAAATTTGAGGCATAGAATTTAATTATAGGTAACACAAAGACACATAAGGTTCAGTCTTTGCCCTCAAGCAGCTTCTAGTCCACAGGGTGAGTAATGCAAATATTAAATCTTATGGGAGAAAGTGCAATTGTGCCCCCACGTAAGGCACAGATATTAGAGATGAGAAAAGGGTGTAGATTCTCCAATAAAATCCTTACTTAAAATACTTGCCTTAAATTTATGTTGGTAACTAATCCCCCCAATTATTTGTGCTATTAACTGAGAAGAGTATTTGGGAGCAAGACCCCAAATACCACTCCATAGTGGCAAACATTGGCCCTATACACACACACACACACACACACACACACACGCATGCACACGCACACGCACAGTAGGTGTTGAAGTGAGACTTGCTTGTGAGGTTTGTAGATTGGCATACTAATAAATTCTAGATTTTTAGTCTGAAACTTCCTGGAAACCTGTGTGAGGCACCAGGAATTAGACTCTGAAAGCCTTGACCTAATTCTGCCTATTTTTAACTTATTTCCTGAGTCCTAGGCATTGTTCCAGGAATACACCAAGATCATTCTTGCCTCAGACCCTTCACCTCTGCTATTTTTCCCTGTTTGAAAGTTTGACCCCAGATTTAGACAAGGCTGCCTCTTTGCCTTGGGTCTGTATTGAAACGCGGCTCAGGTATTCTGTGCTCACTGGGAACAACTTCCCTTTCCCAACACACACCATCACTGTCTATCCCAGGCCCTGCACAGTTATTTTATGGCATACCCATTATATGTTTATTTATTTATGTGTTTAGTATTTATCATTATGTGACCCTGCACTATGTTTTATTTATGTGTTTATCCCATTCTCTAGAATGTTACCTCAATGTAAAAAAAAAAAAAAAAAGGGTTTTGTTCATCTCTGCATTTCCAATGCCTGCCACTCAGTGAGGCCTAAATACTGGGGCGTAAGGAGAGCAGATATGTAGTCTTCACAATAAGGGGATTTCAGACACGTGAGCCAATCTTCCTTTGGAATCCAGGCCACATTCTGAGATCGTGGAGGGGAATCTACTTTCGAACATCCTCAACTCAACCTACACGAAGTTGATGACTTACAACTAAGGCAACAACACCTCCTCCCGAAGTTTCACAGATGCTTCCTACGGAGGCTTCAGTCAAACCAGGGAGTGACATTCCCAGGGTTTGAAGGTGCAGTAAGGTAAATAATTCAATTCAGCTGGAATAGGGACAAGGTCTGATAGGTCAGATGTCACCAGCCATTTATGCTTCTTAGTTTTCAGAACTCCTGAATCTTACAACTTGTGCCAGGCTGAACAATAGCCACAAAACACTCTTTTATATAAGCAATAACAACAAAACAAATTAAAACAAATAAAATTGAAAAAAATAGATAAAATATTCAAAACAATATTATTTAGAAAAACAGCAGCAACAAAAAGGAACACACTATTGATACACTTAAATGGACCTAAAGGGCATTATGCTGAGTGATTAAAGCCAATCATAATGTAACATATACTGTATGATTCTATTTCTATAAAATGCATGGTAAATCCTGTTTTGGAGATGGAGAACAGATTGGTGGTTGCCAGGAGTTAGGCATATTTGTGCATGGGAGGCAGGATTATAAAGGAGATCTTTGTGGCAATGGGAGTTCTGTATACTGGTTTTAGTGGTTACACAAATCTGCATATATGATAAAATGAGACACATATTTTACCAATTTCATTGTCCTGGTTTTGACATTGTAATATAATTATATATTTATGTAGGAGGACGTAAGCACTGGGTGAAGGGTACATGGGACCTCTACTATTTTGTAAATTTCTGTGTATCTGTAATTACTTAAATAAAAAGTTCAAAAGACAACATTGTTAATATGGTATGACATTAAGAATGTTTACATTCAAAGTCATATGTAATCTCTCAAAGTCCACTGTCTTATAACCAGCAAACTATGTCTCCTTCAAATACCACCAGCCTGTTGTTTCCTGATTAATTCTCCTGCCTTTCTTAGGCTAACATTTCCAGGAAGTTTCCATAAAAGGTAGCAATTTTGACAACTTTTATAGTTTCACATAACAGGAATTCCAGTTGTATTAATATTTTAAGGCGAGTAGAGAATTGTAACAAGATGAGAGGCTTAGTTCTGCTGGATGAACTTCCTCTTGCAGAGGAACTGTGGCAGATCAAAACTGGAATGCTTCCCAAACTACATTAATTCAGAACAGAATTAGGATTTGAAAGAAAGGATATTTAACTGAGATTTTAATTTTCTGACTCAAATTTAAAAAGTCAGAGCTCTGAAGTTCTAGAAACCTAATGCGTTTGCATAAAGTAAGACAGGCCTATAAGATCTATAGATTTTGTACCTTACAGGGATATGCATGTGAGTGTTTATGTAGGCAGGCTCTATAGTAGAAGCAATAAACTTAGATTCAATGCACAAATAGTAAGACCCAGATGCATTCAAAGTTACTGATTGAATGCCATCAGTAGACAGGATTTGGTGAGAGAGGATTGCTAATTTTAAATATTCTATAATCTAGTTCGTGAAAAAAATAAAATGCCAGAAACTACTACAATATAAGGCAGAAAATTTAATGCTGAAATCTAAGTTTAAGGCTCCCTCTCAGAGCACAGAAAGTCAAGATTAATTTCCCTTGGAGAGACTGAGCAAGGCTTAATGTAGAAGGCAACACTGACCAGGTCCTACATGGGGTGGGCAGGATTTCAAGAGGCTAACTGTGGACTGGCAGAGTACTTAAGAGTATTCTGGGGTACCGCATAGGGAGAGGCTCAGAGGCAGCCTACTCTAGTAGGTTGGAGCAATTTCAATCTGGATGGACCAGATGGCTTGTGAGAGGAAAAAATAAAGGATGGTGGCTCTGTTACAGGGCAGTGAGAAGCTAGGAAAATTTCAGGGCTCGAGGAATAGGGAAACTGAGATGAAGTTAAAACAAGACCAAGTAGTGTGGCAATTTGCAGCCAGCTTGTAAATAACAGGCCCGTATCTTCCCAGAGCCAAGGAGGCTTCAGAGCAAATGCTTATATGATCACCTAACTAAAGAATGAAGAAAAGCGGAGAGAAGGGAGGAATCATTCTCAACCACCAAACAAAGAAGTCAGCCCTTTGGAGGAAGGGGAAAGGAAAGAAAGGACAGTTTTCGTTTTTGTTTTGATTTTTAACTCCCCAAGTAGAGGAGCCAGCAGTCTCAAGGCTTGGCAAGATATAACTGCCAAGTGCTTCTCATGAATTCTGAGAAGGCCACAGCAAAATAAAGAGGGACCTTGAAAATGAACCTGTAACAAGATATTCAACAGAGGAAGTTTGAAACCTATAGACAGGAGGTTATTTAATGCCTCAAACCCCCACCCAACTGGCTCCTCAGATTAGCTGAGTGATGCCCATCCATGATCTGAGCCAGATGAAGGAGACTTGCTTGCCTTTGCTTCTTTAATGACTTTGCTTGCTTTAATAAATTGGCTTTATCACAATGCAATCAGGGTCACTCATTCTTTCGAAACTGACAAGAATCCAAGGTGGGGACAGCCCCTCCCTCCGACTCAGGAGGCTGTCCGATAACATCATTTTGGGATCCCTGGGCTCTCTGTGACAGTTCAGCTCAGGCTGGGGAGGACCGCCAATGCTGTCATGGCTCACTGACTGCTCCCACAGTAGTTATGAAGACCACTGATGTCAGGGCGAGGCGACCAAAGAAGTCTGTGAGTGACCAAGGGTCCTCCTGGGGTTGGATGTGGCTCTCTTCATTAAAAGTACACACCTTAAGGCAACTTGGATTTGTCTTCTACATGGACTTCAAGAAATAAATGCAGCAGATTTTTATAACTACCACCTAAAGCTAACAATCAGTAACAAAGTCCTTAGGACCAAGCAGTCACATTGGGGAAATCGGGATTCTAACTGTTCTCTGTTTTGCTTGAAACATCTCCGTTTCAACGGGAACGCATGGTCTCCTGACTACTTATTTTGCTTTGGGTGTTCGAATTCCACCTGCCCTGAACCTTAAGGGGATTCTATTCATCACCTCTGCTAGTACAGTTCACCTTGAATAACCACTTCTCTTACTCAGTCTGATCTCCAAGATCCAACCACTTGGATCCATTACTAAAAATTTATTTAAAAATAGACATGAATGCCATATATAAGCTTGGATAACCTGAGATGTATGACAATCTAATTCTTAGCAAATTTCTAAATTTTACAGTGTAACTATTTAAATAAGAGTTTCCTAACCAGCAGATGAAGATCTGTGGGAAGATCCAGGAGACTTACTGGGCTTTCTTCAAGTGGCTGCCACAGACTTTCATTGGGACATTTCTTGATGGAACACTAAATCTGCCTACACATGCACATACACTCCGCCTCCAACACTTCACTGTCATCTCCCCCGTATACATCTCATCATGTGATGTCAAGGAGTCTAGTAAGTAAACGTGTTTTTTTTTTATATACCAGCAGGCTGAGAAGATGTAGTATGTCTATTGTTAGTAATACTGCAAACTCTATCACAAGGCTGAAGTACTACCATCTGGATAAGAATGAGATGGGAGAAAGCATTATAGTAAAGAGAGGTTTGAAGTGGGGCAAATGTGGGTTCCAGCCCTAAATCTGCTACTTGCATTGTGACATTGGAATTTTATCTTTCTGACTCTCCACTTAACATGGAGATAGTGGCACCCACCTCCCAAAGTTGTTGTGAGAGTTAGATGAAGTAATAATGTATGTACTAGTAAAAGGCTAGGTTCAGTATCTGGCTCTAGTAGCTCTTGATCAATCACAGTTTTATATTCACTAATGATAATAATATAGTGTTAACACAGGGTAAAATATATTAAAAGAAAACAATCTTTTACCCTATTCTAGTTTGGAAATGTTGATAATTAAGTCTTCAAGCAGAAAATGTTCAATTACTGCTTTTTCAACAAGACATTACTTAGAAAATAAACTAATTTTCAGTTGACCGATGATGAGAAACTAAGACCTACAACACACCTTCATTTGCGCCTATCACAGTCCAGTAGACACTCAATCAGAAACATCAAAGGCAAATATATCAACCAGGATGTGAAATTTAGGCACACCCTAAAATTCAAATACAGCCTTTCTAAAAAGAAATCTGGTTTAGGTTCTAATTTTCATTTCAAGGTTGCCTAGTTATATGTCTTTGGGAACTTACTTCACAATTCCATTTCTTGTATAAAACCAGATTATTCAAATGTACTCTATTTCTTACTAAAGGGATGAGGCAATGCCTTTGCTTATAGTTGTGCTTTGCATAACTTCAGGGAATACCATTCACCTCCTAGTCTTGATAGATTTGCATGTTGTTATGATAGTTTCTCAGAAGATGGCTGTAAGCATTGTTAAAAAAACAAAACAAAACAAAATTTGAGAACCAAGATGGCGGCATAGGTTAATGCCGGAGTTTGCTGCTTTGAACAACTACTTCAAAAGTGAAACCAAAAAACGGAAGGGACATCACCCAGAACCACAGGAACGCTGGCTGAGTGGAAGTCCTACAACTAGGAGGAAAGAGAAACGCATACGGACACTCAGAGGAGGCGCAGTGCTGAAGTCAAATTCTGAGGTTTGGAGTGCGCGGAGCAGGCGGTGCGGTTGGAGTTTTCAATTGGGAGGGAGTTGCAGACTCTGACCTCCAGATACGGGCGAGTCTTTAGGGACCCAGACTCAAACAGGAGAAGCGGGACTGTCTGGCTTCGGTCAGAGCGAGTGCAGCTTTCTCTCCAAGCTTTGCAGCGGGTGCTGGGACTCAGAGAGGCAGAGCCCCTGAGGACAGGACTGAGAGCCGCCATAACTGCTCTCTCCGGCCCACCCTGTTGATCCTGTGCGACCCGCCCCGCCCAAGCCCTGCACAGAGGCATTTGCCGGATAGCCTCAGGCAAAGGCTAGATTAGCACCTCCCTAGAGGACAGAAGTTCTCTCACTGCTGACACAGCTGATTCTCATAGCCACTTGGCCTGGAGGTCAAACCCTCCCTGGAATTAGCTACAACAATCAAGATTTAACTATAAGACTGCGAACAAAGACCACTAGGGGGTGCACCAAGGAAGCATAACAAAATGCGGAGACAAAGAAACAGGACAAAATTGTCAATGGAAGATATAGAGTTCAGAACCACACTTTTAAGGTCTCTCAAGAACTGTTTAGAAGCTGCCGATAAACTTAATGAGATCTACACGAAAACTAATAAGACCCTCGATCTTATATTGGGGAACCAACTAGAAATTAAGCACACACGGACTGAAATAACGAATATTATACAGACGCCCGACAGCAGACCAGAGGAGCGCAAGAATCAAGTCAATGATTTGAAATGCGAGGAAGCGAGGAGAACCAAGATGGCGGCGATATAGGCAGACGTGTCCCAGGTCATGTCCCGGAGCAAATGGAAGCTGAAGCTAGTAACACTCACACCGAATTGGCGAAATTGCTCAGCTGGTGAGAGGGTTTGCAGCCCGGAAGAGCAGAACTCCCCTGGAAAGGTAAAAAAAAACCAGGGATTTGGGCAGGAAAGTTTGCCTGAACTCTGAGCCCAGAGAGTCGGAGGGAGACCGCGTGGCAGACAGCCGCGTCCCTTGGGACAGGCACAGCCCCTGACGGGGGAAAGGAGAACCGCGGGATTCCTGGCGCCGCCAGGGAAATTGAGAGCTGGGTTCTGTGATCACGGAGGACTGAGCCTAAAGGGGGCAGCCTGAAGAGCTGACCTGACCATGCAGTCCCGGTAAGAGAAGAAGCTTACAGAAACCAAGCCTTCCCCGTTTCCGCGGCCGGCATTTGTTTGTTTGTTTTCACTGAATCCTGTTCATGGGACATTTCGGATACAGACACTCACCTGTGCTGAAGAGAGGGAGAGTGTGCTGAGGAGTGGAATCTGGGGAGAGACTGGGGAAAGAGGGGGAGCCGGGAGAGGTGGTAGTGAATTGAGTGCTGAGACACCCCTGAGGCCAGGACTGGGGCAGCCACCCGCTCCTGAGAGTGAGTCTCCTCCCCCCAGCCCCCAGGCAAGGAGCACAGCCACACCCAGATTCCACCCTGAACGAGATCAAGGATTAAGATAACCTGATCAGTCCCTGGGAGTTAACAGGGTCTGGCCTATAGGGGGATTTTCAATCCCAGCAACAACATAGCGCTGGTAACTAACTATTACACAGTCAGCTCTGGGCAGTGAACTTCCACTGGAAAGAGAGGCCCTATAGCCTCAGAGGCCAACCCCAGAACACTGCCACCCAGAGGCTGACCCACAAACTGACTCTTTGCTAAACACAAAATAAGGCAGTCTGGGAAATAAATGCGGCATGCTTTAAAATAAGGACTGTGGTTTACAACACAGAGGAACAGTATATCGCAGGGAATCTCAACACTCTCCTGAATACCTAGAAGGTCTAAGGCGAGCCACACTGAAGAATAGAAGAAACGAAGGACATTCACTACTGCAATTTTTTTTTTCTTTTTTCACTTTTTAACTAAGAAACCAATTTTTAAATTTTTTTTTTCTGTTCTTTTTTTTTTTCTTCTTTTCCCATCACCTGATTTTACCCTTTTAATTACTACCTTCTTATTTTTAACCAGTATTATTACTGCTACCATTTTACCATTTTTTAAAGTGCCATTTTATTTTTTCTTTATTTTATTTTGGGATTAGTGTTCACCATTCTATTTTCATCGTTATATTATTGGTTGTTTCTAGTTTGCATTCATATCCAGGGAGCTGTTGCTGGAATTTGTTGGGATTAATGGCTGTACTATAGGAGTATTCTCCTCAAATAAAAAGTCTCTTCCCCTCTTCCACTTCATTCTCTCTTTTCGCTCTTTTTTTTTTTTCTTTTCTTTTCTCGCTTTTATTTTCCCCCTTCCTTTTTCCCAATTTCATTTTTGCACTCCCTTTTTTTGGTCCCTACTTTTCTTTTCCTTTCTCTCTTTTATCTTTTTCTCTTCCTTCTTCCTTATCCCCTAATTCTCTTAATTCAGGTGGTCACCTTTAATTGGGGTTATTAATATCGTGAATATATTTGTGTATAGTGCCTGGTACGTGGTGCCTTGTTGTGTTGTATTTTGTGCCTTTAAATCAACGCAGCAGATCCAAGCAACAGCAACCTCCTGAGCACCACATCCTCTGCTGAGGAACAGCAGCTGTACGTGAAACCTCGCCCCACCAGCCAGAAGAGCCACCACAGCTGTGAACAGCACCCACCAGAGGAGCTGCTGACAACTGAAGAGCAGCTGCTACCGCAACCGCCCGAAGAGCAACCACAGACCAAGGAGTCACTGCCACCAAGGGAGCAACCACTGAACAACTCAACGTCTAGATATGTCAGTGAGATCAAACATGGGTAGACAAAGAAACCCCCAAAGGAAAGAGAAGGAGGACTCTCCAGAAAAGCAGCTAAGTAATACAGAGGCATGCAACATGACAGATAAAGAATTCAGAATAAGGATCCTAGAGTGCATAAACCGGATGGAGGAAAAAATCGACAACCTCTTCAAGAAGCAGGAAGAAACAGATGAAAAAATCGATAACATATGGAAGAAGCTAGAAGAAACAGATGAAAAAATCGATAACATATGGAAGAAGCTAGAAGAAACAGATGAAAAAATCAACAACCTAAGTAAGACCCAAGAGGAAATGAAGAGTGATATAGCTGCAATGAAAAACTCCATTGAAAGTATCAACAGTAGACTAGGAGAAGCGGAGGACCGAATAAGTGAATTAGAAGACAAGGAAGCAAAACACACCCAAAATGTACTGCAATTGGAGAAAAAAATTAAAAGACAGGAGGAGAGCCTAAGGGAGCTTTGGGACAACATGAAACGAAACAACATACGAATAATAGGAGTACCAGAACAACAGAAGGATGAACAAGGATTAGAAAACCTACTCGAAGAAATAATATCAGAAAACTTTCCTGAGGTGGGGAAGAAAAAAGTCACACAAGCCCAGAGAGTCCCAAACAAGGTGAACCCGAAAAGACCCACACGAAGACACATCATAATCACCATGGCAAATGTTCAGGACAAAGAGAGAATCTTACAGGCTGCAAGAGAGAGACGGAAAGTTACATACAAGGGATCTCCCATTAGATTGTCAAATGACTTCTCAACAGAAACACATCAGGCAAGAAAAGAATGGACTGAAATTTACAAAGTGATGCAAAGCAAAGGACTGAATCCAAGAATACTCTATCCAGCAAGGCTATCATTCAAACTTGAAGGGGAAATAAGAAGCTTCACAGACAAAAAAAGGCTAAGGGAGTTTGTCACCACCAAGCCAGCATTGCAAGGAATGCTAAAGGGACTGATATAAAAATAAGAAATAAAAAGCTCAGAAAGAAAACAGCCACACAAAAAAAGAAATGGCTACAAACAAGTACCTTTCAATAATAACTTTAAACGTAAACGGACTAAATGCTCCAACCAAAAGACATCGAGTGGCTGAATGGATAAAAAAACATGACCCATACATCTGCTGTCTACAAGAAACCCACCTCATTAGAAGGGACTCACACAGACTGAAAGTGAAAGGATGGAAAAATATCTTTCAGGCAAATGGAAAGGAAAAGAAAGCTGGGGTAGCAATACTTATATCGGACAAAATAGACCTCAAAGTGAAGGCCTTAACAAGAGATAAGGAAGGCCACTTCATAATACTAAAGGGATCAATACAAGAAGAAGATATAACCCTGGTAAACATATATGCACCCAATGTAGGAGCACCCAAATTCATAAAAAAACTCCTGGAAAATATCAAAGGAGAGATCGACAACAATACAATCATAGTAGGGGACTTTAATACACCATTGACAGCACTGGATAAGTCCTATAGACAAACAACCAGCAAAGATATAGCAATCCTAAATGACTCACTAGATCAGATGGACTTAATAGACATCTTCAGAACACTTCACCCCAAAGCCAGAGAATATACGTTCTTCTCAGGTGCTCATGGGACATATTCAAAAATAGACCACATACTGGGTCACAAGCAAAGTATCCCCAAATTCAAGAAGATTGAAATCATAAAAAGCGTCTTCGCAGACCACGATGGCATAATATTAGAAATAAACTACAATAAAAACAACCCAAAATACTCAAACACCTGGAAGCTGAATAGCATGCTATTAAATATTGATTGGGTTACCAATGAGATCAAAGAAGAAATTAAAAACATCCTGGAAACTAATGACAATGAAAACACAACAATCCAAAACCTATGGGACACATTGAAAGCAGTCCTGAGAGGGAAGTTTATAGCTCTACAGGCCTATCTCAAAAAACAAGAAAAAATGGTAGTAAATCATCTAACTCTACAACTCAAAGAATTAGAAAGAGAGCAACAAGAAAACCCCAGAGTGAGCAGAAGGAAGGAGATAATAAAGATTAGAGCAGAAATAAATGACATAGAGACCAAAAAAACAATACAGAAAATCAATGAAACCAAGAGCTGGTTCTTTGAAAGGATAAACAAGATTGATAAACCTCTAGCCAGACTCACCAAGAAGCAGAGAGAGAGGACCCAAATAAATAAAATCAGAAACGATAGAGGCGAAATAACAACAGACCCCACAGAAATACAAATGATTGTTAAAAAATACTATGGACAGCTCTACTCCAACAAACTAGACAACCTGGAGGAAATGGACAAATTCCTAGAAAAATACAGCATTCCAAAACTCAATCAGGAAGAATCTAAAAACCTCAACAGGCCAATAACTATGGAAGAAATTGAAGCAGTCATCAAAAAGCTTCCATCAAACAAAAGCCCAGGACCAGACGGCTTCACAGGGGAGTTTTACCAAACATTCAAGGAAGAACTAAAACCTATCCTCCTCAGACTACTACAAAAAATTCAAGAGGAAGGAACACTTCCAAGCTCATTCTATGAAGCCAGCATCACCCTAATACCAAAACCAGGTAAAGACAACACAATGAAAGAGAATTACAGGCCAATATCCCTCATGAACATAGATGCCAAAATCCTCAACAAAATCTTAGCAAATCGGATCCAGCAGTACATCAGAAAGATCATACACCATGACCAAGTAGGATTTATCCCAGGGATGCAAGGATGGTACAATATCCGCAAATCAATAAACGTGATACATCACATAAACAAATTGAAAGGAAAAAACCACATGGTCATATCAATTGATGCAGAAAAAGCATTTGACAAAATTCAACACCCATTTTTGATAAAAACTCTCAGCAAGGTGGGAATAGAAGGATCATACCTCAACATAATAAAAGCCATATATGACAGGCCCACAGCCAACATCATACTCAACGGACAAAAACTAACACCATTTCCCCTAAGAACAGGAACAAGACAGGGATGCCCCCTCTCACCACTCCTGTTCAACATAGTACTGGAAGTGTTAGCCATTGCAATTCGGCAAGAAGAAGAAATAAAAGGCATCCAAATTGGAAAAGAGGAAGTAAAACTGTCCTTATTTGCAGATGACATGATATTATACATACAAAACCCTAGAGATTCCATCAAAAAGCTACTAGACTTAATACATGAATTTGGCAATGTAGCAGGATACAAAATTAACCCCAAGAAATCTGAGGCATTTCTATACACCAATAGTGAACTTTCAGAAAGAGAGATTATAAAAACAATCCCGTTTACCATTGCACCAAAAAAATTAAGCTACCTAGGAATAAACTTAACTAAAGAGGTAAAAGACCTCTACTCAGAAAACTACAGGACGTTGAAAAAAGACATAGAGGAAGACATAAACAGATGGAAGAACATACCGTGTTCATGGATTGGTAGAATCAACATCATTAAAATGTCCATACTACCCAAAGCAATCTATAAATTCAACGCACTTCCCATTAAAATACCAACAGCATACTTCAGAGATCTAGAACGAACTTTCTAAAAATTCATCTGGAATAAAAGAAGACCCCGAATAGCTGCAGCAATCCTGAAAAAGAACAAAGTAGGTGGGATCTCAATACCAGATATCAAGTTGTATTACAAAGCCACTGTTCTGAAAACTGCCTGGTACTGGCCCAAGAATAGGCATATAGATCAATGGAATAGAATAGAGAGCCCAGAAATCTGCCCGAACCAATATGCTCAATTAATATTTGACAAAGGAGGCAAGAACATACAATAGAGCCAAGATAGTCTCTTCAATAAATGGTGTTGGGAAAATTGGACAGATATAGGCAAGAAAATGAAACTAGACCAGCAACTTACACCATACACAAAAATAAACTCAAAATGGATAAAGGACGTAAATGTACAACAGGAAACCATAAAAATTCTGGAAGAATCCAAAGGCAACAAACTCTCAGACATATGCCGAAGCAATTTCTTCACTGATACAGCTCCTAGGGCACTTGAAACTAAAGAGAAAATGAACAAATGGGACTACATCAAAATAAAAAGCTTCTGCACAGCAAAAGAAACCATCAACAAAACAACAAGAAAACCCACTGTATGGGAAAACATATTTTCCCATATCTGATAAGGGCCTAATCTCCAAAATTTATAGGGAACTCATACAACTTAACAAAAGGAAGATAAACAATCCAATCAAAAAATGGGCAAAGGACCTAAATAGACACCTTTCAAAAGAGGACATTCAGAAAGCCAAGAGACATATGAAAACATGCTCAAAGTCACTAATCATCCGAGAGATGCAAATCAAAACAGCAATGAGGTACCATCTCACACCTGTCAGACTGGCTATCATCAACAAATCAACAAACGACAAGTGCTGGAGAGGTTGTGGAGAAAAAGGAACACTTGTGCACTGCTGGTGGGAATGCAGACTGGTGCAGCCACTATGGAAGACAGTATGGAGTTTCCTTAAAAAACTGAAAATGGAACTCCCATTTGACCCTGTGATCCCACTTCTAGGAATATATCCCAAGAAACCGGAAACACCAATCAGAAAGGATATATGCACCCCTATGTTCATAGCAGCACAATTCACCATAGCTAAGATCTGGAAACAGCCTAAGTGCCCATCAGTAGATGAATGGATTAGAAAACTGTGGTACATCTACACGATGGAATACTATGCTGCTGTAAAAAGGAAGGAACTCTTACCATTTGCAACTTCATGGATGGAACTGGAGAGCATTATGCTAAGTGAAATAAGCCAGTCAATAAAGGAAAAATACCACATGATCTCACTCATTCATGGACAATAGAGACCATTATAAACTTTTGAACAATAATAGATACAGAGGCAGAGCTGCCTCAAACAGATTGTCAAACTGCAGCGGGAAGGCCGGGGAGGGTTGGGGGGCAGGAGGTAGTGGGGTAAGAGATCAACTAAAGGACTTGTATGCATGCATATAAGCATAACCAATGGACATAAGACACTGGGTGATAGGGGAGGCTAGGGGACTGTCTAGGGCGGGGGGATAAAATGGATACATATGTAATACCCTTTGTAATACTTTAAGCAATAAAAAAAATAAAATAAAAAATGAAATGCGAGGAAGCAAAAAACATCCAACCGGAAAAGCAAAATGAAAAAAGAATCCAAAAATGCGAGGATAGTGTAAGGAGCCTCTGGGACAGCTTCAAGCGTACCAACATCAGAATTATAGGGGTGCCAGAAGATGAGAGAGAGCAAGATATTGAAAACCTATTTGAAGAAATAATGACAGAAAACTTCCCCCACCTGGTGAAAGAAATGGACTTACAGGTCCAAGAAGCGCGGAGAACCCCAAACAAAAGGAATCCAAAGAGGACCACACCAAGACACATCATCATTAAAATGCCAAGAGCAAAAGATAAAGAGAGAATCTTAAAAACAGCAAGAGAAAGAAACTCAGTTACCTACAAGGGAATACCCATACGACTGTCAGCTGATTTCTCAACAGAAACTTTGCAGGCCAGAAGGGAGTGGCAAGAAATATTCAAAGTGATGAATACCAAGAACCTACAACCAAGATTACTTTATCCAGCAAAGCTATCATTCAGAACTGAAGGTCAGATAAAGAGCTTCACAGATAAGGAAAAGCTAAATGAGTTCATCACCACCAAACCAGGATTATATGAAATGCTGAAAGGTATCCTTTAAGAAGAGGAAGAGGAAGAAAAAGGTAAAGATACAAATTATGAACAACAAATATGCATCTATCAACAAATGAATCTAAGAATCAAGTGAATAAATAATCTGATGATCAGAATGAACTGTTGATTATAATAGAATCAGGGACATAGAAAGGGAATGGACTGATTATTCCTGGGGGGGAAAGGGGTGTGGGAGATGTGGGAAGAGACTGGACAAAAATCGTGCACCTATGGATGAGGACAGTGGGTGGGGAGTGAGGGCGGAGGGTGGGGCGGGAACTGGGAGGAGGGGAGTTATGGGGGGGAAAAAAAAGGAACAAATGTAATAATCTGAACAATAAAGATTTAATTAAAAAAAAAAAAACAAAAACAAAATTTAACAGTAAATTTGAAGATTTAATTGGCTTTATTAATCAATTCATTATTTGAGCAGCATCCTCTTTAGTAACAAGAAGGGCTCTCCAAGGGGTTGGACAAAATAGAAGGCTTTTATAGAAAGAAGGGTGGGGCAAGGGAGCTACTAACAAAAGAAAAGATTATTTTTAGACTAAGGTATCTTTTGTGGGGGAAGGGAACAGGGTTTTTATTATGCAGATTGCCTTTTTTTTTCTATGGGGGATGAGGAGAGCCCATAAGACAAATTGCTTCATTGGTATTGACTAGAACATTCCAGGTTGGTTGATTTAGAATACATTTCCAGGGAGAGGTTAAAACAGCAATTAGGTCAGATATTAAATCTAGGTTTGGTATCATGGGCTTTAACACAAGTGATGCTATTTTGAGCCTGTGGTTTCCTCTTTAACAGCATTAGCAGATGGAAGAAGATGCTAGTATATTTGCTAATGATGGAGCTGATGTACCTGTTTGAGCAAACCTAAGTGTCAGTGAAGAGTAACATCTCAACATTGATCTTGGTGTCATGAAAAGTTCTAGACTGTTGTGGCCTCTGAGGAATCTGTGAACCTCTGGTTGTCTTGGCTCCAACACTCACTCCCTTTTTCCACTTGGGGATTAGGGTTGGAGTTTACATCTTGGAGTCTCTGTTCCCTTGAGTGTGAATTAAGGGAGTTGAGGCATATCATTTTTTTTAGATATTTCTCTAATAGAACTGAATGACTCCATGGTCTCTTTCCATCCCCCTTCCCTAGGAAATCTGTAAGACCTAGATACACAGTATTATTGGAAACATATACCGAAAGAGAGAGAGAGAGAGAGAGAGAGAGATGTAATGAAATACACCAAAATAGTAATAGATAGTAATAGCAGTGATCTTGGAATGGTGTGGGATTATGAATGATTTTTTTATTTCTTTTACTTCCTTTTAGTAGCACTAATTATTTTTCTATTTTTATAATGAAAAAAATCATAAACTTTAAAAACTGTTGATAAGATACTAAACAAACAAACAAAGCCAGAGAAATATGAACTTTTCCAGAGTACAGCAGGCCCTCAAATATGGTAGTTTCGTTCAGCATTGTTTCATTATAACATAGATGCGATCCCACAGGAACTTCACTCTTGTTTATATCAACAGCCTACAGCATTTCACTTAAAGTCAAGAACCTATCTACAAAGTTAAGAGAGGACTTAACTGTTATTAAAACTTTAACCTATGATCAATTTCTGGCTTAGTCAGTGACTATCTTTCTTAAAGGCTCAGAATGTCTTGTTTCTAGTACAAATGACAATCCTACTCCAAGCATTTCATAAGCTTTATGCTGTGGAAACATTTGCATTTTAAAATTCAAAATTCTACGTCTTGATAAGTGAAGGCAAATTTGATTTCCTTCCAAACAGAGCATTTGGAAATGTATATTATTTCTCCTTTGGAATACAGGATCATGTAGAATATAAATGACTACACTGAAAGGAAGCTTACCTGCTGGAAACACATTTTCAGCTTTCTGTTTGTCTGCTCTGTGCACTGCTCCAGCTGTTTTCATAAATTATAATAAAACAGGATATTAACTTTTAGAGAATCAGCTGTCTACAGCAGTTACAACATGCAATATCTAGTATACAAGAAACATCAAAGCCTGGAACTGGCCAACACCAATACAGTGGGTCTTTGAAGCCTGGGTCTAATTAAATTAATTCACTAAGATATACTTTACCTCATTCCAAAAAATGATTAAGGCAGTGCACATAATTAATACAGCATGGTTAAAAAAATTGCAAAGAACATAATCAAGGTGAAGGAAAAGTAAATGATAAACAATAAATATTCAAAGCGATATCAGTAAGATAGTTGGAGCCTGGATTTCTTAGATGGGAACACCCAGAAATAGACGGGGGGTGGGGGAATCACTGGCATATGGGGTGAGATTTGAAGCCAGAGACTAGTTGAGGTCACCTAGAAACCCATTCCATTGACAGAAGGAAGTGTTCCGGGAATGAGTCCTCAGACAGGCCAACATTTAGAGACCAAATAGAGAAGGAGCTGCCAGCAAACACAGAGGGAAAGCAAGAAATGAGAGGAGTGCTGTTATGAAAGCTACAAAAAGAAAATGCTTCAAGCAGGAGAAAGTGGTCCACTGTATTGAAGACCTGAGCAGTCGGTAAGTAAGTGACCACCACATGTCAGCACAGTGGTCACGGGTGGCCTCGCAGGACAGCCGCAGTGAAGTGTGGAGTCAGAAGCAGGACGGGAGACCATGAGGTGAGAGCACAGGGTGAAGAAGCAAAGACAGTGATTATAGATTAGAGGACTAAGGACTTCACCCAGGATCAAATTAAAGCACCTGGCACTTTGGCCAAATGAATAAACTGGTGCTCTTTTCACTGACAGTCTTTCCACATGTACCCATCCTTCCCAGAAATCACACTGAGCATGAGGATGGGAAGACACCCCCACCCTCTGCACCACGTTGGCCCTTCTCCACACGGAGCAGCTCTGAGCTGTGGGCCTGCACTCCTCACTGAGCTTCACCATGGCCTGTGGCGACTGGGCAGCGTGAGGACACCCACTGTGAGACAGTGCGAGCCTCTGCCTGTCCACCCAGGTAGCTGAGGAAAGTTTTCCTTTCCTTCACATACGGTCCGTCTCTGAGAATAGATTTGATAAATGCAACTGTCTTCATCTTTCCGGGTGAAGTCCCAGTGATTCTAATAAGACACTAAGGTGGCTGACGCAGTGTATCTGAGAGACAGAAATTCTATTCTTGATGCAAGGGAGGGAAGTCGGACTATGTCTCATTTCCATTTATCTCTGCAACCAACTGTTCTCAGTCAGCATGACCTTACTGAAGCTTATTTAACCCTTGGCCACATTGGTTTTAATTCTGAGCCACCCATTTGGTATAAAGATCCTCATCTTCCTTCATTTAGTTCCTCTTACTGGGAACACTTCACGTTTTTCTTCACTGAAAACCAAATTCAGGCTCTTCTGTCATTTCCTCGGAGTTCCACAAAAGCCGGCTTACCTCCGAGCTTGCCACAAATTCCTCCACAGATGAGTAGCCAATTTCCGATGGTAGCTGGTACTCAGGAAAGAAATGCAGAATAATCTCCCTGGGGAAAAAAGCACAGCAGAGATGGGAATGTGCCAGGAAAAGAGACAGAGCACTCATCTGACAGACTGGCCCTGACTCCCGGGTGTTAAACATCGTAGCAAAGATGAACATTCATGCCCACCAAACTGCTTTACAACTGGCATTAAAGTGTTCTTCAAAAGCATAAGCTGGGAGAGGAAGGAGTCTGGTTATTAAAAGGCAACAGGAGGAATCCTGTGGTAACAGAATTGTTCTGTGTCTTGAATGTTAATGCCAATGTCCCTATTGTGATTCTGTTCTACTGTTTCCCAAGACGTTACCATGGGGAGAAGCCAGGTAAAGGGTAGAGGGGATCTCTGTATTATTTCTTACTACTGCATGTGAACCTACACTTGTCTTAAAATAAAAAGTTTATGGAAGGAAGGGAAGGAGGGAGGGAGGGATGGAGAAAGGGAAGGAGGGAAGAAAGGAAGGCTGAGAATTCCTGCCTCTAGCCAAGCAGCTTAGGAAAGCCCAGCACCCCCCTGAGTGCTCTGGGAAGAGAACTCAGCATTGCAAAATTCCTGGAGGGAAACAGGCTATGGGCTTACTGACTTTTTTCCTAAGAAAATAAAACAACTCTCCAGAGGAAGAGGACCCTCCATGACACAGAGAGAAGAGCTGTGTCTGGAGTCCCTGGTTGGTTTGGTCAACCTTATGCGACCATAAACCATTCCTCTCTCTCCATAAATCCAGCTTCCCTTCCTCCAATACAGGGCTGAACTCTCTTCTGAGCATTGGTCCTTTTCATGGTGGATATGAACTCTTTTGGGTTTAGAGATTTTCAGCAACCTTCAGAGGAAGTACTTCTAGAAAAACATGTTAAGATGAGAATGAGAATGCAGCACCACAGGTACTGATAGAAGGAACCCTAACCCATAATTTGGGGAGCCCCAAAGAAGAGGAGTTAGCCAGCTGCAGGGAGCAGGGAGCAGGGGCTGGGGGCAGGTGAGGTAAGTATTCTAAGCCAATTGTAATCTATGTTGGGAAACTGAGTATTTTCTGAACCCCTGGTCAGACTCAACCACTTTTTATAAAGTGGTGAAAATGTGCTAAGCATTGCTATCTGCTTTATATATATAATTTTTATGAAAACTCTGATTGAGGAGTTATTCCTATTTTGAACATCTCTGGTTTCCTGGTATTAAGACCATCCTCACCCTTACCCTCAGGCTCAAGCAGGTTGGCTGTGCTCTCCTTTTTGTCTCTGCCTTTTGCTCTCCCCTCCACAGAGCTGCTACTAACAGCTTTTCTTGGGAAATTCTGTCCCACAAGACTAATTAGAAAAGCAGACATTTTTATGGCCTTCTAAAAAGTATCTTTTTTTTGTAGGTTTAGATAGTAAACGTACTGAGGGAAACAGACTGTTAAAAACAAAACAAGACAGGAAAATGCTAAACTGAGCAAAACACTCTAAGATATCAAAAATCACAAATGTAGGAAGTAAACAGAGGTGCTGACTCTACTTCGACCATGTGGAAAAGGGTAAGGATGATGTCATGTCCAAAATGAACCAAGTGGAGGGAAGGAACATTCCACACACCTGAAAGGGCTCTAACTACTCTCTTAACCATGTGACAAGCAAGAACAAATCTGGCCAACAATAGTGAGTCTTACAGAACACGGTGCCCTCCGCATAGCACACAACCAGCCACAATCTTCATGCCTTGAGGCAGGGGTCCTCAAACTTTTTAAACAGGGGGCCAGTTTACTGTCCCTCAGACCGTTGGAGGGCCGGACTATAGTTTAAAAAAAAACTATGAACAAATTCCTATGCACACTATACATATCTTATTTTGAAGTAAAAAAACAAAACGGGAACAAATACAATATTTGTATTTGCATGTGGCCCGCAGGCCGTAGTTTGAGGACCCCTGCCTTGAGGGATTTAAAATCTAGTTAACACAAGGAATAATGTTAGACATGACGAAGAACAGAGCAGTACAGGAGGGGAAAAAAGAGAGAGAAGACAAGAAATCTGTTTTCACTGGTGAAATGTAAGAAAACATACTACTGCTGGTTGAGGCAAAAGAGAAGACTGGTAAATGAGGAACTCATTTTGTTCCAATTAAAGCCTCATGTTCTGTACAATTCTCTTTCTACTGAGCATTTTTATAAAACTACAAAAATTCAAGCTAGTGTAGAAAAGATCTGATTTATTAATGCATTTAGCTTTCAGAATGTTCAGTTGATAATAGCATGATCATTTCAAGCACTAAAGATTCTACGTGTTCATTAGGGAGATGGTTTCTGGGAAATTTTAATTTTCTATTGATGGCTAATTATAGAAGTGGATGTACTTTAAAGTCTTAGTATACTCAATCAGATTATCTCCTTTTTTATCAAGTGTAACTCATCAATATGAATAGTAATGATCCACTTAGATGAAGAACAAAAAATAGTCGTTAAAAAAGAAAAGGAAATGATGACACACAGTGATATATCCAAACTCTGCTGCAACACAACCAGACATGTCTCTTGAGGTCTCATAGTGTGGATGGACACACACACACACACACACACACACACACACTTTCATATGTATACATGTGTCTATATTCCCGTGTGTGTGTGTGTATATATATATACCTATGTATGTGTGTACATGTACAGTGTTGAGGAGCATGAGATTCCAAATCAGGGAGCAGGAGGCTAAACCCAGCCCTGTCCTTAGCTGTACAATTTTCTCTGAGACGCTGGGTGTGTTACTCAGTTTCTCTAAGCTTCTGTTTCCTTATCCATAAAAAAGTTGAAAGTAATACCAATCTTATAAGTTTGTGGAAATAAAAAGCAAACATATACAAAGCACTTGGGTGAATGCCTAAAATATTGTAATGGTTTAAAAATTATAGCTATTAATGATCAAGAAAGCCTGTCACAATCATTGGTCATGTGGTCACATCCATACTTTAATAATATGCACACATTTATTCACATATACAAAGGCTCATACATATGTTATTGCATACTACAATGTCTCAGTGACCAAAGGACATGCATGAATGTTAGAACTAGTAAGAAAGAAACCAGGATTCAAATATATGGCTACCCAATTCAGTGCTGAGAATTTACATATTACTTCTGATCAAATAGGGACAGAAGGTAAGAAACTGGTTGGAGAATCTGTTCTTCAGGGACTATGCTATAGGCTATTGCCATTTGAGACTGACATCCACCTGTATCATTGGAGAAGTGGTCTTTTTCAACCTCTTAATATGTATCCAACACTGAGGTCTGGCCTGCACCTGCCTCTTTCCCAGGCTGGTGTAAGCTTGCCAGCCCAGTCACTATGGTAGATTTGGTGGCCAGAACTTAGTACTCAGAAATGCAGCACACTACCTTCATTTCTTGGTTAACAGCTTGTCTCTGGATCCCTAGTATCATTAATAAAATGTGTCTTGGTGCAAAGTCCAAGGTAGATCCACCTACATAGAAGCAAGAGTGCTTCCTCCTTTCTCCGACAGCAGGATAGCTGTTGGGAATGTGCTTCTAAAGGACAGTACATGGGCACTTCATACCCATATAGGCACAGCTCCACAGCCCTGGATTCTGCCACAGAAGTTTCCATAAATTTGCAGGGCAACTGCAGGACAGAGTCCCTATCTTTATATACAACCAACCTCTACCTTTCTTTTTCTTCCTATCTGCTATTCTTTGCTAAGTCTCTTCTCCAGGAATATTCTATCAGTTACTCATCAGAAAGTCAAAGTAACTGTCCAGAGGAAAAACAATCTTCCAGCTAGGACATGCTGTGTGGCCTCCTTGGCTGAAAGCCTCTTACCACACAGTCGCCTCATAGTCTGCAAACCCCAACAAAACCAACCTGCTGCACTAATGTAATGGTGCTACTGCTCCTGCCCCCCACCCTCTCACATGACACCTATTTAGAGCATTCTTCTGTAGACTAACTTGGCTTGATCGTAAAGCCCCCTCCCATGATGGGTCCCTATTTGGAAAAACTGAATCCTGGGCTTTACCCACTCTGTCTCTCCATCCTTTGAGAATTGAGATTCAAATATCTAAGTTCTTCATTAACCATGGGCACAAATTTAACATTCTACACCAAGCCAAAAAGTAAAATTATTTCCCTCAGGAAGTTTAGTATTAAAGCTAAAAAAAAAAAAAAAAGACACTTTTTAAAGGGTCATACAAATATCATGAGGAATATTAATAATAAATATGGAAGGAAGGAAGGAAGGAAGGAAGGAAGGAAGGAAGGAAGGAAGGAAGGAAGGAAGGAAGGAAATTATTTTAGTAAGGCCAACTCAGTAAGAATTACTCATTGTACCTGAGAGAGGACTGATGTCCACCATATTGCTGGACCATGTAACAACAAGCATTTAGCAACTGTAGTTCTATTTCAAGGGACATTTAACCCATGATCTAGCTAAGTCAGTGCAGTTAGGAGACAAATCTTAAAGTCATTTGACTAAATTTTCTCATTATTACCACTTAATAAGGAAAAAAAATCAGGAGTTGTCACTTCTAAGAAATTTTAACAAAGCATGTGGAAATATGTTAGTAAATATCGTTACCATAAATTAGATGTCAGTTTTCTTACTGTTTCCTTGACAGATGGGCTCTGAGAAGACTTTGTCAGCAAAGAACCAACTTCACAGCCACTACTCACAGCAACTCTGGCTCTGTGTCCAGAACCTGGACCAAAGTCTTGCACTGGAATGCTGGGCAAAAACAGCCAAGATTTATCATTTGAAAGTAGGAATCACATTAGATACTAATAACCTCAGAAACATCAATATATGACAAATAAAATGTGAATATATACCAAATAAAGTAAGGACATATGTGTGATGCTGAAAACTCATTTATATAGTTATATTAAATCAATTCCCACATAGAAGAATTACTATTTATTCCTGAAAAATCTTGTTCCAAGGTTTGTGGGTGGTCACAATTAAATAAAATCGGTGGTGATTTATTATTAACAACAGTAGTCATATACCATTTGTCTCTTATTTGGTGAAAGAGGCTTTAAACTAAAGTTCTAGGTTAGCCTGTGGGTGGAGGAGGTACATATAGAAAGAAAACAAAACAGGGAAAAGTCAATTGAAAAAAAACTTTAGTCAAATCTGGAGGAAGGAGAATGTTCCAGGTGAAGTGTAACGATTCTGGGATAGAAACAAGGTAGGGCTAGTCAAAGGGGAATGAGGAGGCCAGAGCAGTTGAGGTGGAGTGAGGACAGCACTGGCCATGGAGTGGGAGCTGGAGTTTATTCCAAGCAGAGCAGGCACTACCATTGAGGGGTTTCTTGCATGGGTGTAAGGTGACCTGATATGTTTTTTAAACGCATAACTGGCCGCAGCATGGAGAATACACACAATGAGGATGCATAAAGTAGTGCTGAATGTTAATAAAACCCAAAGCTTTCAGTGTGGTGGAAACAAGAAAAGTCAAAGGCTGTGCAATATAGGAAATAAAGCAGGTTGGGCAGGTGTGGAACAAATCATGAAGGGTTGTGTCTGTCAATTAATGGATTACTGTGATCACTTTCACAATTGAGATGACATAAATTAAAAAGAGTTCTATATCTTTATATTTTCACTAGAGGCCTGGCACACGGAATACATATACAGGTATGGTCCCTAGGCCTGGCCTGTGATCAGGGTCATCTTCCCTGGCTGCCTGCGTCCCCCCCCCCCTTGGTTCCCCATTTGCCATTGGGCAATTGGAGCCTGATGGCCAGGGGAAGGGATCGAGACCCATACTGTATGGGTCTTTTAACAATTGGATAATAGCTCATACCAAATGAAATGTGCTTCTATTGTCAACCTTTCTTTGGCATTAAATATATAAACTTCAGCTATATTTCATTTAAGATGAAGAACATTATAATGCTTAATTGTCTGTTAAAAACACTTGTACAATGTCTGAATGCCCATTAACCATAACCCCCTTTATGCTGAAATTTTACTAAAGAGAAATCCTTCAATTTTTTTTTTTTTATCATTTTTGGCATGCTGCAGATTTATGCTGGTGGTAGGGGTGGAGGGTAAAATGCACTAACTACCCTTGAGCACAGGGATTCCTCTCTGAGCTTTTGTTCCTTCTTTGGCCAAATAACAACAGTGCCTGCCTCACAGAGCTGTGCTGAGGATTAAACAAGCAATACAAAGAATCTGTCTCCAAAAAAAAAACAATCTGTCTCAATGCCTCCTGTTATGAAACAACACACACACACACACACACACACACACACACACACACACACACACTGTATTTTAGTTTTTGGATGGATTTTAAATTTTAACTTAAATCTTCATAAAACTCTAGGTTAAAGCATTATCCATAAAATGGCCTCACAACACTGGGCGTGGGGGGAATAACATCATTTCGTCACTCAACAAATGTTACAGAGTGCCCACTTTCAGTCAGGAGCTATTCAGGACTCTAAGGGCACACAGGTGAACAAGACAGCCTCTGTTCTCCTGCAGTGAGTTAGTGTTGAGTGAAAACTATACAGAAAATAAGCAAGTTAGAATGTAAAACATTAAAAGAGACAGAAACAATGAGATAGGTATTTAAAAATAGTAATCAGTAGGGGAGGCCAGGGGATTGTCAAAGGCGGGGGGGAAAAAGGACACATATGTAATACCGTTTGTAATACTTTAAGCAATAAAACAAACAAACAAAAAAATAGTAATCAGTGCTCTAGAAAAAATAGAACAGGATGATATGGTTTGACAGGGTGCCTTGTCAGAAGTGGGGTGGCCTATTTTAGATGGAGTCGTCAGGGAATGCCTCTCAGAGGATTGGAGTTATCCAGAAGAAAAGACATGGCCCGTCCTTAATAAAGGCCATATGCAATGGAAGACTGACATTCAGACAGACAATTCCACTTGACTTGGAAGCACTGCTCACCACTGTGGGTCAGACCATCCTATATAATAAAAGGCTAATATGCAAATCAACCAAACAGCGGAATGACTGGTCGCTATGACACACAGGGGGCAGACGCTCGATGCAGGAGCTGCCCCCTAGTGGTCTGCTCTCCCACAGGGGGAGCACCGCTCAGCCAAAAGCTGGGCTCACAGCTGGCAAGAGCAGCAACGGTGGCAGGAGCCTTTCCCTCCTCCACAGCAACGCTAAGGACCCCTTGGGGGATGTCCGCCTGCTGACTTAGGCCTGCTTCCCGCCCCCCAGGGATCCCAGACTGTGAGAGGATGCAGGCCAGGCTGAGGAACCCTCCCCCTGTCCCCAGTGCATGAATGTTGGGCACTAGGCCTCTAGGAATAAATAATTATTGAAACTGAATGATGTAATATGATCATTGCAACAGAGGCTCTGTGAATACCTTTGTGGTCAGGGGGACCCCAAAGGAGAGAACACTCAAACTGAGAGTTGAATGAAATTTGACTGGTGTACATGTTTCAGAGGACATTCAAACAAAGGCAGCAGTGTGGACAAAAAAATGGAGGTATGTGATAAAACAGAACTATAAGCAATTCAGAAACCTGGGAAACAAAGTGAGGGCTAAAGAGAGAGGGCCAGGAATGAAGGGTACCTGTGCCAGGCTCAGGACTTGATCATTTATCTTCACAGTGACAGGACTGTGAAAGGCTTTTGAGTAGAAGAGTGAATGATGGGATGTGAGTGTTAGAGCGACTACTGTTTAGTGTGAAACATAAAAGCTCCTCTGTCTTTTCTTGCACTTTATTCAAGGAGCTCCTATGCAAAAACAGCAGGTGGGGGTAGGAGGGGTGGATTCAGAGACACCCGGTCTGAATGTCTGAAAAGCAGCTTCAATAGGTTTGTAGTAGAGTGAGGATAAGAGTTTTCTTCCTGGAAAACATTTTCTTCATTCTATTAGGTATCCAAAATATTTTACTTGAGAAGTCTCATGTCAAGAAAACTCTAGCATGCAATGATTATAATTGCATACATGTATGACAATTAGATAATAAGCCACACAAAATATGGGTTCATGATTTCATAGTTATACCTTATATATGCAACATTTTCCATTCTTGGACCACATTACCGTAATTTGAATTAGCTGCCTGCCGTGAGTAGGAAGGTAAGCCTGTTTCATTTTATTATTCCCAGTCCTCACAAAAGAAAATGAAAAGGTTTGGAAGAAAAGTAAGAAATTTAGTGCATTCTATTCTTTCTTGTCTCCTTTGTAAAATTTGGTTCCAATCTTAATTGCTTTTCTTGTTACTATTATTTTCTTTCTTTTTGTGTTGGAACATTGATAATCACTTTTCAATAGTGTAATTTCACTCACTTGGATTTATATAATTGCAATACACTCACCTTTTCCAGTTAGGTAATGAAGAGTTTCTCTTTATTTCTGCAATGTCACTGCACAGCTCCTGTTTTTCTTCAAAAGGACATAAACAAAATGAAGTCAGTCACTTTTTGATTACCACATAATAAACGGAAAGAAGTACTATCAGTTCATTAACTACCTGTATGCAATTTGGCTTTGTATTCAAACTACCTTTTGTAAAACTGCACCAATATGTCCTCAAGGCAGTAAATAATAGCCTTTTTAATAAAGTGTATATAGTATATGTAATACCCAAGGGCCTCTCTAACTTGTTTTTTCATGATTTCTTTGTAGTGATGCTCACTGTCTGCTATTGCTGTGCTTGGGGTAACTTGACTGGGGCTGTTCAGATTCCCTGTTCTCACTACCCTCTGCCCTGACAACCACCCGTCTTCCCTTAGCATCCTTCTCTGTTCCATTTTGGGTTCAGATTCAAAGATGTCCTGACAGATCCCAATCAGAAATGTGTCTCGATAGAGAGTGCAACTTTAAAGCAGGAAGAGACCTAGAGTTACCTAATCAGCCATCTCACTCAGAGAACCTCAGAACTGCAGGTTCAGAGAAGTCAGTGACTTGTTTACAATCCACAGAGAAGTAGAAATGCTTCAACCCCCTTGGATTGGTGTTAAAAGAGTTTTGGGGGACAGCACAAGAAATAAATCAACGTGTCCTTCCACCTATCTCTAGAATTCTTTGTGGTATCTGTCCAAATAGCTAGTTATCAAATAAACCCTTAGCAAGAAGTTTAGGATCATCAAAGGCCATGAGGAACAGGACAGAACAAGGAAAGTTTAGATGGTGGGTAAATGGCTGAGGCTCTGCTGACTCCCTTAAGGAAACGTGAGAGGATAGAGGTTGTCCAAGCACACTGAAGGTGCTCTTGGTTTTGCTCACCGACTTGCATGGAAAGTGAAGTTTTTTAATCCAACAGCCAACTAATCCATAATTACAGTCATTTGAAAATATTTCACAGTTTGTTTCTTCTAAATCCAGGGTGATTGTTGGAAATTAAATATTAATTTTAGGGTCAAAATTGTATTAACAATTTTTCCGTTACAATAGGGAAACCCAACAGGCACATACTTGAAGGTCTGTTAATAGTTTAAAACTTTGTAAAAGATTGGCTTTAAAATTTAGAGTTCCTTACAAAACAAATCCTGATTGTAAATATCAGATTATCCTAATTAAGATGGAAAGAAAAAGTGTGATTTCTTAGGGACCTCACTAATGAGTTCAAATATGAAGATGGGAATGAATGGATGATTAGGTTACCTAAGCGACAAAGTATGAAGGGAGAGCTTACAACCAAATGTGGACACAAAATGATGGCATGGATCAACACAAAAATGATTGTGAATAGTGAAGCCAAAATGAGCTGAGACTTGCTAATGAGACAATAATAAGATGACAATGAAAATAATGTACTTACTGCTTAGGCCTAATGGTATAATATTAAAGTAAAAGAGAGAATACATAGTAAAAGAATTAATGGAGACTAAGAAAATAAAATTTCCTGAGTCCAGCTTGTTCCCAGCTTCTCTCCCCAGGGAAATTGTCTTTAAATTGAATAACATAAGATGGCAACTTTATGTTTAAAAGAAAGTTCACGTCTCTCACCTGAGACAAATTAGACCCCGAAGACATGAAGGAACTAATAAATGTGATCTCAGAGGAACCATGATAAGCAGGAAAAGGATTAAATGATTGAAAATAGGGGAATGCCATTATAATTTTCAAAACAGATTCTGAAAATTATAGACCTGATATCAATCCTTAGCAAATTATGAAACAGAATTCAATGAGAAGGGTAACGTAAGTCTAGTGTTGGGTGTTTCAGTCAGTGTGGCAATAGTGTCGGGGGCACGATTCTCAGGCAGGAGGTATCTTTCTGCCCCTTCAAAACACATGCAGTTGGTGGCTGTTTACTCTCCCCTCCTCCCGCTTCTGAAATGACAAACTTAATTTTTTTACATCCAAACTGCTACCAAAGTTGTGACCTATGTCCCACAGAAGTTATGTCACACAGTCATATTGAAAACAACTCAAACATTATACCTAATATATATAAACTGAATTCTATTTTTTACCTTTTTTCATAAGGGGAACTTCCTTTTTTTCACGTTTCAAGGAAACATTGTCGTCACTTTGATCTAAAATCTGAAAAACAAGCTCTTTATTTAAAGCTGTACAAAAACATAGGACGTAGCATTGGGTGCAAAAACGACCTTGAACATCAGTGCCAGCATCAAAGGAGAGACCACAGCATTGCCCAAAGTACAGTTTTACGTGTATGTTATGAAGGGCGACAATCACACGTGTTGTAGGAAATTATTGTGGCATGCATCACCAGGATGAGTGCATTATAAACTGTCATATTTACTTCTATCATTTCTTTAAAGGGATGTTTACATTCTACCCATCTTTGCACAGATATTTTCAAAAATCCATTATCTTGCATAGGTGTAATAATGACTGCAACAAATGAGCCAAGTATTTGATTCACCAGGAGCAACAGAGGAGCCTCTGCTATTTGGAAGAGGATCATCACACCTCCTGTTGGTACAGAGCAAGCAGAGTATTAGCTAAACAGCAGTGCAATGAAAACTCTGGGGAGGTTGGAGCCTGGGGTCTGAGGCCCCAAAGCATGATGGGGAAGAAGATGGGGATGGGGATGGTGAGGGAAGACACACCTTACCTTTTGACAGAATACAAGAAAATCTGTCTAAAAGGCGCTATAAAGCCTTAATGTGTTAAATGCAAGGGCCAGGAGTGCTGATGGCACCTGAGTGAGCAGATGTGTATGTGTGATGCTGGGAGTGGGGGGCACAGCGGGGGCGGGAGGCCTGGGGGGTGGCATATAGAAGCCAGGTCATCACTTCGGGAATCCTCTATGACCCATTCAGCAAGGCTCACACAAAACAAACTTACATTTTTGGAATGTATTTCTTTGGGAGACGGTGAGAGAGTTCATGTCTTTTAGAAAAATAGACCTAGAATGCTCCCCACATTATGTATTTTTGTGAATCTGTGAGAAGGGGGGAACAGGCAGTAGAAAAGGAAAATGGCAAAGGCAGAGGTAAGGCAAAGCTCCCATCCGCTGCTTGATGTGAAGACGCCTGAACACACACCAAGACACAACCGTGCTCCCTTCCATTGCCTGGGGGAAGGTGGAGCTGTCGGTTTTCTTAGCTCGCCCACTGTGGATGTGTTTCCATCTCACGCCTCTCCACCATGCTGAACAAACGTGGGAGGCGGAGGCTCTCAACCCGCCTTCTCTCCCTCCCCAGGAAACGCATGCATGTCAGAAAGCAGGTGAAATGGGCACACGTGCAGCCAGCAGCGACAGAACGGAGGCTGTCCAGCATCACCGCTTTCTAGTTTGCCCAAGTCCAGGGAAAGAAACCCTGTAGGCACAGGAAGATAGATGAAACTGACGCTAAGCTACTTTCGTGTGTTTAAAATATTTTTGTGCTTATACTGTAAATAAATTCATACTCCGGGAAGTAAATAAAATACATGTATTTTTAAAAGTTCATTTTGCGAAATGGCCTTAAAATGTATCTTGTTTATTTCTGATGTATCATAAAATTTAAAGGTTTCTTTTGATGTGCTGATATTTAAGGAAAATCTATATACTTTGTTAAGTGTTTCTCACTTTGAAGTAAATATGTTTTGACCAGTTTATAAGCCACATGAACTCTTTCCCACAACGGTTAGCAGCAACCACAAGATAAGCTTACAAGAGGAACTATATAATGCCTTAAGTTATAACCACTTTGTTATCATCTATGATGATCCTGCTTAGGATGTGTTCCATTTTCTTTAATGAAAATCTTTCTCATGATTAAAAACAGATAAGATGGAAGCAGCTAAGATTAATAAAAATGCGAGTACTCCCAGCTAGGAACTTCTGTTGCTGGTGCTATTAACACAGTTTCATAAAATTATTTTTGCATTTCATTGTTTAGTCCTCTGCTTTGAGCTCTGCCTCTTGAAGGCTGATTTCATGAAGATCAGATATGTCCCTTTTCCCAAAAAAATGTTACTTATACAAAGATCTGCCATCTCTATCGCAAGAATGAGTTGCTTCTTTTCCTTTCTAGTGTTTTCTTTATTCTTTGCCGTAGAAATGTTTAAAAGATTTTGGATGAATAATTCACAGCCTACAGTATTTTCTTTTACATAACACAATGTAAGTCTCTGAGTTCCTGGATGCTCCCTTCTATGACAATGTGCTGTGGCTTTGAAGGTCTGAATGTCTTCAAGCTGAGACAAGGAGACAGGCAGGTAGCTGTCTTCATTAAACACTATTTGTGTACTTTGCTATTTATAAAGCTCTTTCATATATATTACTCCATTACAGAAATGTCTGCAGCCTGTATGCTTACCTCTGCAGTTTAGGGATATTGTTTTCCTAAAATTTCACTCAGTCATGAAATAGATAACACCTCCCACACAGTAAATGAGATTATAGTTAAGTCTGAACAAGGGGCTTTCAATACCTTAATTAAAATTACGTTAACAGTGAGCAGAGTGGAACTGTCAGTCCCCAAGGGATGCAATGGATTGGCATCATAGCCAAACCTCAATTTTGTGAAGTATCTGTTTAACAGGATAAATACATCATAAATAAGTTAGGGAAAGAAAAAAAGAACACACCACAGTCAGCTGTGTAACCCTTACCTGATTCAACTGATGTTAAGGAAGCTTAAGGACTGATTGGTTTCATTTTGCCTGGTTTCTTTCCTTCTATTTCTTTGTCCCTCAACCCTCTACCTCAAGCATTTATCATCATCGAGGACCCATGAAGGCTCCCAGACCAGTAAATGCCTTTCTGTCAAACGCAAAGACCCTTTCTGTTTTCACTCTTCCATAGTTAACATTGTGTTCTAGGCTCCTCCCTTTCTGTCATTAATTTATTCAATAAAATCGATCCCCAGTCTGGTCAGATACTGTTACAGTGAAGAGACAAAGTACTGCCTTTTTGGAGCTTATTTTCTAGTGAAGGGGGAAAAAAGATATGAACTCAACAAAAAAGATAGATATATAATACAATATCAGGTAATGTAAATTCTGTGAAGAAAAGCAACGCAGGCTCGAGAAAGGTATGACATTACAGAGCCCAGCTGCTTCTGGGCCTCTCTGTTCTCAGTCCACGCCCTCATTTCTCCTGACTAGACACTTTGCCAAGCATCCAAGGAGCCTCCTCTCGCAAGGTTATTAATGTATTTGCTGTTAATATGTTTGTTCTCCTAATTTCCTTCTAGTCTTTCCTCAAACATCCCCTCTTTATACAAAATTGAACTTCACCGTCACCACTAATGCTGGCACTTCCTATCTGCTGCTTCTGCTTTATTTTGCTCCTTAGTACTTATCATTACCTGCCATGCAACGTATTTTACTTATTTATCTTGTCCATTGTCTCATTGTCCCACTAAGAAGGGAAGCACCATGAGGACAGGGAGAAGTGTCCATTTTTTTCATGCTGCATCCCCACCGTCTAGGACAGTACCTGACTCTTAATATACTCATAGAATTTAAAAAAAAATTTCTGCTTTCTACTACTGCTTCATTATCACATTTCATAACATGAAGAATCAATTCTTTAGACAAAATCTCCATGATTGAATATTTTTTCTCAAAACCTTCCTAGAGCTCCTGATGGCTCACTACCTCAAGTACAAACTCTTTATTTGGCTTTCAAAGCTCTTCTTGCCTTGGCCAGGTAGCTCAGTTGGTTGGAGCATCATCCCATACATCAAAAGGCCATGGGTTTGATTCCAGGTCAGGGACATACCTACCGAGGTTGTGGGTTTGATCCCTGGTAGGGCACATATGGGAGGCAACCAATCAATGTTTCTCTCTCATATCAATTTTTCTTTCTCCCTTCCTCTCTCTCTAAAAAATCAATAAGAACATATCCTTGGGTAGAGATTTAAAAAACAAAACAAAACTCTTCCCAATGAAATTCCAAGTTGTCTAGACATAACTCCCTTCTCTCTCCCTCTCCCCCCCTGCCCCACAGGGTCACTCTCTAGCTCTCCCTTTTCTTTCACAAGCAATTTCACTCTCTCAATTTTAATTCTTTACCCCCATCTTCTGGCCCATCCAATAGACGCTGAATTTGTTCTCTTTAGAATTACAGAAGGGGATTAAAACAATATTTCTCTTAACACATAAAAATTATTTTCATTCTGTCACAAATCATCCCACTCATTCACATAACAACCTTGAGAGTAGGTAATAATTTATTATTCCCATTATATAGATAAGAAAACAGAAGACTGTACATCATAGGGAATATAATAAGTAATCCTATATAATAAAGAGCTAATATGCTAATTAGACCAAATAACAGAACGACCATCCAGACATCCTTCTGGATGACCATATGGATGACCTTCTGGATGAAGCCGGGCTGTGAGGGACTATGAGGGCTGGTTGGGGCTGTGAGGGCCGAGCCCCTTGCACGAATTTTGTGCATCGGGCCTCTAGTATTGTAATAACTATGTACAGTGCCAGGTGGGTACTGGAAATATGGGGGGCAGAGACTTTATAAAGTATATGACTGTCTAACCACTATGTTGTACACCTGAAACTAATCCAATATTGAGTATTAGCTGTAATTAAAAAATAAGTAAAAACTCAATTGCATTAAAGACCTAAAAATGAAAGTCAAAACTATAAAATTATATACAAAAAGAAAACAGAAGATCCAAAGTTGATACCACTGACAAGTGGCATGTAGGTCTGCACTTGAACCTGGGTTGGTCTATTAGAGTGTGGAGCCTGGCTCATTCCATTAACATATTGCTATCTTGTGATTTTGTAAAACTGTTTTCCAACTTTCCTTCTCCTTAAGGCGAGGGACTTTTATATCTTACTTTATTTATTGTTTTTTTGGTGTCCCTCAAAATCTCTCACGTTGTATTGTTGAATAAATTTGTCTTAAGTCCTTGGGGCAACTTTGGTTTATATCTTGTAAAGAGGCTGGCTCTGCTCGTGAAATTTCTGATACCGTGAGCAACAATCACAGCATCATACCGGTTCATAGAAAGGAAATGGTAACATCACCAACCATGAAAACTGATTGAGAATTGGCCTGCTTTTAAAATTAAGGCAAAGTCAATAATCTGAAAGCATTTATTGCAATATCAATGTAGTTTCCCATTGAAAATATCTTAGAGGAATCAAAAAAGTATGGTAGTTAGGGTGAATGTAGCTGGTCTAGGGACTAGGTCGGCAGGTTATTTGCTTTTTTATATATATTCTTCTGAGTTTACTGAGCCATTTTTCACTTTTATTGTCATCTAGCACTGATGCAAAAACAGAGAACTTGGAGTTGTTGTTTTTGGTTTTTGTTGTTATTTGTTTGGCCACAAACCTAGATGCTGAAAACTCATCAGCTCTTCCATTCGTTCCTCTGCTTTTATAAAATACCAAGGAGGTCCTATCAATGACCCTAGGAACCCGGAGGAGGTTGGTTGATGACTCTCTTGAGCCATAATCATTTGAAAAATGCCCAAATAGCTAACCAGGTGTAATTGGTAAAGAACATAGCTCAGTTCTGTGATGGGAAGGTGGTTCCATCCACTCATTTTTTATACATATATCTTTCCTGAGCCCCAGAAAGTGCCGCACTTTGGCTTAGACACTGGAGGTTACATCTTTCACAGGACATACCAGACACTCCATCGCCAAACTCTTACAATACATGTCAGTGGTAATCTGGTCATTATTTTTTAAAATGTCTTTAAATTGGGGAAATGAAATACATTTACCTGCCAGTCTGCTCTCAAGGCCAAGTGCAAGCCAAAAAAAAAAAAAAAAAAAAAAAGACCTGAGTGACCACAGATGACATAAGGGCTGGCATTATGCGTCCTGCTTATGAAACAGGAAGGTCTGACCTAACCTTAAACAACCACACCAGAGATATTCTCTCACTGTCTTAGCAATCTGAATTTGCCACTGACAGAGCAGTAACTGAAAAAATATTATTTTAAAATATGAGAAAAACACCCAAATACCAATATTTAGGAAAGAGGTAAATGTTGTTTCATATTACAGTCAGACATTCAAATGTCAACTTGGTGTATGTGCTCCACCAAGATGAATAAAAATGTGCATAGCAAAAAGTCAGTACTTTTACCACTGTGACTTGAGTCTCAGCAAACTATTCCCACCCAACTTCTCTAACTTACTGTTGGTACTGTTCACTTTATTCCTCTGGTGTTCCTCAATTTTGAAGCTTTCTTCAAATTAATCATTTGTTTTCTTGACCATCTGTTGTGGCCTGGCAACCTAATTTTCCCAGTTGCCTTTCAGAACAGATCCCTTAGGACAGCGGTTCTCAACCTGTGGGGGTCGAACGACCCTTTCACAGGGGTCGCCTAAGACCATCCTGCATATCAGATATTTACATTACGATTCATAACAGTAGCAAAGTTACAGTTATGAAGTAGCAACGAAAATAATTTTATAGTTGGGGTTCACAACATGAGGAACTGTATTTAAAGGGCCAGAAGGTTGAGCACCACTGCCCTAGGAGGTCTCGTCTGTAGAGGCAGTTCTTATATCTTATCTGATGACATAACTTGAGACTGCTTGCCTGTCAGGATGCTTGGTCATCTTGTCCCATTGCTTCATTTTTATTTCTCCTGCTTCTATTAAGCATGCTGCAGTGACAGCTGATGCAGATGCATCACTTGGAGGGGCACTGGGGTAATGTGGAGCTCATATGCCAAATTTTGCCTGGAGTAAAGTTGAACTGCTGATTTATCACATGGCAGTGCGCCGGAGTTTTTCACGGAACTTAGACAAATCGTTAATTACAACAGTAACACAGAGCACTGCTCCAGTAAAACAGAGCCGTAGCAACCTGTCCTCAGAGACCAATTCCCCTGACAAAGGCTGGTGCGTCTGTAAGAGGAGCTATAAAAGAATTTATACTCCCTTCCTGTTGGGGGTTAACTGAGACAAGTGTGAACTTTACCTGTGCGTTTGGAAATGCTTAAGACAGAAATAGTTCAGCATATTCAGCATTTGTTAAAAGAGAGAGCAGGATGCATTTTGAGTATGGAAAATGGGAAGAGGATTTTCTGAAGGCCAGAGGTCAGGTGACACTAGCTCATAAAAGGGGTCGGTGGTAGGTTATGACCACAAAGATGATTAGAATGATTATCATGGGCAAGGGGAAGACTTTCCCTCCCAGGAATCATCCTGGGATGATGGTCCTGATGACTGTCCTGTGACTTAGGCTGACTGGAAAGAGAAAAGCCAGACCTCGAGCAGAAAAGAACTTCATTGTATAGGTCATATCTAGGGTGGATGGAGTGGGGAGGAGGAATGGGCTAAAGGGAAGTTAGCCTATTCTGAGCAAGGAGTAGATGATGGATTGATTAAAAAAATAAATACATAAATTCAAGAATCCTGGCTGGAGAATGCCCATCTATAAAACTTTGAAAACCTGCCTGAGCCAAAATGTTGACTGTTAACCAACACAGTATATATCTGTACCTTGGAAGTCCTCACCCCTGAGTAAAGTGTACTCCAACCTATCTGTGTGGAATGGGCTGGTCGAACCAATGCGGGGGACAGGATATAGATATGGACAACAAAGAGGAAGGTCGTAATAAAAAGTGGCTAAGAAAGTGAGAGCTGAAGTCAAACAGATAAGGTTCAAGGTGCCCACTGCTGGCAGCGTGACCCTGAGCAAGTTTATTATCCTCATCTGTAAACGGGGGATGAAAAAAGAACTTACTCCTCAGATAATCATTAAATTAGATAAATGCATGTGAAGTGCAGTACCTCAATTTCATCAGAGCTGCATTAAAAAAAGGAAAGGCTGCCTCCACTAAGACTCACCTGTGTGTGTGCACAAAGAGAGAATTTCAGAAAATACAACTTTACAGGGCCAGAGATCATCAGTCTGGGTCACACTAGTTTCCCTGAAATGGGGAAGGGAACTGTAGCTGTGCTAACAAGATTGTGATAAAATAATGAAAGAAGTTTGCTGCCAGGCAGGCTGATAGCCCTACACACATAACCTCCAAAGGCCCGACTAGGAGGCATTTTGATGAGGATTAAGATGTCCTTTGAAAGAATTCTTCATTATTTTCATTACTGGTGGGGTTTTTATCATTTTTATTTAATTTATTAGGTTGACACTGGTTAATAAAATTATATGTTTCATGTGTTCCATTCTATAACATGTCATCTGTATATTGTATTGTGTGTTCACCACCCCAAGTCTCCTTCCATAACCATTTGTCATCTTTACCCTCTACTATCACCACCACCCCTTTCCCTCTGGTAATCACCATACTGTTGTCTGTGTCTATGAGTTGTTTTATTTTATTTTGCTTATTTCCTTCACTTTTTTTCACCCAACTTTCCTCCCCTCAGACATTTGTTAGTCCCTTCTATGTATCTATGAGTGTTGCTATTTTGTTAGTTTACTTTGTTCATTAGGTTCCACATATAAGTGAAATCATATGGCACTTGTCTTTTTCTGGCTGGCTTCTTTCACTTAGCATAATACTCTCCAGGTTGATCCATGCTGTCACAAAAGGTAAGATTTCCTTCTCTTTTTTTTAACAGCTGAGTAGCATTCCACTGTGTAAATATACAACAGCTTTTTTTATTTACTTGGACACCTGGGCTGCTTCCAAATCATGGCTATTATAAATAACACTGCAATGAACATAGGTGTGCATATATTCTTTCAAATTAGTGTTTTGGATTTCTTTGGATAAATTTCCAGAAGTGGAATTGTTGGGTTATAAGGCATTTCCATTTTTAATTTTTTTAGGTAACGCCATACTTTTTTCCGTAGTGGCTGCACCAATCTGCATTCCCACCAACAGTGCACAACAGTTCCCTTTTCTCCACATCCTTGCCAAACTTGGTGTTTGTTGACTTATTGATGGCAGACATTCTGACAGGTGTGAAGTGATATTTCATTGCAGTTTAATTTGCATCTCTCTGACAATTAGTGACATTGAGCATTTTTTCATGTGTCTATTGGCCATCTCTATGCTCTCGTTGGAAAAGTGTCTATTCAGGTCCTTTGCCCATTTTTTAATCAGGTTGTTTGGTATTTTGGTGTCGAGTTGTATAAGTTCTTTATAAATGTGGATATTAACCCCTTATCAGATGTATAATTGGTGAATACGCTCTCCCACTCAGTAGGTTAGTATGATAGCTTTATTAATCTCAAGAAAATGGCTGATGTTTTAACTGCATCCTAGTCAAAGGCTTCCAAAGCTCCAAATCACCTGCAAGGTCTGATCTAGAACACTCAGTACATGGACTTTGAAAATGAATGGCCTGCACTGGCTAAAAGGGCAAGTATAAATTAATATCAAAAAAGAAATAAAATGTCATGGAAGTGACACCAACAAAGTGTATGATCAGAAGCAACTGGAGGTGAGGAAAACAAAGGGAGAATGGTGAATGTGATACAAAATGTAGAGCAAAGAGACAAAAGTTAAAAATGACTAGAAAGCAAGAATTATCGCATTGGGAAGGAAAAAAACTAAAGAATGTGGGTTTTTACAAATAGCTTCAGTAGACTGTAGGCCTGGAGAAAAGGAACATGAAGGGCAGTCAATCAAGAATTAGGGCAGTGGTTCTCAACCTTCCTAATGCCGTGACCCTTTAATACAGTTCCTCATGTTGTGGTGATCCCCAATTTCATTGTTACAAATTGAACATAATTAAAGCATAGTGATTAATCACAAAAACAATATGTAATTATATATGTGTTTTCTGACAGTCTTAGGCAACCCCTGTGAAAGGGTCGTTCGACCCCCAAAGAGGTCGCGACCCACAGGTTGAGAACCGCTGAATTAGGGGAATGGGAAGAGGAAGACATTAGGAAAACAGATGAAACTGTTGTAACCCTGAGCCACAGCAGACGAGATGATTTGGGGGAATGAATGATTATAACATGGTGGAAATAATCATCTATGGTCAGAGTCAACATACATCTGAGAAGCAAACCATATTCTTATCATTTCACTTGAAACTGTACAACTGTCAGTCAGAAAGCTAGATCAAGGTGTGTCTGAAACTTGGAAGAGAAGGATATGAAATGCACTAACATAGAAAAAAATCCTTTCAAAAGACAGACAGACATTATTAACACAGCAGAAGAAAGAACATGCTTCTAATCAGAATGGATCATACAACGTGAAAAAATACTCATAGGAGCACAGGTAGGCACAGTGTGAGGGAGACGGACACACTGGCTGTTTTAACTGGAAGCCTTTTGAACATTCAGGCACATTGCTCACCAGCAACAGTCAGATTGCAGCTGGCTGGCCCATGAAGATTGGTGTAAAGGGAAAGAATGCCCAGTGTAAGGTCAGTCTGAGATTTCCAATTGTACTGAGGCTGTATTCATCTCCTAAATGACTAAAATGCCATTGTGATCTTATACAACAGTCTCACATGTTCAAATCATGGGAAATCATTCCCGTGGGATGAACTTTCTTCCGTGTGCTGAACATATAGTTCTGAGCCTGTTACACTTGAAAATAATAAGACCCTGGGTCCCAGCAAATTCATCAAACTAATAAAAACCACCTGGTTATGGGAGGGGGTGGAGAGTGCCCCGTGTAATAGCTAATTGTTCTTCCTTTAGTAATAACCTCTCGTAGCACTGTTAGCCCTGAGTGCCTTCCTTCTTCAAATGTGACAGATATAGGTCGGAATTAAAGCACATGCACGCACACATTCACACAGGCACCATAAATAGAAGATAACTGGGAAGATGCCCAGGGGTTAAGAAGAATTATGTTTGATTTCTGAGTTTAAGAAAGTACAGATAGTCAAACACTCAGAATTATTTCCTACTGGGAATTACTGCAACTATGGCCAAATGGAGAAATTAATATGCAACTTTGGATAATCCCTATTTATCCAAATTAATTGGATACCATGAGTTTCAAAACAGACTTCCTACTAGGATCACAGGGATACAAATAAATGATACCACATGCATACACACAAGTAACTTAAGAATTTTAGAAATATTACATAAAAGGACAAAAAATTAATATAAATGTCATACCTAATCTATGAAAAGCACTAACTAAAAGCTTGGAAAGGTGACAAAGCAATGGCCGCATAAAATACAAGTCAAGATTTTGAAGATCCTGAAAAGCAGGTGGGTACAGCTATACCACATTTTGCTTCAAAGAGGTAAATAAAGTTGTCATTATTTACAATAGAAGTTGCAGTTTTCTCTTCCTTTTGGGCCTCTGATTAAATTTTGTTCTTTTTTCTTTGGAAAATAATTTGGTGGATCCCCTTCTTCATATCCTGGATTTAGGTGTCCTTATTGGTCAAAAGGAGGTACTTTCCTGCTCCCTTTTACAAATCACTCCTAGCTCTTTTCAATATCCTTTCAATGGCTTCTTAAAATATTTCTAATTTATAGATGAAGTGATATGCTGCCTGGGAGTAATGGGGGCTGGGGGAAGTATGAGTGAAACAAGACTGGCCATCACTTGATCATTGTTGGAGATGAAAAATGGGCACATAGGAGTTGATTGTACAGTGGGGCCTTGACTTACGAGTGTCCCGACTAACGAGTTTTTTGAGAAACTCGGCTGATTTTTGCATTGAGTTGATAGAGTAATTTGAGTTAACTTTGCCTTGAGTTGATAGAGTAATTTGAGTTAACGAGCTCCTTAATGAGCTCCTTAACGAGCTCGGTCTCGGAACGAATTAAACTCGTAAGTCAAGGCCCCACTGTACTATGTTTTAAATTTTCCATAATGAAAAATTTTACAAATAAAACCAATTATTATTAAGACTCGTACTTTATGACAATGGTTTTTTGCCTAAGGGATAGAAATTGGGCTAAAGTCAGAAGACTTTATTGGCTCATTTGTAACTGAAATCTAATCTATAATTCCAAATAGCATTCTGCAGTACCTTACCTAAAGACATGAACAATGAACCAAACCCTTTTCTAAATACTCTCATTTTGTTATCATGTCAAAAATAACAACCATCTAGGTGACTATAGTTAACTCTTATTTAAAGTTTAGCTATAAACTTCTTGGAAATAAAGGTAAAAAGAGAACCATAGTAAGTAATAAAATTCATGTTCTGATAAAAAATAACAAACAGATTTTTTTCCTGGCATTAAATTCTAATATCTGAATGAACTTTGTATTATAATACAAAGGACACTATCCTAATTAATAAAAGCCTAATATGCTAAGTGCCCAGTTGACCAGTTGGACGTTCAACCAATCAAAGCGTAATATGCTATTGACTAGAGGCCTGATGCATGAAATTACTGCAAGAATAGGCTTTCCTTCCCCTGGCTGCCAGCACCAGCTTCCCTATGGCACCAGGAACCCAGGCTTCCCTCCAGTCGCTGGCAGGCACCCGGGACCCCAGTCTAATTAACATATTACTCTTTTATTATTATAGATATGCTAAGGCCGCTCAACCACTCGCTATGATGTGCACTGACCACCAGGGGGCAGATAGTCAACTGGTCAACCAGTTGCTATGACGTGCACTGATCACCAGGGAGCAGATGTCCCACTGGTAGGTTAGCTTGCTGCTGGGGTCTGGCTGACCGGGACTGAGCGAGACGGGCCTGACATGCCCTGGAGCCCTCCTGCAGTCCCTCCCCGTCTGGCCAACCTCCTGTGTCCCTCCCTGGCCCAATCGTGCACCGGAGGGGTACCTCGGCCTGGCCTGTGCCCTCTCATATTCTGGGTCCCCTCAGGGAATGTTGGAGAGCTGGTTTTGGCCTGATCCCGCGGGCCAGGCCGAGGGACCCCACTGGGCCTCTAGTATAACATAATGGACAATGTCTTTAACTTGACTTCAAAGATGAAGTGTTTCTCAAGTGGTCAATCCCTGAATCAGTTCTTCCTAAACACCAAGGGCTTCTGCACTGGGTTTGGTGAGGCAAAGCAACTCTGTTGGGGTCTACAGTAGAATAGTCCAGACATGTAGTTTTTGATATCAACTATTTAGTCAGGGATACTAAATCAAGGGGAATAAATGGAAATTATGTCTGCACTTTTTAAATAGACTTCTCTTAGCAGGGCTTTCTTTGACAGTAGCCTAGTTTAAGTCAATTTGGAATTACACTTTCTGATAAGAATTCATATTACAAATTACAGAAAGGTTCAGAGGCTTTGGATTTGAGCATATAGGTTTTGGGATGATCTTCAAGCTATTATATATAATGTATATGTATGTATATAATGTTAAAGTTTTCACAGCCTTATAACTAAAATGAAAAGCATCGTGAGCTAGCAGTCAGGAGGTATAAGTTAGTTTTATTTTTACTAGTTTGTTTAGCCTTGGGTAAGTAACTAACTTTTCCGAGTCTTGTTTCATCACCTAAAAAACTAGGTCATTAACTAAATGTTTCAGTTACTTTGAGGAACTAATGTGAAATGCTTCTTGGATTCATCTAATCTTTATGAAAGTGAATAAATCTCAAGGTGTCATTTAGTCAGTAAAGTTCATCTCACCAGGATTATATCTTGATCGCTGTTGCTGGTTTCAACTTCAATCAAACCCTGACATTCTTGCACAAGGTTCTGATTCTCCTTCCTTTTCATTTCCCAAGAAGAGGCCTATAGCAAGGTATTAACGAAAATATATAAGGATTAGTGGCAATCAATGATACACATTAAACTACCTTCATGCACCCTCTATTAACTTTTGTATAGAAGCAGATCTCTGTAGGAGAAACAGAGGAAATTAAATTTCTGATCGTTGCTCTCAAGAAGTATATGATTTAGTTATGCATTAGTAAAGATTAAATAATAACAGACAACAATTCAAAAGACTATCATAAGACAAATTAAGTATGAAATGAGTGGTGTAAATTATTATGCTCAATGGTGAATCAAAAGGCTTGTAGTATTTTGCAAAGGAGCTGCATGAATTACTGCCCATATATTGGATAAATAATGTCTCATATGGATATACATACTGTTCTTAAAATCCATGGAGGTGCTGCTGAAGAGTAAGATATGTATTCATTTCACAATATCTACGATGGCTTTCTTGAATTATGTAGTTCTTAACAATGGATACTAGACATGCCTAGTATTATGTGAGATATCTACAGTCATTCTATTGATATTGAAAGATGCCCTCATACTTGCAAGGTGAGAAAAAGAATGGAAAATTTATGATGCAGGGTAAGGGCTCCTTTGATTAGAATGGTTAGAAGCAGACTCTTAGCTTCTTGAGGGCAAGATTAACTGTGTTAATCTTGGAGACCTCAGCACCTGGTCCAGAGTAAATGATTAATATTTTGTTTGTTCAGTGAAATGAATTAACAAATAACACGGGGAAAACTTAAAAGAATTAAAAGTTGCAGATGTAGGAAACCGTAAGAATATTACTTTTAGTGGGAGACCTGTTTTCAGGAAATGAGAGGAAAGTTGTTCGGGATAAAGAAAGTGGAATCTCCTGAGAAACACAAGAGTGTGATAAAAAAACAATTCTCTGGAAAGAACAGGTAATTAATTAATTACCTGTATTAACAGAGCAGAACTGTGGTGCAAATGAGCTAAATTATTTGCTAATACCAGAGCCCTTTTTATCAAACTTTTGGAGCAGGTGGTGAGATTTACTCAGAGCACATCTGCCTTCCTAATCCCTTCTACTTAGGCAAATATTAAAATTAATTACACTCCTTGCACCTCCTTTGGCAGTGGTAATGCCTAGTACTGTATTTACCAGACAGAATATTAAAAATTCACTGCAAATAATCCTCAAGTAATTAAAAGTTGTTTCAATTGCAGTTTAAAAGCTGATTAAATTCATTTTTCAACAGCTTATAAAGAATGACACAGTCTCCTGATCTACCCACCTCACTTGTAGATTTTGGTAAGTACAGGTTATCTTCTGAAGTAAAATTATTTTACCTTTTCAAGAGTTGGCATATAACCAGTCTCCCTTTCTTCACCCTCCACTTGCTAATCAAACTATCTATTCTTCTCCCCTCTTTACTCCAACAAAAAAAGTAAAATGCTTCCTGAGCTCATCCCTATTACCCCTAAGTCATTAAGTCAATGGACTTTTTTAGAGGCCTTTGGCCTCTCAGTAGAATTTTACCTCTCTGACCATCTCCCCTTGGTTTGCCTTTTGTTCCCCCTCCCCTTGGCTTTAATAATAAAACAGATTCCTGATTTCTTCTCCTACTGCTCTGGCTAGTCCCTCACAATCCCTTGTGCACACATCCTCAGACTGCTGGCAGGTTACTGTGTAGTCTTTCTTTTCTTCTTACCCTTACTCCTCCCTTGGCATGTTCTCTAGGGAGTCTTGAAGTGTGTAAGCTGAGGTCATGCTCCTCCTCACAAGCCCAGCCATCTTCTAGCATTCCCTATTTCAATGAATGGATTCACCATCCAACCAGATGCAAGAGCCAGAGGTTCTGTAGTCATTCTTGCCATTTCCCTCTGCTTCACCTTCTATATTCAATATATCACCCAGAGGTGCCAGTGTTCCCTCCTCAAGACAACAGAAGAAACAAATGGATCCACTTCTCTCTACTCCCCCACCATCATCCTAGCCCTCACTACTGGTATTTCTCATGCGAACACTGTAATAGCCTAACTACCCTGCCTGAATTCACTCTGCTCTCTACTAACCCTTCTTCAATACTCAGCAGAAGTAATAGTCTCCCAAGGAAAATCTAGCCATGCCACTTCCATACCTGAAGCTCTTCAATGGTTTCCCATTGCTTTGAGGATAAATGTGAAACCTCTTGTCTAAGGTTATATATAGGATCTGAATGGTCTGGTCACTCCATCCTCGTCTTACACCATCCTCTTTCAATCTAGCTGCTCCATCACAGCTTAGCTGTCTTCCTAAGGCACTCTGTATTCACCATGCTCTCTGTCAGAGCATGCACTGCTCCTGAGTCCTCTGCTCCAGTGGCCTCAGTTTACTATCCTGCCGACTACGCCACTGTCAGAGCACTCTTTTTAAAAAAATGTGTTTTATTGATCTCAGGGAGGAAGGAGGGGGAGAGACAGAGAGAGACAGAGAGAGAGGGAGAGAGAATAACACTAATGATGGGAGAGAACCATTGATAGACTGTCTCCTGCACACCCCCCTACTGGGGACCAGGCCCACAACCCGGGCATGTGCCCTTGACTGGAATCAAATCCGGGACCCTTCAGTCTGCAGGCAGATGCTCTATCTACGAGCCAAACACTGCATGCTGGTACAAGTGTGGGAGTACAGGTTCTGATCCTGTCCAACTATGCTAACTGTAGGGTCTGAGCCCCTCTGCCAGGGGCTGAACCTTCTTGGATGCTGGGTGGTAGATAGAGAAGCCATGAGAAGTTGTGGGTGTGTAAGAATGAGTCTTTATTACAGGCCAAGTCGCCATTGCTAACAAGGAGAATCAGACAAAACAATTCTTCACAGCAGTCCCATACAGGCAGCCGCACACTGGCTGGTTAACAAATACATCTTTCCCACAAAGCAGCAGCAGCCTCTGCACCTATAGCTAGTATCTGAGCAGCTGTGTGTTTCCTCTAGACCAAGCATGTCAAACTCGCAGCAAATAAATGAAGCAAACCCCCAATTTTGAAATTGCACAATTAGTGGAAGTCAGGGTTAAAGGATAAAACTAATTTATACACAAAGTATTACTCACATGCAGTATTTTGGACATAGCAAGGGCTGAAGGAATATCTGCTGAATACATGAACTTGTATATACATGATACACAATTCAAAATAAAATTCTGAGGGTTATAGACAGATTCAGCTTGGCTTCTATTGTCTCAAAAAAATTTATGACCAAAGCTTTAAAGTTATAGGGAACTGGACTTTCAATATTTTAAGAGAATAAGCTACCCAAAAACGGAATGACAAAGGCTGCCTTAGGAGGTAATGAGTCTCCATCACTAGAGATTTTCAAGAAAAGTCTATATACCATTTGCCAAAGATATTACAAAGGAATGTGTGAGATATTTCTGTAATGTAACTATTGTTCAGAATAATTGCTTCTGAAAGAACCATGCCTAAAATACCTTGTCTCCCACAATGCATAATATAGTATCTTACAGAGGGCAGAAGTTCAGTAGATATCTGCTGATTAAAGCAGTTTATTCCTTTCAGAGCCTACAGCAGTTCTTTTTAATATATTTTACGGTAGCTGATATCTACCCTTGAAGGGTGAATTTAATTTTTGGAAATAGGAAAAAGACATTAGAAGTCAAGTTTGATGAATAAGGCAGATAAACTAGGCCATAAATTTTGGCGTGTAAAGGATTTAAAATGGTAGTGAGATAATAATGTCTGTAATAATTTAGCACTGTGTCTGGCACACTGAGTTTTGGGCACTGTCATTATTATAAACTGAATCTGAGGGCTAATTCTCAAAAAGGACTTAAGTAAAGGTAACATTGTAAGAATGAAAGTACAGCGATTCTTTTAAAAGAAAGAAACTCTCACTGGCTGGTGTGACTCAGTGGTTGAGCATCATCCCATGCACTGAGAGGCTGCTGGTTCGAGTCCTGGTCAGGGCACATGCCTGGGTTGTGGCCTTGATCTCTAGTAGGGGGTGCCAGCAAGGGGCGCCTGCAGGAGGCAGCAGATCGATGTTTCTCTCTCATTGATGTTTCTCTTTCCCTCTCCCTTCCTCTCTCTCTAAAATCAATAAAAACATATTTAAATAACTTTTAAAAAGAAAAGAAACTAATTTGGATACATAGACATTCTCAGGTAGAACATTTATTAAAATCAGTCTCAACACTTAGTTGTACTATTGAAACTATATCCCATTTTCCCGGAACCATGACTACAAGGGTAACTATTATAGAATTTGGCTAAGCATTTTTGCTGTAAAGCATTGGATGCAAAACCCTCAAGTCTACAGGTTTATCCTATACTAGGGGCCCGGTGCACGAAATTCGTGCACTGGGTGTATGTGGGGGGGAGTGTCCCTCAGCAAAGCCTGCCCCCTCTCACATACTGGGAGCCCTCAGGCGTTGACCCCCATCACCCTCCAATCGCAGGATCGGCCCCTTGCCCAGGCCTGACGCCTCTGACAGAGGTGTCAGGCCTGGGCAGGGGACCCTCATTTCCCCCCATCACTGGCTCTGGCCCCCGCCCAGGCCTGATGCCTCTGGCCCAGGCATCAGGCCTGGGCAGGGGACCCCCAGACCCCTCCGATTGCTGGCTCTGCCCCTTGCCCAGGCCTGATGCCTCAGCCAGAGGTGTAGACCCCCATCACCCTCCGATCGCCTGATCGGCCCCTTGCCCAGGTCTAACGCCTCCGCCAGAGGTGTCAGGCTTGGACAGGGGACCCCCATCTCCCCCCGATCACTGGCTCTGGCCCCCGCCCAGGCCTGAGGCCTCTGGCCCAGGAATCATGCCTGGGCAGGGGACTCCCATCTCCCTCTGATCGCTTGCTCCACCCCCCGCCCAAGCCTGACGCCTCTGACCCAGGCTTCAGGCCTGGGCAAGGGGACCATCATATCCCCCCAATCCCCGGCTCAGCCCCCCACCCAGGCCTGATGCCTCGGCCAGAGGAGTTGACCCTCATCACCCTCCGATCACCAATCACCGGATCGGCCCCTTGACCAGGCCTGAGGCGTCCGGCTTGGGCAGCGGGGACCCGCAGCGGCAGCAGCCCCGCGATCGTGGGCTCCGCTTTAGGCCCAGGCAAGGGACCCCTAGCTCCCGGGACTGCCAGCTTCGACCAACCGTGTCCAGCTCCCATCGCTGGCTCCACCCCTACTTCCTGCTATCACTGGCCAGGGCGGCAAAGGCGCCTGATTCTCTGATCATGGCTGGGGGGCAGGGCAAAGGCGGCCCCAGGGCCGCCTTTGCCCTGCCCCCCAGCTCTTAGCTCCCCCCTGGGTTTCCGATCACTGTCAGTGGCAGGGGGCATCTTCCTGCTTTCCCTTTCGCCTCCCTGCATTGTGCCTACATATGCAAATTAACCGCCATCTTGTTGGCAGTTAACTGCCAATCTTAGTTGGCAGTTAACTGCCAATCATAGTTGGCAGTTAACTGCCAATCATAGTTGGCAGTTAATTTGCATATAGCCCTGATTAGCCAATGAAAAGGTATCGTCGTACGCCAATTACCATTTTTCTCTTTTATTAGTTTAGATGAGCATCCAATATGAAAATGTCTCTTAAATACAGGCATATCCTTTGGGGGCCTTTCAGTTGGTTGAGCGCTCCACACATTTTGCTGATGTGCTGATATTAGCAATCTGACTTTTCCTCCAAAAGAGAGAACACAGAAGAAAAAATAGAAATTGGAACCTTGTCCAGGAAACTGAGATTATAATGTGTATGCTTTAATTAGAGTGCTTTAAAAATGTGAAAATGAAGCAAAACCTTTATCACCTGCTATTTCCAGAGAAGAAGAACACTACACATTTGGCGACTAAGCAGAGAAAAAACACACCTGGGATCTCTCAGTGAGCCTGACCTTTTCTGGGAGGGCTGCTGAATGTCTCTGCTGTGGCTCTGCCTTCTTCCTTGTAGACTTCATCACTTTAGTCTCTGAAACGAACTCCACATCAGAGTCCGTCCCTTCCGTGTTGCTCTTCCAGCTTCTTTGGGCGGCCGGGAGCTCAAAGGATGCAAGAGACTCATGCTTCAAGTCATAACCCGAAGGCCTGATTTTCCGAGGTTTTGTTTTTTCCTTAAACAACAAAGGATATGTTTTTATTTTTTAGTAGTCAGCTTATTTCTCATTAAGCACCATTTTTCTAAAAACCTTACAATACTAGGTGATATTTATTACTAATAAAAACCTTAAAAAGCAGAAGCTTAGAAACAGACTTTAGCAAATGTATACCACTATAATGGCTCATTCAGAATCAATAGAGCTGGGCTGAGTCAACAAATCTAATTTTGAGGATTCAGAAGACCCCAAATTGAGAACAGTGTGCTTCTTGATTCCTTCCAACAGAGATTTACTTGCCTTTGGCTCCCTGGTGCATATATATATATATATAAATAATCTGCTTATCTAAATGTTGGCTGGGGTTTATCAATCCCATAATCTGCCTGTTAACAAATGTGAACTAAAATTATAATTTTCCATGTTTTCTGTGTGATGGTATAACTGAAAGCTTTATGTAAAGATTTATAAATTTTCCCTCTACATTTTAAATTTTAGATAAAATAATTTGAGAAATATAATACAACTAGAGGCCCAGTGCATGACATTTATGCACTGGGGGGGGGGGGTCCCTCAGCCCAGCCTGCACCCTCTCGCAGTCTGGGACCCCTTGGGGGATGTCTGCCTGTGGACAACCCCTGAGGGGTCCTTAGTGCTGCCACAGAGGCAGGAGAGGCTCCCACCACTGCTTCTGCGCTCGCCAGCTGTGAGCCCGGCTTCTGGCTGAGTGACACTCCCCCTGTGGGAGCGCACTGACAACCATAGGGCTCCTGCATTAAGCATCTGCCCCTTGGTGGTCAGTGTGTGACATAGCAATTGGTCGTTCCATTGTTTGGTCAATTTGCATATTAGGGTTTTATTATATAGGATATGACATTTAGCAAACATAAGAAACAATGTAGAAATTACACATATAACATATTTCTAGGCAAATATATCCAGATAGTCTCTCTCTTCATATTAAATATATAAATATATGTATCATATATATCCATTGAAAATATTGGAAAGAAATATATTAAAATATATTAAATGGTCATCAGCTCTAGGAAGTAAGACAATACATGATTTAAATTTTCTTATTTATATTTTATTTTCTGTGTTTTCCTAATAAACATTTTTTCTTATTAATATCACCCTAATAAGAAAAATGGTGACAGTTTTAAAAGAATTCATTAGTGCTTCACTTTTTTTAAAAAAATATATTTTATTGATTTTATATAGAGAGGAAGGGAGAGGGATAGAGAGCCAGAAACATCGATGAGAGAGAAACATCGATCAGCTGCCTCCTGCACAACTCCCACTGGGGATGTGCCCGCAACCAAGGTACATGCCCCTGACCGGAATCGAACCTGGGACCCTTCAGTCCGCAGGCCGACACTCTATCCACTGAGCCAAACCGGTTAGGGCCACTTTTTTAATATATCTTTTGTTGTTGACAATATTACAGATAATCTCCCATTTACCCCCCTTTATTTCCCTCCTCCCAGAGTGCTTCACTTTTTGAAGCTCATAAACCATGATGACATTTGGCCCTTGATAAGTCTTATCCTTTATATGAAAAACATCACACAAATGGCTCAATCCTACTTTAATCACTCACCTTAGATGCTGAAATTCGGCAGATGGTAGTGGACTCAGCAATCCTGCTTTTTGGTATAAACTGAAGCTATTATGGAAAAAGTCATTAGACAAATGTGAGTAACAAATAACTTGCAATTGGCATATTACAATAATTCAATATTCTTCACTTCTTAGAAGTTTCAAGATTGCATATCCTCACCGATAATTGATCATTACTTAAGGGTTCCCTTCCAGTTCAGATGTTCTGATTAGTGGGGACTGGATGGTAAAAGAGAACCCGATGGCTGTTGAAACATTATAGATCAAATGTCTCATGAGCAAGGTCAGGGTGCCCCTGCATCAAACACCATCTCCCCAGGACTCTCTCCCCTTTCAGAGACCCTGGGTTCCCTACTCTGAGGTCCCAGCATCTGGAATGCATTCTGACCTTCAGCAATAGCTCCGTCTAGGTCAGAGCTCCAGGCCTGAGCTTCAAGGGACTTTTGAGGGTAGAGTGGCTTTATCCCTCCTCGCTGGATGCTGCCTTATCCCCCTCATCCAGCTGCTGCCTTGCAAGCAGAGGCAGGGCTAGAGGGAGAGGAAGCATTTGCTCTCCCTGAAAAAGAAGCACCTTTTACGCTAAATTGGCCGTGCTGATCATTACCCTAAAATGATGAGACACTAATGAAATACACAGAGAGAACATAAAGAACAACGCAGGCTCTGCACCCCAGGCCCAGCTTCACTCCCCTCGGGTTGGAACCCTGAGAAGGGGACCACTTGCACCTCCTTTCAGTGTGCCCATCATCTCTTACTGTTCCATTGCAGTATCAGCTCGGTCCAGATTCTCTAAGACAGGATATTTACATTGCTCTTATATGTACCTATCCCCCAAATTGGTCCTGACTCTGATTAAGGGTGAGATCTGTTCTCTGCAGAAAATTTTTTAGATGTGGATGGAATGCAGCGATTTTTAAATAGTGCCTTTTCCTCTTTGCTCAGATCCAAATGCCCCTTGGTGCATCTTATAAATTCCAGATATCTTCAAGGCAATCCTTCCAAAACTGAATCCACTATTTTGCCTCTACCTACACTCACCCCCAACCAGTACTTCCTAGAGCATTCCCCTTTCTTTTTTTTAAATGTATTTTTATTGATTTCAGAAAAGAAGAGAGAGGGAAAGGGAGAGAAACATCAATGATAGAGAATCATTGATCGGCTGCCTCCTGCACACTCCACATTGGGAATCGAGCCTGCAACCCAGGCATATATCCTGATCAGGAATCAAACTGTGACCTTCCGGTTCTTAGGTCAACACTCAACCACTGAGCCACACCAGCCCAGCAGTGGATTCCTCTTTCGACTAATGACATCACCATACACCCAGCCATCCAAGCTAGGTTATCTTTGGCTGATCATCACTCTCAATCCCTCCCACCTAATCAGTGATCAAGCCTTGTGGATTTCTCCACTTAAATATATTTTAAATTCAAAACTTTACACTGGCCTCAAATAACCATACTTTTTGTTGATGTTGTTGTTAATCCTCACCCAAAAATATTTTTCCATTGATTTTTAGAGAGAGTGGAAGGGAGTGGCAGAGACAGAGAAAGAGAAACATCATGTGAGAGACACATCAAATCTTGCCTCCTCCTGGTACATGCCCTGACCAGAATCTAACTGCTCTAACCACTTAGCAACTGGCTAGGGTAAATAACCATACTTTTTAAAGGCTTTTATCATTTCTGATTGAACTATTTTCTATAATCTCCCATTTTCTTGCTTCTAGTTCAGAGACTTTTCTAGACCTATGTCACAACCACTTTCTATACAATATTATTCTCTTTATTAAAATATGGAAGAGGAGGAGGAAGGGTGGGGGTAGATGACATTCTCAAAATTAAATGCATGTAATTAGAATCACCTGGTAAGTGTTTAGAGAAAACTACCGATTCCATGTTCTTAAGCCCTAGAATTCTCAATGAATTGTGTGGAGTGGGGGTGCCTAGAGTCAGCATTTTATGGAACGCTCCACGTGACTCTATATGCAGTCAGGACTGAGAACCACCAGCCTAGCAGACAGAGTCTCATTTCTACAGCACTGAGCATATGGAATGGCCCATACATTCAAGTCCCTTAAATGGAACCAAACAGCACCTACCATAACGTAACAATCAGCTTTCCAATGACTGTTGCCTAAACTTTTAAATTCCTCTTCTTAGCCATTTTCCACCCCTCTGATGCCCCCTGTTGCCCTCACAGACTCAGTCCCCAATCCCTATTTCCCAGGTTGACTTTTATGTTCTCATGCTTTTGTGATAGCGAACCTTTTGAGCTCAGCGTGTCAGCATTTTGAAAAACCCTAACTTAACTCTGGTGCCGTGTCACATACAGAAATTTTTTGATATTTTCAACCATAGTAAAACAAAGATTTATATTTTTGATATTTATTGTATATATTTAAATGCCATTTAACAAAGAAAAATCAACCAAAAATGAGTTTGCGTGTCACCTCTGACACGCGTGTCATAGGTTCACCATCACTGGTATAACCTATTTCCTTTGCCTGTAATAACTTCCCAATCTTTTCCATTTTTTAGAGCAGGGGTCCTCAAACTACGGCCCGTGGGCCACATGCAAATACAAGTACTGTATTTGTTCCTGTGTTTTGTTTTTTTTTACTTCAAAATAAGATATGTGCAGTGTGCATAGGAGTTTGTTCATAGTTTTTTTTTAAACTATAGTCCGGCCCTCCAACGGTCTGAGGGACAGTGAACTGGCCCTCTGTTTAAAAAGTTTGAGGACCCCTGTTTTAGAGAGTTCACTCATCCTTCAAGTCTCAGTTCAAATTTAATACATTCTAAATACATCTCCCAATTCCCCAAGGGAAAATTGCTTTATCTTCTATGCCTCTGTAGTATAATTTCTTTTTAGATGTTTATATAGATAATATATTCACATGGAACAACATATATTTTTAAGTCTATTTTTTAAGTTTCCTTACTACTCCATTCTCCATCTGTCCAGTTCACATTCCTCTAACAAATAACCACTGTTGCTCCTTTTTTGTTTATATTTCCAGAGATTTGTTTGCACATTGTATACAAGCATATATAAATAAATTGTCCCCACTTTTTTGAGGTAGGGAAAAATGGTAGCATTTATATACATAGTCTGTATCTTGCTTTTTTACTTAAGGAGTATATATATATATATATATATATATATATATATATATATATCCATCCTTGAGATCTTTCTCTGTTAGTACTTTAAAAGTTTCTTCATCCCCTTCTTCAGCTGCATTGAAGTTTCTTATTACTAGTATTATTGTCTCTTTTTCCATGCATTATTTGTAGGTTTTGCTTTATGGAACTCAACACTACATTAACTGGAGTGAGAGATTTGTAATTGATACATCTTCACTGTGAACTACTGACTTTTGCCTAATTAAGTGCCCTTCCCTGCACTGTTTAAAGTTTTCCCCTTGAATTTCAACTTGTCTGATTTTAGGCTGGACCCCTAATTTATTTTCGTATATTTATTTGAATTCAACCCTTCTGCATTACCGTTTTAGATGTATGTCTTGCATACAGTGCAGGCTTGATCTTTGCTATGTGATACAACCTGAAGTTCTTTATCCTTTATTAAGGTAGGCTTAGGCCATTTATATGCATTGATTTATGTGTTTGGTATTAGTTGTCATATGATTTTATTTTGGGTTTTTTTATAATTTCTCTTAAGTTTTTAATGATATAGTCCATTTTGTGTGTGTGTGTGTGTGTGTGTGTGTGTGTGTGTGTGTGTGTGTAGGTACTTCTGATATGTAGGTTTTTTTCTTTGTGTACCATTATAATGACAACTTTATATAATACCCTTATTGTTAGTTCTATTTTAGATAGTGTCTGTAAGTTTCCTATTCTGAATAGTAACAAAATTTATTTTCTCTTCCCTCTTTTCTCACATTCTCTGATATTTATTGATATTATCTTTGTTAGTGTTTATACTAGTACCAAAAAGTATGTTTAAATTGCTTAAATGATAGATCTTATTCCCTAGTATAAGTCATACAACTTACCTTTCACCTTTCATTCTTGACTCCTATTTTTGTTAGCTGGATCATTACTACATTTCCAGGATATTTACACTTGGTTTGATACCTAATGTTACATGAGTTTTTGTCTTATTTTTAGAATTAAATGCAGTCAATGCTTATTTCCAGTTCTTTGCTGTAGAATTTTATGATTTCTTGACTGGTTCAAATTTAACCTCTAGTTGTTTCCTCAAAAGGAATCATGAGAACAAAATTGCTTGAAGTGTATTTTTTTTCTATTATCAAAATTCATTTGTAGATTTTTTTATTTGAGAATGGTATGGTGAATATAAAATTATTGGTTTACAACTTCTTTCCTTAAGGATCTTATAGCTTACTTCACTACCACCTGGAGCTGAGGCTTTTGTAGAGAATTTGAAGCCAATCTATTTTTTTTCTCCCTGTAAGTGATTTGGTCTTTATGTCTATTCACCAAAGGATTACTTTTCTTTACAGTTGAGTAACTATACTAGAATATGTTTTGTTGTTGACTATTCTGAAACAGTTTTCCCTACCATGTTTCAAATACATAGCTTGAAGTTCTATTTTTTTCTTGAAAACTTTTTCTGACTTATACCTTTAAAAATGTGTTCTGCCCTCACTTTTTCTTTGGGTACTCCAATTATGCAAATAGTGACTCTTCTTTTATTAGGTGTATTAACTTCTCTCCCACAATCTTGGAGGGAAAAAATGTCTATCCTCTTACCCTAAATTAAACTCTATACCTGAGTTCTAGTAATCCTTCTTTCCTGCTTTTGCTGGAATTTTTCTACATCAATCAGGCCTCATCTCTGCTGTGAACTTTCTCCAATTGCATTGGTTCCTTTCTCTTAGTCCAGAAACATTGCCAAATCTCTCCCAACTACAAATTTCTCCCAACCTTAACTGTCCTCTTACCTTCACCCCTATCTTCTCTGATCCTTCAGTAAAAGTTTTCTAAAGTAGCTTATTACTTATCACTCCCATTTCTTTACTTTCCATTGACTCCTCAACCAACCTGGCTTAATGTTTGAAACTTATCTTGCTTATCTGAAAAACAACTTTAAGTTATAAAAACCAATGGATCAAGATAATGAGAAGACAAACCACAAACAGGAAGAAAATGTTTGCAAAAGAAACATCTGGTAAAACATCAAAGTGTTATTCAAAATGTACAAAGAACTCTTTAAACTCAACAACAACAAAGAAAAAAACAAGCTACTGATTAAAAATGGGCCAAAATATATATGTAACCTTACATTCACTGCAGCATTATTTACAAGTAGAGGCCCGGTGCACAGGATTCATGCACTGGTGGGGGGCGTGGCCTGCGGGGATTGACCACTGTGGGAGCACCACTCATCTTGGTCAGCTGAGAGGCATTCCCACTGTGCGGGCGTACTGACCACCATGGGGCAGCTCCTGCGTTGAGTGTCTGCCCCGTGGTGGTCAGTGCACATCATAGCGACTGGTTGACTGGTCATTCTGGTCGTTCCGCCATTCAGTCGCTGGGCTTTTATTATATAGCATAGCCAAGACATGGAAACAACCCGTCTGTCCTTCAGTGGATAATTGGATAACGAAAATGTGGTACATGTATATAATAGAATACTATTTAGCCATAAAAAAAGATGAAATGCTGCCATTTGCTACAACATGGATGGATCTTGAGAATATTATACTAAGTGAAATAAGTCAGACAAAAAGGACAAGAACTATATGATTTCACTCATATGTGGCATCAAACAAATAAACAAAAAGAACCAAACTTATAAATACAGACAACAGAATGATGGTGACCAGAAGGGAAGGGGGATGGACCAAGAGGGTAAAAGGGGTCAAATAGGTGACAAAAGGAAACTAGGCTTCTGAAGGTGAGCACATAATTGAGAATTCTCTTTACAGGGGAAGGATGATTCTAGACCACTGTGAAGCAAAGGTCACAGACAGACATCAGTTAGTTCTCTGGGACTGATTTAGAACCTCCAGAAGTGCCAAGAAACCCTCCTCCCCTCCTCCCCTTGTTCAAAATCAGAACAATCATGAAGTACAGTCCTTAAAACTGAATTCAAAATGTAAACCTTGGTCCTGAGTAAGGAGATTAGGTCAAGTGAGTAGCCTGCCTTGGAAGGAAGTTAAACACCTGTAACACCTGTACCCTATTCTGAGCAGACTTAGGACCTGAGATGCACCCAGGATACCAGGCAGCCTCTGGCTGTCCCTGATTAGCATGCACGCTAATTGGAAAATGGATGAACATACAGTTCAGGTGCTTAAGGAATTTTTGTAGGGCAGAGATGAAAGAGGCATATTGGTAGTGAAACCCAAATTAGTGTTCCCTCCATTAAAAATCATTTCAGGCAACACACTTGAACCTCTACGTGAATCTCTGTGGATGGAATAAAAATGACTGACTGACATGTGGCAAGACTTCCTCTCACCGTCAAAGCTACTCCTGTCCCTTTTGGAGTAAGGATGAGCTCCCTCTGGACTCACACTGCTATGTGCCTCTGTGGCAACATTTGGTCACTTCTGTGAAACCCAGGAGCAAACAGCAATGGATGGTATTCCTTGGTCCCAATCTCCAGGGCAGAATAGGCTGACTTATGAATCCAGGAGCAGGGACTATCCTGGTCTCATCACAGAACACTGCTCTCAAGCCAGATTGTACTGAAGACCCTCTGACTGCTGGTGCTGTCCTGTTTGTTTTGTAAACTAAGAATGTTGTTCTGTCTGGTAGTGTGACATCAATTCCTCAAGAAGGGATAAAAGAATAATCTGCATAAGCAATTCAAGTTAAGAAGTTGTTTCTAACAGTGAGCCAGGGGTGATGGTGGGAGGCATGCAAGATGTTTGCCTTCAAGAAACTTCTCAACTAGTTCATCATGGGCAATTCGTTTAATGTCTCATTTGCTATGCTGTGAGCACAGGGCCCACAAGTGTGAATATGTTATGCATCATCCCTTTTGGAAAAGCACTGCATCACCATAGAGAAATGAGATCTTTGTAGGGAGAGTAATAAAGTAAAATATTTCAGCTACAGTGTGTATAATAGCCTCTTGTTAGACAAAGGACTTTAGGTGTCATAAATTTTAGATTATGGCAGTTTCTGTAAGGAAGCTGAAAAGTACTCTTGATGAATAAATATGTTTCCTAAGACATCTGTCTGCATAATTATACAGATTTGAAATCTCAGCATCCTACACAATAATGACACATTAAACAGATGAAATTGTAAAATGGGAAAAAGTGTTCACATTCTTCATTACAGAGTTATACTTAGATATGCCATTTCAACTGGAAAACATAGCTAAATGTTAAGCATGTCTTCTCTCTCCACATTTATTGCTAAAACAACCAATGTGGGACTTGTCGGCTTAAACTACATATTGTTTGTGTCCACGTGAGCACTACAAAAGAAAAGGATGCTATTGCTGGAGTTCTTTTTCAATAGGCGTGGAGTTTTACAAAGGCTACTCATTGATGCAAAGACTGTGAACACAACAAATAAAATCCAAATACAGTCTCCGCACTCCCATCCAAATACACTTTATTTTGAGCAAGTGTAAGGACATTTTGGTTTACAATAACATATGCAAAAGGTTTAAGTGCAACCTATGTAGAGTCAACCAATCCACTCAAATGAGAAATATTTCTTTTGTACTTATTTGTAAAGAATTCTGCATAAATCAAATTCCTTTGGCAAACACCTGTTACGTAAAAGATCCAGGCGTAAGTGTTGTTGGGAATGCCAAAGATAAATAAAAATGGTCCCACCTTTCAGAAAGCTTACAGTCTAATATGGGAGACATTATATACACAAGTAACTATAATACCAGGGATAAAGAAAAATTTGCTTGAAAAAAAAGACACCCATCAAGGACAAACGGAAATGAGAGAAGACTTCATACAGGAATGACATTAGTTTCAGATCCTGAAGGGTGAGGGGAGAGGAAGGTGACAAAATGACAAAACAGCAGGAAGAAGAGCACTCGGAGCAGCATGGAAGCGGAGAACATGCTAAGGAGCACGGAGCAGCTCAGTAGGAGACCCTATAGGAGGGAAGAAACTAATTCAAGAAAAGTAACTGGTCTCGAATAAGAAAGCCTGGACTCACTGTAGGATAAGAAATAAATATTGATTAGAAAATTTAACTGCCGAAACCGGTTTGGCTCAATGGATAGAGCATCGGCCTGCGGACTGAAAGGTCTGGGTTCAATTCCGGTCAAGGGCACGTACCTGGGTAGCGGGCACATCCCCAGTAGGAGATGTGCAGGAGGCAGCTAATCGATGTTTCTCTCTCATCGATATTTCTAACTCTCTATCTCTCTCCCTTCCTCTCTGTAAAAAATCAATTTAAAAAAAACTAAAAAAAAAGAAAAGAAAAGAAAATTTAACCCAGAAAGACCTAGAAAGCACATAAGCAATACAGCCCATTTGCACAAACATATTGATTATATAAATGCTAGTGCCCCAGTGCACAGATTCGTGCACAATGAAAAGAAATTAATTAGAAAGTGGCTGGCAGGCTGGACTGGGCGAGATGGGCTGGACACGCCCTGGAGCCAACCTTCCTTGGTCCCTCCCTGGCCAGCCGCACCTGGGCCAGCACCGTGGGTCAAAGGTTGTCTGTGGAGTGGGCGGGATCCCTCTGGCAGGTGGGGTCCCTTGGCCTGGCCTGCGGGGATCCAGCTAAAACTGGCTCTCCGACATCCCCCAAGGGGTCCCGGATTGCGAGAGGGTGGTTCACAGGTGACGCACCCTGGAATCGGGTTCCTTTCTCTCTGGTTCCGGGTGCATCACCTGAGAACCGCAGCTGCCAAGTCACCACAGCTTGGCAGCTCCTGTGTTAAGTGTCTGCCTCCTGGTGGTCAGTGCACATCAAGCTACCAGTTGGACGGTCAGATAGTCGCTTAGCCTTTTACATATATAGATACTACCCATTAGCATCGCTTATGTATAAATGGGTAAATATGAGTAGGCTTCATTCAGGGAATTAATTTATCATCTTTCTTCTAAGGACTGAGAGCATCAAGTGGATTTAAAGTGATGCCAAAAAACCCTGAATGAAATGTATCCCAAACTATATTTCTTGGGCACAATCAAGACACATTCATCCTTGCCATACAACTGAAGGTAGAAGAGAAACTAATTTGTAAGTTAAAACAAAGAAAGGGAGAAGTGTAGCTCTACTTTATGGTTTTAAATTGTCGTCTGGGTTTAATGAAAAACAGAATAAAAATTATGCAGATAATAGGCCAACTAGTAGCTGAACAATTCGATACAGGGAAAATGGAAATGCTTCATAGTTTGGCCATCAGGTGGCACTAGTTACTCATTATAGAAAACGGCAGGTACTAAAGGGGTGAGCTAGAAAAGCAGTTAGGAACAGATTACTCCTTCATTTACTCAGAAAGGAGAAAGTGGAGTGGACTGTTTCGGAAGCACAAGGAATAAAGAGGGTCTTGGCTAGCTGACACAGCCTATCCATTATATCCTGAATTTGAGCTCACCTATTAGATTTATTAGGGAAAACGCACACATTTCCCTAACAAATATGATGTTTGTTGCCTTTGTAAATGTTCTCGGGTCCTTTTTGTCTGTATTTATCCTGTGAGAGCATGAGATCAGTGCTAGAATGAAGCAAAAAGGAAACAAATCCCAACTTCACTATTTAAAGATGTGTGGCTTGGTTCAAGTTATTTAACTTCTTTGAACTGTACTTCCCTCTGTTGTTATAATTGATGAAATTAGCTGGAATGTGGTGAGGATTTTATAAGACACCGTCCGTTGAAATGACAGCTCTGGACCTAGCTACTTCATTTTCTCCCAGAGGAACGGGTCCAATCATTGGAATACCTCTTTTATCGGAATAGTGTTCTAAGTCATTGTGGCTCTTCCCTAACTAGGGCGTCCTGTGGGTGGTGCTCTTAGAAGTTAGACTGAGTCACTCTACACACCAGTGGAGGATATGAGGGGTGGAGAAGAAGTTGTAGCTGATTTCTCATACTAGTACCATAATGCTACCTTGCCATTATTCGATCCCTCCTGGTTGTCAGTGACAAAAGTCCAGAACCACAGAATCTAAGATCCAGAACGGTATTTGATTTATATAGTCAACTGTCCAATTTTTAGATCAGGATACCTTCTGCCATGAAAGTTGAAGCACAAGAGAGTAAGAAGTGGGGTGTGCAAATTTAGGTCATTTTTATACTTGCTTCACAGGTCTGGTCAATGGATAAGTAGGCATTTGTAGTCGGAAGCAGGATGAGAGAGCAGGAGGTGGGCAAACGATAATTACCTGGCATGCCTCTAATTATTTCCTGATATTGAGATGCTAGGCTTATTTTCACAAAATGGAGCAATCTATATCCTTTGAACTGGTGGAAGTAGGTTTCTATCTGAGTGCTGCTAAACATCTTTGTTTATATTTGAAACAGACTGAATCGGCAAACCTGGCTCAACTTTTTATGAAAAAGTCAACTACCGAGAAAGAAAGAATAAAAAGAATGGATGGCCCAAATCTGTTATTCCACCAGGGACCATCAATCAAAACCTCTACCTCACTAATGAATAAAACATCCAATCCTAACAAACAGAAAGGCAGTTAAGACTTCATGATGGGCACTGGTACTTGCAAGGACCAGCTCTGGCCTTTACCTTATAGGGAAAAAACAACAACAAAGATCAAATCAATTCAGGTTGTGCTGACTGCCTCCACAGAGCTACCAGGAGTGGTAAACAAAATAAGAAACCGAACAAATTTAGACATTCCACAGTGGAAAGATATGACTCCACCTAATTATTTATGAAAATAAGCACAGGCTGTGATACCCTTCTTTACTTCTGACCTGTTATAAAACCCAGGACTAGAGGCTCTAAATCTGTAGAGATTTGAGCTGCTTTTAGGGTGATAGGGAATGCATAGGAGAATGTATTCCCAAAGTGACTATCAGTATTTTCCCCCAAAGAAACCCTGAGACTCCAGGCTATAAAGGAGGGTCAGATTTCTTTGGCTGTGATATGCAAATCAGGTTTCAGATGGCAGCTGATTTGCATGGCAGATCCCTAGCTAGGGGGGAGCCCAGGAAAGAAAACAGAAACCGGGGTAAAAAAGAAGGCTTACCTTCTAAGAGCCCAGGAATACACATAATAATAAGGCATTAAGTCTAGGGGGTCTTACCTCCCTCTCTGCAAAAGACTTTTCGATTTGAATGAGCAGTTTATGTCCTGACACGTAGAGAGGGGTCACACATTTGGACATAGGCGGCTGACCTTCTCAAGTGCTATTTGAAGAAGTTGACATGCTATACTATTAAAAATTATTGAATTTAGGTGCCAAATCCATAAAGGAAACAGAGATCTAATGACTTTATTAGAGCAGAGATTAAAACAATATTTCTGCAAATTTTCCTTCACTTGAAATTGTCATGGTTACCTACATTTACTGATAGTAATGTTTTATTCATTGAATTTTCTTAACAATTAAATATGATTCTGAGTTTCTGTATTAACAGGCTAATATTTCTTTAAAAGAACAACTCTTTACCTAAAAATTCTGCCCTTAAGGAACAAGCTTAATAAATTTAAAAGGGCCTAACCTTTGGAGTCACGCAGACTGGTGTCCCAGTCTCAACCACTTGACCTTTGACATTCGGGGTGACCTCTATGAGGCTCTGCATGCATTCCTAGAATGGAAATAAGCTCCCCATTCCTCACACCACTGCTGTGCAGTTGGACTCAGATAACACATTCCAGTATTTTTTAAGAACTCTCCTCCTTGTCTGGCCCCCGGGACCCATTGTGGCTCACCTCTAGAACAGTCCTTAGGTCCAAAATTGGGAGGAGGCAACAAAAGAGGATGGAAAAAAGAGGCTGAATGTTTAACCTGGGTAAACCATTAGTCATTTGCACACATGAAACCAACAGCTCAAGCGTCAGGGTGGATTTTGAAAAGAATTAACTGCTTACCTCCAGCTGCTGTTCTGCCAGTTGATCCTGATACCTTCGGACTGACTCCTGAAGTCGCTTCTCTTTCTCATTTTTTGATAGTGATACTGTGCTCATGGTGCCCAGGGGGATGGGAGGTAAACGTTCCGCCTGATGACAACTTCACAATGAACAGGTACAAGAGATATATAATAACATCAGGAGGGAACATAAAACTATTTGCTGTCTGTAAAGGATTATTTACTTCTACAAGCATAATAAGTCTTTATGTCTTATTTCCAAAATTTGAATATAAGGGAAGAGCATTGTATTGATGACTTTAGGAAATACAAGACCTTAAATCATGAAAAAAAAGAGCTTAATGGGGGGGGGGGGGGGGGAGACAGCTAAATGGAAAAAAAGTGAAAGGTAGTATATATTTACCAGAATGAGAAAGCTCTTCATTACTAGTATTTACTAATGCTTTATTTATCTCCCATTATCAGGAAATGAGGCCTTTTGCAAAAATGTTTTTAGATAATTAAATCTTATCTTATTACTATTAAACATTCCCCTCCCCTCAAAAAAACATATTAGGGATAGAAATCCATCTGTCTGTCTACAATACACCAAACAGTTCTGCTTCTGAAACACACGGCCCCTCTGCATGCTGGTCCGGGATCACTGTGAAGGACCTTGATGTGACGCTCTAACTGACAGCCGCGGGGGAGTGGCAGAGTCCTTCACCAAATAACCCCCCAGCAACACCCCCTGCTGCAGCGTCCTTCTCTCCTGCTGCTCTCGGTGTATCTCTCTGCTTCCCAACCTCTAACCACCAGTGTGTCAACACATGTATATCATCAAGCAGAATTGTGTCTAAATGACAATAAACAGGCTGCGAATGAGGGTTTCCCCTGCTATGGCTACGAAAAGTGCTAATGACTTTTGGGACATACGATTTGAAAGGTTTGAGGCCTTTTCCCCTACTTTTGGTTTTGTGGCTCTGTGCTGGGAGCTGAGTTAGCCAAACTGTTGAAAAACTGAGAGATTATATTGTTCACCCTGGAATCGAGGCTTGGCAAGGATAAGAGGTTCAACTCCCACTGGGCATGGCTTTGTTCATGGCTGGTGATGTGCGGTTAAGGTCAAAATATTAAGGTCAAATCTTAAAGCCTGCTTTACATAGGTAATAGAAAAAGGAGAGGGAAGGGACAAAATACATGTGTATTAGACTAGGAGAGGGAGGAGGAGGAGGAGGAGGTTGGGAATAGAGAGACCTTCTCTCATCTGAAACAGTGCATAAGCACTTTTGATCTGAAGCCGATCAAACCCACAATTTCTTTGCTTTGTGGAGCTGCAGCTTATATATATCTTATACCTACCAACAGAGAACTACAAGCAAATTCAAGTACTACTGTGAAAGAACTTCACACACTTAATTCCACCCACATGTGGTATTTGTTGTTACTGAAATCAGGGACACCTACTATATATGTAGCCACCCGTGGTGTTGAGATGAAGACACCTGTGAGGCGGTACCTATAAGGTTCCTATAAGGTTCCTATTTCATGGGAGAAAAGAACCTTTTGGCATCATTAAGTTTTTATTCAAAAAAGAGAAACCCCAAGTATTTTATGAAAGTGCTATCCATTCAAATGTCTTCAAAAAAATTTTTTTTAAAAAAGTTAAATTTTTGAAAAAAAAAGTTAACTTTTAATATACAATTCCATATGTTTAGCGAAGCATGGACTTAAAAAGAAATTATAAGTATAAAAGAACTTTGTGCATTTTAGGCTTGGTCCATCAGTTTTCTGTCAACATGGCTAAATTTATCTTGCCTGTCGTCACAAATGGACTATTCTGATGTGCAAAAGAGACAGAATTAGTGCAGCTTTGAAACAGTGCTCTCTGATGGCATCACCACTTTTCAAGGAGAAAAGGGCAAGAGTATAAGTAATGATAATTTGGCAATAAAGAAACTGTAGAGGGTAGTCTCCGAGTTCTATGGGTCTGACCACGACTAAGACTGATCTATGAAATCAAGGTACTTGGTTAGTTCTGTGGAGAGGGGCCAAAATTCTCCAGGGACATGGCAGATTGACTTTACAAGGGGTTCAGCTAGACCCAGAAAAGATGCAAAAGATACTAGTATTACACCCCACTCTAGGTGATGGGAAGCTGAGTTAAAAAGAGATTGGACCCCAGCTGGGGTAGCTCAGCGGACTGAGCTTGGTCCCATGCACCAAGAGGTCACCAGTTCAATTCTTGGTCAGGGTATATGCCCAGGTTGCAGACTCGATCCCCAGGAGAGGGTGTGTAGGAGGCAGTTGATCCATGTTTCCATCTCTCCCTCTCTCTCCCTTCCTCTCTTTCTAAAATCAATTAAAATGCATTAAAAAATGAGAGAGAGAGAGAGAGATATATTGGACATTTGTCCAAGGTTTTTCACAGCTAACAGAGCTAGGAGTCAAACCCAGGCAGTCTGGTCCAGGGTCTGAACTCTAAAACACTATCCTATGCTGTACAAAAAGTTCTTAGCTCACAATAAGTGATCAATGTTATTAACTATTCTTTTGGTTTTTTTGTTGTTGTTGTTGTTGTTTGAGGGTTAGGGGCTTAGGTCAATTTTATTTACATTTTCAAGCACAGGTCTTTCAACACAGAAATTTAAAAACAACAGTAGCCACAAACTTCTATTAACACTTTGATAAAAATAATGATACTGGTTATAAAAACACTACATATCAGACAATTAATACTGAAAGTAAGCCAACACTTTATTCCTATTTGGGAGATATTTAAGTTCCAGGTTAGGGCTGAAATCAGGTTAGGAATCAAAAGACCTTGGCTAATGGCTTCATGAACAGGTTTCTGAGGCCCCATTTGGGCTTCACTTTTCACTTCTCTACAAAGAAGACGTGAGATAGCTCAGTGTTTCATAAGCGCACGCCCTGGAGCTCTAGGCTCTTTGCCGACAGTAGGGAACAGAAGTGGGAAGTGCATGGGTACCTTTGGCCTCCACATTCCCAACCTTCGATTCAAAGCAGGACAATTCTGCATTTATGTAGTTCATACATTTAGGGTCTAAGCAAATTTTATTTGAGGGAAAACAAAACAAAACGGATTCTGCTGCAAACCAAGAAAGGGAACCTAGAAAGCCCTGGGTCATGTGAAATCTAAGAGCCCTGTCTGTCATCTGACTTATTTTCTTAGTTTCTAAATATGATTAACCTGGGGACTCCAGGTGGGGTTGTAGTAGCAGTTTCTGAATGTTTTCTTCTTTAAAAAAATTTTATTTGTTCTTTATTTTTTCTAGACTGGATAAAAGTAATCCAACAAGAGCTATTACACTATTGTCTGTATTAGCAATATTGATTTACTTATCCAGGCCAAAGGACTTACAGCAAACTCCATGGAAAAACAATGCTTGACTTAGGAGTGACTTTATTAGAGGGGTATACTAACTCTTCTGCCTCCCCCAAGAGAAAGAATATAAGTTTAAAAGGACTTGTAATAACACTGGCATTCATCAATATTTAATTGGTCTTTTTCCTGCTTTTGTCTGAACTTCTTCCTCGAAGAGCACAAAGCAATGAAATCAATATATGACTTAAATAGAAAATGCATGTGGTCTAACAGTTTAGTGCTCCTGGAGACACCACCTGGATAAAACTCCTGTATTTTAAGGTGGTATGTTGTGTGAGAACGAACTAAAAGGCAGATCTCTTAAATATGAGTGGTAGTCCCCTGCAGTGAAAGCATAGAGCTGCACACCCCAATGTTTACAAAGCATTACATCCAGGTCTCTTTTATCTTGATGGAAAAGCACACTAATCAACTATCTTTCCACAACTGGCCAGGTGCTAGAAAGAGTTCTCGGGGATGACGGAGACTAAGCTGAAATGTACCTATAGCGGACATTTTCCAGTTTCATACATATGTAGTTCAGGAATTCAAAATTGGATAAAAATTTTAGAAAACCATCAAACACTACCTGTTTTCTGAGAGGTTAGGATTATTAGCACAAATCCAGGCGTCCAAAAGTTCTTTTTCCTGATAATCAGTAGAGGGAGGCAAGACTCTCCATTTAAGGCAAAGATCTGATCATCAAAACAAAATCACACACAAGAAAGACCACAGTCAGAAGTGAATCCTTCATAGTAAGACATCAGGTTGCATAAACCAAAAGTATGAGGTATTTTTCCAGCCTCAGGCAAGTGAATCCTTGATCATATACCATTACACTTGATGGCACAACTAGTCTAGGATTCTATGAGCTACCCTTGGACACTCCTAATTAATAATAATTATTATTATTATTGCTTAAGTTCTTTCCAATTGGTTTTTGCTACTTTCAGCCAAAATTATTTAGGTAATTGATCTCTCTCTCTTCTTAAACCACATGAAAACTTCCAGTGACTTCCCTTTCGCATTTTCATTGCCTTCCTTGTCCATTTTTCCCTTGCAGTCCCTCCTTGCTTTTAGGACCAAGACACTCCATATTTTCCAGACTATTCTTAACTTTAATCTTGAACTCCTCCCAGACACACTGCTAATGCCTCTTTGGTAAACACTTCTCTCTGTTCATCTTCAATGGAGGCAGTTTGCACAGTGGGTAAGAACCTGAACTGCTCCACCAGTTACTATGTCTATGAACAAATTATGTCTCTATGTTTCAGTATCATCATCTGTAAGAAGAAATTCTATTGTACTTACCTAAAAGGTTTCTGAGGGTTAACATACATAGTAATAATGATAAAATCCAGCATTGCTAGACATTATCTGTGCTGGTTAATTTCATGTCAATTTGACTGGGCCATGAGTTGCTTGGTCAAATAATTGTGAATGTGTCTGTGTGAGGGTGTTTTGAATGAGATTAACATTTGAATTGATAGACTGAGTAAAGAAGATTGTCCTCCCTAATGTGGGGTGGGCCTCATCCAATCAGTTGAAGGCCTAAATAAAACAAAAAATGGCTGACCCCCTGGAGAGTAAAAAGGAACTTCTCTTTCCTGACTGTCTAGAGCTGGGACACAAGCTTTTTCCTGCCTTCAGACTCAAATTAAAACATAAGCTCGTTCTTTCTGGGTATTGAGCCTGTCAACGTTTACACTGGAATTATATCATTGGGTATCTTGGTTCTCAGGCCTTCAGACTTCAACTAGAATTAAACCAATGGCTCTCCTGGGTCTCTAGCTTGCTGAATAAAGACCTTAGACTTGTTAGTTTCCATAATCATGTAAGCTAATTCTCAATAATTAATATCTATCTATCTATCTATCTATCTATCTATCTATCTATCTTATATATATATTTTCAGCAGCCAGACAGCCATTCTATTGGTTCTGTTTCTCTGGAGAACCCTGTTACACTATCCTATGCACTTAGTAAACTTTACATATGCTAATACATTTTATTTGCACAGCACTGTCTGATGTAGCTATAAATACTAACCTCATGTTATGAAAAAGGAAGCTGAGGCTTAGAGAAATTAAGGAATTTGCCTCATTTCATAGCTCCATAATACTAGAGATTGGATTCTGGCAGCGCCTTGCACATATTAGACCAGTCAGGTACTTAACCCAAGGCTCAAGGTTAGGGAGGTGTTCGCTTGGCTCTGTTTAACTAACCACACAGTCTTACAGACTATGGTGTACCCTATTTGTTTGCTTGGCTCCCTCCCTGGACAGCAGACTCCTTGCAGATAACAGAGTGTCTTTAATTCTCTAACCCTAGGAATAGTGGCTAGAAGATACACCAGAGGAACACAACAAGTGCTCAGTGCTTCAATGATGTTATTCTCCTATCAAATAATGTCCAATGCCTCTCCATTGCTTATCAAAGTAAAAACTCCTTATCTTGGCATTCGAGACCCTCTAACATGTTTATTTAATCTGATATTTTTGTTTTTTATTATTTAGCCATCATTCATGTATTCAGTAGTCAATTATTAAGTACCAACTATATATTTAGCATAGTACTAGGTATTAAAAACAGAAAGATAGCTGTTTCAAAAGGAAGATAAAAATCCAATCAAAAGATGGGCAAAGGACCTAAATAGAAATTTTTTGAAACTGGACATACAGAAGGCCAAAAGACTTATGAAAACATACTCAAAGTCACTAATCATCAGAGAGATGCTAATCAAAACAACAATGAGGTACCATCTCACACCTGTCAGAATGGCTATCATTAACAAATTAACAATGACAAGTGCTGCAGAGGATGCAGAGAAAAAGGAACCCTCTTGCACTGCTGGTGGGAATGCAGACTGGTGCAGCCTCTATGGTAAACAGTATGGAGTTTCCTCAAAAAGTTAAAAATGGAACTCCCATTTGACCCAGTGATCCCACTTCTAGGAATATGTCCCAAGAAACCAGAAACACCAATCAGAAAGGATATATGCATCCCTATGTTCATAGCAGCACAATTTACCATAGCTAAGATTTTGCAACAGTCTAAGTGCCCATCAGCAGATGAGTGGATTAGAAGACTGTGGTACATCTATACAATGGGATACTATGCTGCTATAAAAAATAAAGAACTCTTACCATTCACAACAGCATGGAGAGACATGGAGAGAATTATGCTAAGCAAAAAAAAACTAGTTGGAGAAAGATAAATATCACATGATCTCACTCATTTGTGGAATATAATGAACAACAAAACTGATGAACAAAAATAGATCCAGAGACATAGAAGCATTGAACAAACCGGAAGGCAGGGAAGGGTGGTGGGGTGATGGTGGTGGTAAGAGAGCAACCAAAGGACTTGTATGCATACATATAAGCATAACCCATGGACACAGACAGTAAGGAGGTGAGGGCATGTGCTGGGGTGGGGTGGGGAGGGAATGGCCGGGAAAAGGTCAACGGGGAAAAAGACATATGTAATACTTTTAAGCAATAAAGAATTAAAAAAAAAAGAAAGATAACTGTTTATATCATTCCACCCCTAAATTTTTAGCTGAATGTATATCTGATATTAACACATATCTCCTGCTACATCTCTGCCTATCAAAATTCTATCTTAAAGATCATGGCAAAAGCTACCTCTGTCATGAAGCCTTGCTTCAACTTTCTCCTTTTTTGAACCCTCATAGAACTCTGTGCCTCTTTACATCATCTTTTACATCTGAATTTCATCTCTATAATTTCATGCTTATCTTAACCTATCTCCTAGACTCTAACCTCACTGCATGTAAAAATCAGGTTTTACCCACCACCTTTGTCTCCTTCAGGCACCATTTACTGGCACAATGACTTGCATATTTAAAAACTCACTAAATGACTGCTAATTTGAATGGAATTCAACACTCACCACACTGAATGATGAATGGGATGGCCATGGCTTGTCTTCTTTGATACTGAGTAGACTCTAAAGACCTCTCTGTGTCCTTGTTATTCTGGTATCCAAATTCATTCCAAAACAATGTAAGGTTTCTATTACCTAAAAAAATTAAAAAAAAAAAAACAGGAAAAAAGTAATAAAAGAAAATCAACAAGATTAAGATGATAAGCAAAGGAAAGTTTAGATATAAACACATGTATGTACAATATGAGCACAGCTATGTAAAAATGAATACACAGAAAAAAGATGTTAAAGTATTATTGTTGGTTTTCTCTGAGTATGGATGAAATTTGTTTTCTGATTTATACTTTCTTACATATTACAACTTGTATATAATAAATATGTAATATCTTTATAATAAAACCAAATACAATAGCAGTATATACATGTAGTATATACATAAATATATATATACTAGAGGCCCGGTGCACAAAAATTTGTGCACTGGTGGGGGGGGGGAGGGTCCCTCAGCCCGGCCTGTGCCCTCTCGCAGTCTGGGACCCCTCAGGAGATAACGACCTGCTGGCTTAGGCCTGCTCCCGGGTGGCAGAGGGCAGGCCCAATCCCTAAATGCAGCCCCTAGTTGGGCTCAGAGCAGGGCCGATTGGGGAGTTGGGGCACCACGCCGTCATGCAAAGAGCAGGGCGGATCGGGAGGTTGCGATGCCACCCTCAGTCACCCTCAGGGTAAGGCTGATTGGGGGGTTGGGGCACCGCCCCCTGTCACACTCAAGGCAGGGTCGATGGGGAGGTTGCGGCACCATCCCGTCACGCACAGAGCAGGGCCAATCAGGGGGTTGGGGCGCTGCCCCCTGTCATGCACAGAGCAGGGCCAATGGGGAGGTTATGGCTCTACCCCGTCACACACAGAGCAGGGCCCGTTGGGGGGGGGGGGGTTGGGGAGCTCCCCCCTGTCACTCACAGAGCAGGGCCAATCAGGGGGTTGGGGCACCACCACTGTCACACTCAGGGCAGGGCCAATGGGGAGGTTATGGCTCTACCCCGTCACACACAGAGCAGGGCCCGTTGGGGGGGGGGGGGGGGTTGGGGCGCTGCACCCTGTCACACACAGAGCAGGGCCGATCAGGGGGTTGGGGCGCCTCACCCTTTCACACACAGAGCCGCAGGGTGATCAGGGGGTTTGGGCGCTGCCCCGTTACACTGAACCCGGTGCCGGGAGGCCTCTCAGCTCCGCTGATCCCGGTGCTGGGAGGCATATTACCCTTCTACTATGTAGGATAGAGGCCTGGTGCATGGGTGGGGGCTGGCTGGTTTGCCCTGAAGGGTGTCCTGGATCAGGGTGGGGGTCCCCATTGGGGTGCCTGGCCGCCTGGGTGAGGGGATGATGGCTGTTTGCAGCTGGTCACACACCCTTCAGGGTGGAGGTCCCCACTGGGGTGCCTGGCTAGTCTGGGTGAGGGGCTGAGGGCTGTTTTCAGGCTGGCGGGTGACTGAAGCTCCCAACTGCTCCTTTTTTTCTTTTTTCTTTTTTATTCTGGGCCAGCTTTAGCTCTGGATCCAGCTCTGAGGCCTCTGCTGCTGAAAGCAGGTATCTGGTTTGTTTGGGTTCTATAATCGAAACACTATCAACTCCAGCTCTGAGATCCCAGCGGGCTGAAAGCAGGTTTCTGGGGTTTTGTTTAGCTTCTATATTTGTAAGAATGTTTCAAACTGCAAGCTCAGAGGCCGGCAGCGGCAGGCGGGGAACGTTGGAGTCCTCCTTCACTGAAGTAAGCAAGCCTCATGTTAATTTCAAGCTGCCTGGCTGCTGGCCGCCATCTTGGCTGGCAGTTAATTTGCATATCTCGCTGATTAGCCAATGGGAAGGGTAGTGGATGTACGCTAATTACCATGTTTCTCTTTTATTAGATAGGATATTTGCAATGAAATACGCTGAGATTTAAAAAATTTTCTTAAGTACTCCCAGGAAGGATGGCACTGAATAAACTTAAAGGCAACCCTTAAGACAATTTTTACAGATATTTATGATCTTGTCTCACAGCCAGAGTTTATCTTTATTTTGTCTCTGTCTCCCTTTTCTACCAATCTTTGTTGTTTATGCCCTACCCTCATGCCAGATTCTCTGCTCCTTCCTTGCTTAGAAACAGCACTTGTCATGAAGGACCATCTAGCAATTGCACTGATAGGAATCTTCCCTACAAACATACACAACAATGGCCGTGTACATATTAGAGCACTATTTAAACAGAAAAAAAGGGGCGAAAGGGAACAACATGAAAGACTAGAATACGGAATGAGTAAATTCCATTTCCAACCAAGAAAACCTTTAAAACAGGGAGTTAAAGCTAAACGTATTACTTCATCAAGACATCAAAGACAGAGTTTTAATTTTATTTAAAAAATGTAAAACAGCCTACCTAGTATAGTCAATTATTGTGATTTATAAAAAGCATCTTAAATGATAAAAGACTAATATACAAACTTTGCATGCCCTCAGCACACAGCTCAGCATCCAGTGCCTAAGAAGCCCTCAAAAACTACTGCTGCTAGTCTTGACAAAATACCTCATTAATGTGTTCTGTGGGGTAAAACGAAGGTGAAATACTGTCTTTCCCTGAAAACATTAACTGAACACAGTTAACACAACACAGCTACATTTGAAAACGCATATCAACTGTGAACCCTGACACAAACATTTAAGAGTGATAAAACTACTAGGATGTTAGAAACATAAACACACACTCCTCGAGGGTAGAGTGATACATGCTCTGTGATCACACCACTTATAGCGCTGACACACATCACATTTTAGTTTACTTTGTGCCTATTTCCCCCTTTGGATAGGGAAATCCTTGAAGACAGTGGTGACGTTCAGGATCTTTGTTTTCAGTAGCTGACATACACAGCTTAATATTTACTTACAGGATTAATTAATACTAAGGAATTGCAGGCTATCAAAGACACAAATAGAACATTCACTATACCAAACACCTACTGACCAGAACTGATGGAAGATATGCTATTCAAGGCAACAATCAGGGCAAAGAAAGCTTTTAAACTCGAAATCAGAAATGGGTTTTTCTAATTGCCAATGAAACCTTGGCTTTTTCTCTTCAGATGGAAGCTAGTCCAACATGCACAACTTATGATGTTATTAAAACAAATTTCCATGGAGTGGACCCTGAACACTAGGAAGATGCTTCACCAAGCAGATAAGCCAGTTGTCCAGAGGAAAGGCAGTGGGAGAAAGCATATCATGTCAGTTTCTATTTTCATGTGTTACTCAGACTATAGAGAAAAAAAAATCCTCCTTGAGCAAGTAAGTTCCTTCCATACAAGGGAACCCATTAGTCAATTATCAGATTTTTTTTTTTTTTTTTTTTTTTGCAGATCAGGAAAGAGTTGGATGATATAATCAAAGGGCTGAAAGAGAAAACATGCCAACCCAGCATACTTAATCTGAAAAAGCTCTCCTTCAGAAATGGAGAAATAAAGAATGTCCCAAACAAGAGTTCAAGGAGTTCATTACCATTTTTTCTACCTTCCAAGAAATGTTAGAGTTATCCAAATTGAAATGAAAAGACAATAATTAGTAACCTTAAGACCTAAATATATGAAATTCACTGATAAAGGTAAGTATATAGTCAAAATCAAAATATTCTAATAATCTAATGGTGGTGTATAAATCACTTAACTCTAATGTAAAAGTTCAAAGACACAAGTATTAAAATATGTATAGCTGTTACAAAATTCCAGGGCAGGAGGAATAGGGAAACTGAGACAGTAAAGTTAAAACAAGGACAAATAGTGTGGGTAATCTGCAACCAGCTTGTAACTAACAAACCATTATCTTCCCCAGTCAAGGAGCCAAGGACACAGAATAAATGGTTAAAAAACCTCCCAAATGAGAGAATACAGAAAGGGGGGCGGGGGGGGGGCGCAATTTTACTTCCAGAAACGCCAGCAGTCTCAAGGCTTGGCAAAATCTAGTTGTCAGGTGCTTCTCATGATTTCTGGAAATGCCATAACAAAGTAAAAAAAAAAAAAAGAGGACCTTGAGAATTAATTTGTATCAAAATATTTGGCAAAGGAATTTTGAGACCTATAGATAGGAGGGTATACAATGCCTTGGACCCCCTCCCAATCTGCTCGTCGATTAGCTAGAGCCTGTCTGTGTTTCATGAGCCAGATGTTCAGGTTTGCTCGCTTTGCTTTTTTCAATAAAGGTTGCATGCTTTAACCAACTGGCTTTTCACAATGCAGTCAGGGTCTTGTATAGATTCATTTATATGAGAAGACAAGGATCGAGGTTGGGGACAGCCCTCTCCCACTGACTCAGAGGGCTGGCCTGTACAGTAACACCTTTAATCCAGAAGTCCATTAAGAGCAAAAAAGTGGAACTTCAAAATGTGATTTTTAAAAATATATCTTAAATATTTACACATACTATGAAGAGCGTTATGTAGATAACCCAAAATTTAATAATTCCAAAACTATATTATTTCAACATCCTCAAGGTATTCTGATTTAAAAATCTGTAAAAAAAAATGCTACAAACATACAAGTAATATTTAAAATTATAAAAGAATACATATCTCGAGACTTTTGTTTGGATAAACAAGCTTGTTAAATTAATGGAATAATCAGGGATTAATGTACACAGAATTAAAGTCCTAATTCTTAGAACAAGTATCTGAGAAAACTGTGAAAATTTAATTTACTGCTAGTTATATATGGAGTATTTAATTCAGAAGACTTCTGTTTAATTTCATCTGATTAATTTTTTAGAAGCCTCTTAAAAACCAGGAAAAAAAAATAATATAAAAAGCTGCAACAACTTACTGAAAATTTGTCAAAACCCAGTAACTAAAAGAGCAGTCTACACAGATTTTGCCTCTGAAAAATAGGAGAAATGTAACACCTTCTGAGATGTCAGTTTCATATCTGTTCATAGAATGTACAATGACATCCAAGAAAGCAATTACCCAAAGGGAGAAGTAACAAAATTCAGTAATAAACTGCTAAAGCAAAGCTCTTGTGGTTTAAATAAAAATAAGAAATCCCAAATAGTTTATGAAATCAAAGCACCAGGAAAATGATAAGCTAGAGAAGGTATTTACATCGGGTTCCTGCCTTCAGGTAGTTCTGCCTCTAAACACATTATTATCTTCTATTTTTAAAGATCTCCTGAGACAGAAATTGCATACCATTCTCAGGGGACTAAAAATCATGTCTCTGCCTGTGTTGAATATTGTCCTGTCATTACCCTTTTTCTTTTTTTTTTTTTAAACCAAGCTCTGGTCAGTTTTATTAAAGAAAAATGTTGCATGATTTACTTTTCACTAGTCTGTTCTGGCATGCTGCTAATGATACCAGAATCACCTGGGCCAATGACAGGTAGTGAGCACACTCTGGAGTATTTTCCAGGTCAATATCATTGCCACTGTAAGACGGACCCAGGCTTGGCCAACATGGCAGAGTGCTCTATTTCAAATTTCCTCAAGGCTGGGCAGTTGCTGGCAAGGATGACCAGTTTTGCTTTGCCTTGTCTGATCATCTTCAGAGTCTGCTTGTACAACCAGCATGTACCGTCCAGTTTTCATAACAAGTTGGAGCCTAGAGTTGATCAACTCAGCGCCTTTTTTACCTTCGTTGTGGCCACCATCTTCCTGCCTTAGGTGCAGGATGGCCTCCAAACAGGAGCAGCTGCCAAGATGGCTGGGGGTCGAGAAAGGAAGGACTACTCTCTAATTTTTAAATTAAACCAGCCGTTCCACCCTTCCTAAGCTGATCCATGGTGTGATCATTTGTCATCTATTTTCTCCATAGAATATAGGAATAGCAAACTGGTTCCCAGTGAAATGCCAATTCTGATCAGTTGGCTGTGATGCCTGTACACACTCTTGATACGATCAAGAGGCCAATCGATGTCATACTGGCTCAGAGTCTGTGGTGCATGTGAGATGAGAGAGGCCCCAGACAATCACTTCCCAAAGGGCTCTATTTGAATTGAAGGAAAGCAAGGCAAGATGTCTTCGGTGGAGAAGCTGCTTATGGCCCCATGCCCTCTCTTGGCTCCAGCTTGTGGCAGAGTGGAGTGGGCCAGTCTCACTTAGGGGCACAGTCAATGGCAAAAGCAGGCAGCAGCTGCAGTCAGAATGTCTTCACTTCTCCACTCTACTGTGAGCACAGTCGGCTCCACAGCAAAGCCCCAGGAATCTGCTGAGTTGCTCCAACTTGCTCTAGGCAGCAACTTCATTACTTCACCTGGCAACGTAGCATCATTTTCTCTTGTTCCATACCAGTGGTTTCCCATGCGGATCTCCTTAAGCTGCAAAATAATTTCAGAACTACCATCCCTGACCTGAGAAAATCCATGATGAAAAAAAATAAGCTGTAAATTTAATAACATTTTATGAGAGTTTACATTTTACTACCCACAACTATATCTGTACATGTTTGGAAAATGGTAGCATATTTATGTATAAGGCATAATGCCACTTTAAACAAGAACTGGTAGACTGGATTCAAGAGCTTCTAGCCATACTCTAGGTCCCCTAGGGCTTCCTGACTCCCAGTTCGGAACCACATTCTTCTGTGCACTGAAGACTAGAAGGGAGAGGGTCAGAGGCCTCATGATAACAAATCTTCAAAAACAAAACTAAGGAGCTCTAGCTGGTGTGGCTCAGTTAGTTGGGCATCGTTCTATGCACCCAAAGGTTGCCGGTTCAAGACTGTCAAACTACAGTGGGAAGTCTGGGGAGGGTTGGCGGGGCAGGGGGCGGGGAGGGGGGAGCGGTGGTGGTGGTGGTAAGAGGTCAACCGAAGGACTTGTATGCATGCATATAAGCATAACCAATGGACACAAGACACTGGGGGGTAGGGGAGGCCAGGGGAAGGTCAGGGGGAGAAAATAAAAAGGAGACATATGTAATACTCTTTGTAATACTTTAAGCAATAAAAAAAAAAAGAAAAATAAAAAGGTTGCCGGTTCAGTTCCTGGTCAGGGCACATACCCAGGTTTCAGGGCTCGATCCCCAATAGAGGGTGTGCAGGAGTTGGCTGGTCAGTATTTCCGCTCTCATATCGATGTTTCTTTCTCCCTTCTTCTCTCTCTAAAAATCAATAAAAATATTTGGCCCTAGCCAGTTTTGCTCAGTGGATAGAGCATTGGCCTTAGACTGAAGGGTCCTGGGTTGGATTCCAGTCAAGGGCATGTACCAGGGTTCAGGGCATGTACCTCAGTTGCAGGCCTGATCCCTGGCCCGGGTCCCTCTCTCACATAGATGTTTCTCTCACTCTGTCTTGTCCCCTCCCTTCTACTCTCTGTAAAAATCAATTTAAAAAAACAGCTTCAGGTGAGGATTAACAGAAATTAAAAATCAATAAAAATATTTAATAATTTTTTTAAAAAAGGAGAGAGGCTTCTTCTGAGTCTCCCCTCAGGAAGAAATAAATCTTACTTTCTCTCTTTAGGTTGTAATCTTATTTAGTCATTGTCATTGTTGTCCTTTGGATACACTCCAGTTTTTCTAATTCTGTCTACAATGTGGAAATCAAAATTAGGTAATTTAATCTAAAGCATCTTCATAGACTGTTCTGTGTTATTGTGGGCAATCGCCTCATCAACCACCTATGTCTGCCCAGTTCCTGGATTAGCACAGTTTATCTCTCTATTAGGACTCTCCTGAATTTACTCAGACACATACATTTACATATACATAGCCCACTGACTGACTCAGTGTTCTTTTTTTTTTTTAATTAAATCTTTATTGTTCAGATTATTACAGGTGTTTCTCTCCCCCCCCCATAGCTCCCCTTCACCCGTTTCCCACCCTCCGCCCTCACCCTCCCCCCCCCCCCCGTCCTCATCCATAGGTGCACAATTTCTGTTCAGTCTCTTCCTGCATCCCCCAAACTGACTCAGTGTTCTTAAGAGTGAAAGATTTTGTTGCTGTTGTTAATACAATGTATATTTAATTTTGATTGCACTGTTTCAAATTCAATCATTAAATAAAACTTATCTTTTTTACTTAAGGTAGACATAAGCAGAATAACAAGAGATTTTTGAGGTCTTGCTTCTCATATGACAGGGAAAAATCAAACTAAGAATAAAAGTGTATTTAACTCAAGACAAAAGAAGGGCACTAGGATTTTTAGTATTTTATTTGCAATATAAATGAGTGAGATCCTCTGAGGTATTTTAGCAAGAAACTTCACTGTAGATATAAAAATGTCATTATCATGATAATAATACAAGTGCAGTCAGAAAGAAAAGGAAGCTTACGTGCTGTCAATAGTGCTAATTTCAATTACCAGGTGAAAGCACTGTAAATGGATAAAATCTAAGACCGTGATTTTTTAAAAGAGAAGTCACTCCAGTGAACTCCTGAACCATCCTGCTGTTTGCAGGGAGCTGGCATAAGTATCAGTTTTAAACACAATACATAGTTATGCCATATAAATCAGTTAGGCAAAATCATTTTTAATATTTTGTTTTTATCTCTAATTCCTCTCACAGCAAGCTTTAATCCAATGCAAACTGTTGAGCATGTAGAGTTCTACTGTTGCTTTTATCAAACAGTAAAATCACCAGTGGATGTGGATAACCAAATGGGAGATGAAAGGAAGTTTGTCTTTATAGAAATATTAGAGTTAACAAATGATGAAATAAGATAGAAACAAAATATAAGATTACGAAACTCAAAGGATCTGAGCATTCATCATTAACTGTTGATATAATTTATAAGAGAGACGATCAAACAATATATGTCTTCCCATGGAAAAACATGCTACTACCTATGAAGCATCTTGACAAAAAAAAACACACAACAACAAAAACAACAAAAACAGCCCTGGTCAGTGTCTCAATGGTTAGAGCATCAGTCTGAACACCAAAGGGCCCCTGTGGGGGCATGCGGAAGGCAACCTATCAATGGGTCTCTCTCACATCAATGTTTCTCTCTCCCTCACTCTCTCTCCCCGCTCCCTCCCTTCTTTCCACTCTCTCTAAAAATCAATGGAAAAAATATCCTTGGGTGAGAATTAACAACAACAACAACAACAACACACACACACACACACACACACACACACACACACATCTGAATTTGGTCAAGCTGATGTATTCTACAAATGTACAAAAAATAAATAGAACAGAAGAATCTGTTAAACTACAACCCATAATGCAGTGAGCAAAATTTAAACTATAAAAACTACAAGACAACCAACCCAGTTTTTCCTACAAATTGCAAGGAAAAACAAAAAAGAGAAAGGGAAATATGGGGATGGGTAAGACTGCTATAAATTATATTATGACAACAAATAATGAGAAATGTAAACAATAAACTGGCTATTTTATGACATTAAGTATTAATTTTTAGGTATAATATTTATACCATGGTTATGTTTTCAAAGTGTTCTTTCTTCTACAAATACATGCTAAAATTCATATAGGTATAGTTATATAGTGTCTGGAATTTCCTTAATAATCCAGTTGTGGGGAAATAGGTTGGGAATATGGGTGAAAAAAAGTGCCCAGGGCTTTATAATTGTTGCAGTTGGAAGATGATTTTATAGGTTTCATTATAATGTTCTCTTTAATTCTGTCTAATCTTACAATTTCCCACATATGTGAGTTTGCTAGGGCTGCATAACAAAATACCATAAACTGGGTGGCTGAAACAACAGAAATTTAATTCTTCACAGTCCTGAAGATTGGAAGTCTAAGATCAAGATGTCCGCAGGTTTGCTTTCTTGTGAGGCCTCTCTCCTTGGCTTGTAGGTGGCCACCTTTTTGCTCACATGGTCTCTTCTCTGTGTACCCCACTGCTGGTGTCTCTTTTTGTATCCAAATTTCCTCTTCTTATAAGAACACCAGTCAAGTGGCACTGGGCCCACTCTAATGCTCTCATGTAAACTTGATTACCTCTTTAAAGGTTCTATCTCCAATTTATATGAATTTAAAACATGTAAATTCAGGGAAGACACAGTTTAGCCCTTAACACCATAATGAAAAATTTAAAAGTAAAACAAAATATAATATTAAATATACAATATTTTAAAAATTAAGCCAAAACCGGTTTGGCTCAGTGGATAGAGTGTCGGCCTGCGGACTGAAAGATCCCAGGTTCGATTCCGGTCAAGGGCATGTACCTGGGTTGCGGGCACCTCCCCAGTGGGAGATGTGCAGGAGGCAGCTGATCGATGTTTCTCTCTCATCGATGTTTCTAACTATCTCTCTCCCTTCCTCTCTGTAAAAAATCAATAAAATATATTTAAAAAAAATAAAATAAAAATTAAAATACATAATAAAGAAATATGAATTGTTCTTTGGCCTATATCTTCATGTAAACTTGTCTCATAGTCTCTCTCACCTTTTAATATTTTACATAGGCCTTATATCCTTAGCAGAAAGGTAATTTTGTAGTGGCTTTATAAGATCTCAGACAGTAAAGCACAATCATAAGGTAAACTAAATTTTGTTGTGAGCAGCTAGCTATATCTAGCTACTAGAGTTTATGAACTGAATGTATGCCCCCCCCCCCAAATTTATGTTAAAACCTAGTTTTCAGTGTGATGGTATTTGAAAGTGGGGCCTTTGGGAGGTAATTAGGTCAAGAGACTGAAGCCCTCATGACTGGGATCAGTGCCTTATATAGAGACCAGAAAGCTAGCTCACTCTTTCCACAATAAAACAGAGAGCTAGCTCACTCTTTCCACAATAGAAGGATACACCAAGATATCAGCCATCTGTAAACCAAAGGAGAGTCTCACTAGGACCCACCCGTGCTTGCACCTTGATCTTGAACTTACAGCCTCCAGAACTATAAAAAATAAATTCATGTTGTTCATAAACCACTAGTATTTTATTATAGCAACCCAAGCTAAAACATAAAGTGTTATCTATTTTTTAAAGAAACTATTCATCTAGCTAATATTATATTTCACGTGTATAAAATTATACACAAACTGAGAAATTGATGAGTTAGGTGACAGCATAATTAGGAATATTATTCTGACCCATTTTGGAAAAGTTTAGTAATGAATTTCTATGTAATTGCTTCTGTTCAAACTCAAATCTCAGTTGATGATTCTATCTTTCCCTTCTTCTCTCCATACTCCAAAAAGCTGACAATTAATATTTCTATTTTACTATAAGGATACATAAAACTTCAGAAAACATAGAATCAGACAGTGAGCTGAGGTCAGACTCAGAGATGAGGGAAATATTTGAGACCTTTAGCAACAGCTATGCCAAAAGGAAATTCAGACTGGATAAATGACACAAAGTCATTACCGCTCCATTGCCCTTTCTGTCCATTCCATTTTTTTGCAAAGGTCCAATTTTCCATAGAAACAGATCAGATTTACAGCAAATACAAAGATTGCATCTTTTATTTATAAGGCAAAAACCCTACCCAACCTATTTTTCATTAAAATTGCGTGTCCTATAATACTGGCCTTCAGAGTATTGGGCAAACATTACATAACACTTTGGTTATTCCTGTGGGAACCATTAGGCAAAGACCTTGAAGGTCAATCTCCTCAGCACAGTTCTGAGACTACCAATTCTGACCTTGACTGCTTGACTCAGTGATAATGAGCTTTTGGGATGACCTTGTGAGAATGTGACAAATGCACATGCTCGCTGTCCCTTCTCCACTCTGCCTCCCTTCCAGAGGAACGTCTTTTGTGAAAACACCCTGGAGCCGAAATCAATCCATAGACAATTATGAGATTAGGAAAATAATATATTACCAAGTAATAGTTAAAATACAAATATAACGTTTATTTTGGATCTTATTACATCCATCGAGAAGGTTTGGGGGAAAAAATCAGGTAGATAAGGTAGAGATAGGGAGTTACTTAGGAATAGATAAGAGGGGAGAAGACTGGCAAGTGACAGCCTGGAGTAGAGTACAATTGTTGGGAGGGCACACATTCACCAGGCAAAGGGGCTTCGAGAAAGCTCCTTCCCCCACAGGACTGACATGACTGTCCTGAGTAATGTGACCTGGATGGAGATAATCCCTGTCACCTTTAAATGTCAATGTCTAACTCTCTCTGAAGACTGAGTCCCTTATTTTAAGGATGAGGAAAACAAGGAATAGGCTTCAGAGAAAATATACACAATTTTCAAATGCTTAACGTTTTCCTTCTGTACTATGTCATGCTGGCACTTAAAGACCAGAAAGTAGGTGCTTGATTTTTACTACACTCTGTATATTCTTGTTTATTTATTTAAAAAATTATTTATTGGGGTGACACTGGTTCACAAAACCATACAGGTTTCAAGTGTACAACCTAATAAAACATCATCTGTACAGGCAGTCTCTTCCCTTCCCCATCACCCCCCCCCCCCCGCCCGCTTTGCCCAACTCCACCTATCCCATCTTTTTCCTCTGGCTGTCACTACACTGTCATCTGTGCCTATGTAAATATATATATATGTTTTTTGGCTAATCCCTTCACCTTATGCGTTCTATAGTTTTCAGCAAACCCTGTCAAATAATGTGGTCATTCCTAGGTTTAGTATAACTTCAAACACGTCTAAGAAAAAGATACATGTGAAAGAAGTATGCCTATGCTAAACAACAATTACATGGCATACTTTTCAGAGCAGTGCTTCTCAAGTTTTAATGTGCATACAGGTCACCTGAGATCTTGCTAACACGCAGATTTTAACCTAGTAGGTCTAGGGCAAGCCTATGATTCTGCATTTCTATTAAGTGCTCAGGTGATGCTGGTGATGCTGGTCCACAGACCACACTCTGTGCAGGTTTTAGACCAACACATGCAAATCTGGCTTTGGCAGGAAATCTGTGCCCTCAAGTTCATTCTCATTTTTATTCCCCACCTCCCCCACACCCTAAGTTCCTGCATTACTTCTTGTTTCACTGGTATGAGAAACTTTTAGGACCAAGCAGAGTGGGTACAAAAGAAAATAAAATATTCTAAAATAACAACTTCAAGTGGAGCAATAAGATTTTAAATTGTCTCAAAGGTAGAGACATAATTTTTGATATGCATGAATTATACATACTTCATGCAAATCAATGAACAAATACACAGTAGCCTTCTGTTTGTTTCCATAAATGAAGCCCTGTCTGCATAGCTTACAGGAAGTTGATTTAATTAATGCACAGCACACCACCTCATTGTTCAAGTATCTCTAGAGTGAGGCGATCTGAATAATTCAAATTTTCCAGATAACTGAAGTTTATCTTTTTAAGTATCCGAATATATTTATTTTAGTGATTTTTTTTAACCAACATTTTTCTGGAACTAATGTATTCAAGACTTGTTAGATACACAAAACAAAGTTTAGCATATCTACAACTATCCAGGGCCCGCAGTGATTATTCCGTGGCACCATGTAGCAATGCTATAGGAGCCACGCAGGTCTAGGTGGGCTGCGTGCTCTTACACAGTAAAGTCTGAGACACACTTTGGGCGTCTCTCAGCCTATTTGGAGCAAACTTCTGACTCCTTCCTCCATGGTCAGCTGCCACTTCATATTGCTCTCTGATTGCCCTCCGATTACAATTTTAATCTGCTTGTTATTTTTCGCATAATACTATGGGAAAGATTCTGAAACTGGCTCCCTTCTCATTTTCCTCATGTTTTCAATGCAGCTCTCTTTCAGGGCTTTGGGTTAGTGGTTACCTGAATCAGTATAATCATTTCAGTCTAAAGAAATCACCCAAGTTAATCCCCTTGAAGCAGTTCTTACTATGACTGATACTCACTGATCCCAGTGTCCTTACAGTACTGGACCAAGAACTGTCCCATGACTCTTAGCAGATGATTATATTCTTGGACATTGAGAAATTCCTGCTTATTATGAGATGGTTCCATGACCTCCAAAGGTATATTGACAATTCCAATCACGCCTGCACCAAGCCTAGGGAAATATAGACATACAGAAATTTTGGGAGAACATTTTAGGAAAAATTTAGCTAAGGGGGAAAAAAGCAAATATACCAAGTATTTTTAAATTTTTTTTCCCAAAAATAAATGGCTCACTTGGTCTGAACCATGCCAAAGTTTAATAAGTTATTTTACAACTGTATTTGGTTACATATATCTATGGTGATCCCAGGTATATTTGGTCTCATAATACAAATGGCTTTAGTACATCATTACTGAATTAATACGCCTCTTTTGCCAAACCTATCACCTTACATGGGGAGTTAGGGTGGGGGGGAAGAGGAGGTCTCTTAGCATTAAACACCACTACGAATGCTTGGCTGCAAGAAAGTGACATGATGCTCTTAATGAAATTGGCCATAAGTCACTTTCTTCATCCTCTTTTCATCTGTCAAGTTGGATTTCTCCTCATTGCAAAGGTCCAAAGGACGCTCAATGAATTCTACTAAGAGAACATAATGGCTGGACTATTCCTGAGAGTAACAGGCATCTGCCTGGTAGTCTTACTGGTATGGATAAACTCAGTTTTCCCCCACACTTTTAGCAGCTCATGCTATGTATAACTAGGATATCCTACTTAGTGACGTAACCTGTTCTGGGAAAGAGTATCTGGACTCTAACTCTTTAGGGCCAACCCAATACGCATAGAATGGCATACAAATCAAGCCTTCCCAATTTGGGGCTCCTGCCTATCAAGTCTTTCACCACTTTCCCTTTACACTGAGCCCTGCCTTCACTATTCATTCTGTAAGTCTAAATTTGGGCATCCTTTCTCCAAGGAAGACTGACTGCCCATCCTAAATGGTCTTTTGAACCAGATACTTGCCTCTAGCATATATTCATTCATTCATTCATTCATTCATTCATTCATTCATTCAAGCTGAGCACCTGAACTAGGAATAGAGTAGAACAGGAAGACAATGTCCCTGTTTATGAAGTTTCTCTGCTATTGAAGGGGGGCAAGGCATGATGCTAGTAAATGTCTAAATGTACAAGATCGCTTCAGATGGTGAAAAATGATCTGAGGGGGAAAAAGCAGGTGCTGTAGCATGTAAAATGTGATAGGTAGCCCTAGCTGGTTTGGCTCAGTGGATAGAGCATTGGGAAACGAAGGGTCCCAGATTTGATTCTGGTCAGGGACACATGCTTGGGTTACAGGCTCCATCCCTAGTGTGGGGCGTGACAGAAGCAGCCAATCAATGATTCTCTCTTGTCACTGATGTTTCTCTCTCTCTCTCCCTCTCCCTTCCTCTCTGAAATCAATACATACATACACACACACATACATATACATATATATACATATACATATATGTATATATATTTAAGTGATAGATATGTGAGGGGGGTAGTGATGGCAGGGGCTAATTTTACTTGGGCAGTCCAGGAAGACCTTCCTGTGGAGGGGACTTTAGGGCTGGTGCCTCAGTGTCATGCTCGGACCAGCAGTAAGATCTAAAGACAGAAGGCTCTAGGCAGAGGAAATGGCAAGTGCCAAGGACATGAGGCAGGAGCGAGCTTAGGACGTCTGAGGAACAGGAAGCCGGGTGGTGTGAAGGGAATGCAGTGAGAGGGTGGGTATGGGTGGGGCAGGGTGTTACAGGGCCAAGCAGAGACCAGATCACTGGAAGACCACAGCAACTACCTCTATTCTACATGCATTGGGGTTTTAAGCAAGACAGTAAATTAATTTATGTTTTAAAAGCTTATTCTTGCTGTTTCCATACCATATGAAAAATACATATTTATACACTCGTCCCTTTCACTGGACTATAAGTACGTCAGCAAGTGGTAGTAGGTCTTCACCATCTTGTCTGCAGAACTTAGTTCAATGCCTGGCCCACATGATATTGCAATATAAGTGCTTGTTAAGTGAACGTATGAATGAATTGCTAATTCCTTGAGAGTGAGGAAGCAAGATGAAAACTTTCCCCTGAGCCATTCTACTGGTCACGGTTGTCTTGTCTGTCTCTGTGCTTCCCTATGGTCTCTTTTCAGGACTTTACATAATTCATGAAAGCAGCTTGTGGAGTTTCAGACCACTGGGCAAGCACCAGACTATTACTCTGGAATTCAAATAGGCTGCCGTGTTAAAAATATATGCTTATGTTGGCGAGAACCTATACATGAAGGGGTTACACAATATCTTACAAGTTGCTTTTTAGGACTATGGATTTTTCTTTTCTAAAATTTCTTTAATATGCCTGCATTACTTTTTACTTGGTAAAATACTAAAACCTTAATTTGAGTAAATGGTGCAAAGAAAGGTAAAACATCAAGTTGCTCAGAAAATGCACTGAAAAAATTTCCAGAAGTGAGCTTCTTCTTTGGAGCAGGCATACAGCTCTACTGGTGTAAATTAGGCGGATTAATGGCTGTGCAATGATAGGAAGGGTGAACAGAGGATATGACACCTTCTCCAATTATGGTTAATCACTCATCCAACTCCACAGACAGAACCGCACTGCAGCCTCCTTCCTCCTGCCTATGCTTCTAAACACAAAACATACTTACAAGGACTTCAGTTTCAACTGTGGGCCCACTTTCTCATGCATCTTGATCAAGCGGTTGTTACTGTAAATGAACATCCCAGCGTGGTTTCGGTTTTCTGTGTTCACTCCAAAGAATAGAGAGAGTGTCCTTGCTGTTTTTAATTCCCTAGCAATATATTTAGGAAAGTTAAAAATATTTTTATTAAGTAAAAATATACAGTTTACAAAAATGTGAATAGTTAAACTCAGAAGGGAACTATCAAAGGAATTATATATAAGATACCCAGGTATTTTGCAAAACCAAGTGGGTACACTCAGCATCCCTGCATAGCCAAGTATTCGACATAAATATAATGGCCAATAACCAAGCAAGTCAAACACAAGCACTCCTGGATTCAAAAATAAGTTTGCCAATTTACATTTATAAGAACTAGAAAATGCCAAATAGTTGTAAAATGTTAACTGACCTAATTGCAGCACTTTTGAAAACTAATAATTTGACTGTTTTTAAATGCAGGTATATCTGACACTGGATGTGATTTCTAACTTCTAGCATGTTCTCAAGCCTACACGTATACTACATAGGTCGGGATATGCCAAAAGAGATTCTTTACCTTTCCTTTTCCAAAATCAAAGATAAATTACAGTTAATAAAGCAAGTGTAGGAAGATTATGAGCTCCTGTTTGTCTAACTCTGTCCTGCAATACTGTGTTTTACATGACTTTTCTATTAAAAGGGTCAGATGGAAATTGAGACAAAGCAGCATGTGGTAGAAACAACTGGAGTAGCAGGAGGCTGTGTGGAGCTATGAAAAGTGCCTGGATGTAAGAACCAGAAAGATAGACTTGGCTACAAAAATACAAGCCTGTCTTTGTAACAACCATGTAACTATGATGCATCACTTCAACTTTCTGTCTCATCTAAACAATGGAAGAAAACACCTCTCTAGCCACATGGAATGCCGTGAAGACTAAAGGAGATAATGTTAAATATAAACCTGGAACAGATTAGGTGCTTAGCAAATGTTTTCTTTTCCCAAGAATGCTTGCAAATATAATTCTTCCCCTCCGCCCATCCTATAGTTCCTTTCATTCCACAAAAACAGCTTTTTCTTTTCAAATTCATGCCCACCGGCTATTACAACTGACATCAGATACTGACTGGACTAATTAAATGTATCTATCATTAAAGGACAACGATAAAGTTCTGTCAGTCTTTCCATGGGATATGATATAAGTACATCAGACTTTCTGAGAAAGTTATTAATATGGGCTTATATTTATGTGTTTTTAAATACATGTACATGTAGGGTTAAATAGGTGTGAATCAAACTTTTCCTCAAAAATGTCTACTCAATAATTAGAACCCCACTATTTAACAAAAAAGAATACTATGTAAGGAACCCCAAAACAGGGTGTTCAGGATATGACATAGTCACGCCGTGATACTAAGTGGCATACTGATTGCTTTCAAAGTTTTTTTTTTTTAAGCATTTTGCTATCAAAATTTCACACCAACTGGCTTTATAATTAATAAAATATAGGTTGGTTACATTTCCTGCATATCATTGTGACTTCAAACAAGCCATCAAACAGCTTTTTCTTCCTGAAGACTTTAAAGAGGCCTTTGCTTTTCAATGAAGATTTCTCTGACATTCACTTAATATTTATCTTGATAAATGCATAATTAACATTTCAAATTTAAGGTTTGGGGAAAGTGATGATTGTATAGCATTTCATGGTTCACAAAAAATAATTCTGAAAACTAGTAATATTTCCCTAAAAACTGTTTCTCAAAGTTAATGCAGCTCTCAGTCTGACCTTACTTGAAGAACAGCAACTATTTTCAGTTTAACTTGTGAAACACCTGAGTCAACCTTACAAATGTCAATAATGGTATTGTAATATAGGCTTGCAATTTTTATCTTAACTACCTATAAGTGATAAATTTACTTGAAAGATTTTCCATCATAAATTTTCATCAGTACCAGCAGAGGGAAGAAACGGGGACCAACGCTCCAGAGTTTAAATGGCAAAGGGCACAGGGAACATGAAGTTGTCAGCTGATTCCCTGGGAAGTTCACTTCTTTGTCCAATCAGACACTGAACTAATGTTTTACTCTGTATTCAGAAATTTTAACATTATGAAGACATATGTGTACATGCAGATATATATTTTATAAACACTTTGGCTTGATTATGTTGGTTGGGGGATTTTGATGCTTAATATCTATCATAAGATGCCACAGGCTGAGAAAGAGAACTTGTCACACAAACCACCAAATCTGCCTACTCAGAAATCAAATTTGTTTTTAATATAGCAACAAGGATTCTGGCAAACAGAAAATCAAATGTCTTACCTCCGTTTCTCTTTAAGAATATTATGCTTTGCTTCCACATCTTCCAAAGCTTTCTGTAATACGTCCTGGAGAAGTACATTTGGTTAGGAGAGAACATTATGCCATCAGATTAACGAAAGCTGATCTGATATTTATTATCCTATTATACAAATGTTCCACAAGGGTAACGGTGACAGGTCACAGTGCCTAATGCAATATTACCACGGTAGATACTCAATAAATACTTGATAAATGACTAAGTTCTAATAGCTAAGGAGACAAGCTAAATCCCAGCCCGCAGTTCTCATCTTGCACTAATTCCGATGTCCTTCCTGCCTTTCAGAGGAAGGGCCACTGCTCCCTGTAAGCACGGAGGTTTTTCACACAAACTTCCTGACAGCTCGGGGAAGTCATTCAACGACCCAGGCTCTGGCTTTCACCCGTGAGAACAGTAAACGCTGAATCACACCATCAAGCACTAAGGCTTCTTTCAGGGGAAAAATTATGATTCAAAAATTTCGTCAGACCTGAAACCCATATAATTTTATTAACCAATGTCAGCCACCACAATAAATTCAATAAAAAAGAAAAAAAATTGTCAGTAGCCGAAAGAAAATGTTTCCTTCATATAAAGTCCCCGATACGCCCTCAACTTTAGGATATCCCATCTAGGATTACTCCCTCTCAGAGTGCCTCAGTACCAGGCCCTTCTGTCTGTCTTCTCTTTTATTTGATATATTTGGCTCATTCACTACCCTATCTCTAATACACTCCCTCTAACCAGACAAAAAAAATGCATTATTATTTCACAAATAAGAATAGACTTTTAACATGCTCCATCCACCTGATGTGAAATATGGACATCTCATTTGATGGGTATACTGCTGACTGAACATTATTTTCACTGACTTAAAAGTAAAAAAAAAAAAAGGTAAGTATTTCATTTTACTTCAAATTCAACCACTCAACTGCCGAGAGGAATTTTAGAGGTCAAATGCAGAGGTCATTCTGCTTTGCTCTCTTCTCTGCATTAAAGAAACCAGTGTGCATCAGAGCAGCAAAGTGAGCTGGTCAAAGATTACCCTGCTCTTCCTGTCCGTGCTCAGAGCACTGGGCAAAGAGGCAGTGAGAGTAACAGGTTAAGGCAACAAGAAAGCAAGGTCCTGACCCATTAGAAAGTCTGTTTCTCTTGTCTCTCAAATACATAAAACCAAGGAAATTTATTTCTTAGAAACAAAATAACAAAAGATTAAACTTCTAAGCTGATAGCAAGATAGGTCTAGCTTTAACTAAAAAAAATAAATAAGTGGGGGGAATAAGTAATAGAATTTTGGGGAAACCATGGAAAGCTTTGGGGAATGACTAGGTGCCAATCTTTGATTTAATTCCCAATCATGGCCGTTAGACATGAGAACTCTTCATCAGATACAGCCCTGGTCTTTACATGTTTTAGGGCAAATCTTGGAAAGAAATCATACACTGAGTCCATAGAAGAGAATGAAGGAAAGATGAAGTAAAACCTTTTTCTCCAAAAACCTATTTATCCCTTTGTATGCAAGCAAATATGTAGTGTAATGATTCACCATGCTAGAAAGCTTTGTATATTTTTGGTAAAAGTTGGAAAACTTAAATTCATGTCTTACAGCAATATTCTTCTTCTCTTAGTTGCCATGCATTATAATTAATAACAATAGTTCTTTATAACCTATCTCACTCGTGGATATTCTGCAAGAATTCCAGAGGATGTTTATGAACTGTGTGGAACACCTCATACGAAAAGAGCTCTGTGAGCTGGAAGCATTGTTATTAATATTCATAATTACAGCACATAATTCCCAACTCTAGAAAGAAGGATTGTGTATTAGTCTTCTCCCTGTTCTGCCCATTTATTTAGGTCCACAGGGAGCTATGATTTGAAAAGATATTTTCAAGAAGACTTGATAAGCTAGCTTTTGACTGCTTTTCATTATTTTCTCCTATTCCTTTTCTTTTCATTTTAAAGAAATAAGTTGTGACTCTCTTCCCGACTGTCCTGAATTCACCACACGTTTTGTTCATCTTTGCTCTGTCTCAGCCTTCCCCCACTTGCTGAGTTTTGTCTCCTTTCTCTGCATTCATCTATTCTGTTTCCCTGTGTTCCTATTAATTTAGTCACCTGAGCTTATCTGCATTTAAAAATTTAGGGAGTACATGACAAGAGACAACTGTGCACAGGAAAAGGCAAAGGACACTGTTTGCCATTTAAGAAGATTGCTCTGTGTGTCATACCTTGGCGGGAGAAGACAAGGAAGTTCTATCAGGCTGGTTGACTCTAATTCGAGCATCTTTCAACACAAGTTCAGCTAGAAGCAGAAGCAAGGTAATTATGCCATGAAATTCTTTCAAGCAATTTTCAGTGAGCATTCTATATACTTACATAGATATATATATAACCACTAGGGGCCCGGTGCACGAAATTCGTGCACTGGGTGTGTGTGTGGGGGGGAGTGTCCCTCAGCCCAGCCTGCCCCCTCTCACATACTGGGAGCCCTCAGGCGTTGACCCCCATCACCCTCCGATCGCCTGATCAGCCCCTTGCCCAGGCCTGACGCCTCCGCCAGAGGTGTCAGGCTTGGACAGGGGACCCCCATCTCCCCCCGATCACTGGCTCTGACCCCCGCCCAGGCCTGAGGCCTCTGGCCCAGGAATCATGCCTGGGCAGGGGACCCCCATCTCCCTCTGATCGCTTGCTCCACCCCCCGCCCAAGCCTGACGCCTCTGACCCAGGCTTCAGGCCTGGGCAAGGGGACCATCATATCCCCCCAATCCCCGGCTCCGCCCCCCACCCAGGCCTGATGCCTTGGCCAGAGGAGTTGACCCTCATCACCCTCCGATCACCAATAACCGGATCGGCCCCTTGACCAGGCCTGAGGCCTCTGGCCTAGGCGTCTGGCCCGGGCAGCGGGGACCCGCAGCTGCAGCGGCCCCGCAATCGTGGGCTCCGCTTTAGGCCCAGGCAAGGGACCCCTAGCTCCCGGGACTGCCAGCTTCGACCGTGCCCAGCTCCCATCGCTGGCTCCACCCCTACTTCCTGCTATCACTGGCCAGGGCGGCAAAGGCGCCTGATTCTCCAATCATGGCTGGGAGGCAGGGCAAAGGCGGCCCCAGGGCCGCCTTTGCCCTGCCCCCCAGCTCTTAGCTCCCCCCTGGGTTTCCGATCACTGTCAGTGGCAGGGGGTTTCTTCCTGCTTTCCCTTTCGCCTCCCTGCATTGTGCCTACATATGCAAATTAACTGCCATCTTGTTGGCAGTTAACTGCCAATCTTAGTTGGCAGTTAACTGCCAATCATAGTTGGCAGTTAATTTGCATATAGCCCTGATTAGCCAATGAAAAGGGTATCGTCGTACGCCAATTACCATTTTTCTCTTTTATTAGATAGGATGACCAGGGAGAGAAGATTACAAATAATAACCTCAGAAAATCCTATACTCCTTCCACAGCTCTTACACATTCTAAGTGTAGGTAGCATACTTCCTCTTAGACATGGCAATTTAAGGGGGAAAAACACATACACACAAATTCAAAAGTCACAACTGGCTGTTTGGCTAACTGAAAACTATCTAAAATCCATAAAATATGGACGTAAAGTTACTCCTCCCTCAGGCATCACTGGGAAACAATGGTTCCCTCCTCACTGTGAGAGAAGCGAATGTGTAGAACTTTCCTTTCTAAAGTGGATGCAGCACTAATCTCTGAAACGATCTAACTCAGCATCAGTGAAAACAAGAGTTCCTAAAATAGACCCATCCAGTTCCACTTGGATCATACTAAAAATAATAAATAACAATACTTTAACAGAGATGGAAAAAATGTATATATAATTCCTTAGAGGAAGAAACTACATTTGATTAATTGTGGCTATCCCTACAATGCCTACAGCAGTATGTACCCTAGAATATACACACAATTAATGTTTGTAGAATGAATGAACAATAATAAGGTAAGCCATAGGTAATTAATTACATACCAATCTTTACTGCTTCTTCTGCCTTTTTAACTTCATTTTTAAATGCTCCTTTAAAAGAAGATGTGACATACAGATACTTTCTGAAAAATAAAAAAAAATAAAAGAATCAAGTCAGATTATCATTTTATAGTACAAAATATTCTTTAAGAACACTATCCTAGTATACTCCAGATATACATAATTATTAAGAAAAACTCATAAAGTTGCATCCAGCTGATAAATAAGAAAACTTTATACCTAAAAAAAAAATCCTTACCATTTAATACTTGAAAATTTTGCTTTCTTAATGAATTTATTAGGGTGACTTAGTTAATAAAATTATACATCATCTGTATATTGTATTGTGTGTTCACCACCCCAGGTCAAGTCTCCTTCCATCGCCATTTATTCTCCCTAAATCCTCTTCTACCTCCCTCCTCCCCCCTTCCTTATGGTAATCACCATACTGTTGTGTCAATGAGATTTTTTTTTTCTTAATCCTTTCACCTTTTTAACTCAGCCCCGCAACCCCCTCACCTCTGATGACTTGTCAGTCTGTTATCTGTGTCTATGAGTCTGTCTCTGTTTGATTTGTTAGTTTATTTTGTTCATTAGATTCCATGTATAAGTGAAAATATATAAGCTAGTCAGAGAAAGACAAGTACCATATGATTTCACGCATATGTGGAATTTAATGAACAAACTGGACTAACAAGCAAAATAGAGACAGACTCATAGACATAAAATAAAATAAAACAAATAAAATAAATAAATAAATAAATAAATAATAAAAATGAAATAAAATAATAAAAATAAATTAAAATAATAAAAATAAAATAAAATAATAAAATAAAGAGAAAAATGGGGGGGAAATTCTTAGACACAGACAACAGTATAGTGATTACCAGAGAAAAAGAGGGGTTGGGGAGTTTTGAAGAGGGTAAAAGGGGGATAAACAATGACAGAAGAATACTTGACTTGGGGTGATGAACACACAATATCATAGAATTACAAACCTGAAACCAATACAACTTTATTAACCAATGTTACCCCAATAAATTCAATAATAACAATAAAATAAATTATTAATTTCAATAAATAAATAACTTAAAAATTCTTCCCACACAAATGTTCACTTATACATGTAAAATAGGATAATTTTCTTATAAAGAAAAATGTCTATGCAACTGCTCTATTCTCAAAGTTTCTGGTTAATACATATAACCCTCTCATACAGATCATCACTGACACTGAATTAACTGCTTCTCCAAGTCCCCAGTCATCTTTAACTTAAATGCTGAGAAACACATATTATCATTTTAAGCTACTCAATCATATTTTCTACTTTATTACCACTGCTTTAGTGAGAGCAAAGACACTCTAGAACGATCAAGGAACTGGAAAATATATATACCTATAAACTCCAACTCAAAGGGAGCGAAGTATAGGTGAGAAAAGTACTGTAAAACAGAGGTTCTCTGATTGAAGTTGAAACTGTATATATCTACTATAGAGGCTTCTTGGAATCCAGGATTTTACATGTTGATTTAAGTCATCATGGAGAGAAAATTCCAGAATGATATTTAGTTTCATAATGCTCAAACCTCTATATACCTCATTTTATAACTTTTGCCTTATACCTCATACTTAGTACCTTCATGTTTACAAAGGCATTACATTTTCAGCAAGAGTTAGGTAAAAACCTATAGGTCATTTCTGGAAATCAAATTATCTTAAGGCATATAAAGAGAAGTATTGGCTCAGGTAGAGGGGAGAGTCTAAACCTATGTGCTCCAATGAGTTTATGTCAGGTATAGGTAATAGACGGCCCATGTGCCAAATTGGACCAGTTTGTTTGTTTTTGGTACAGCCTAAGACAGTGATGGCGAACCTTTTGAGCTCAGCGTGTCAGCATTTTGAAAAACTCTAACTTAACTCTGGTGCCGTGTCACATATAGAAATTTTTTGATCTTTGCAACCTTAGTAAAACAAAGACTTATATTTTTAATATTTATTTTACATATTTAAATGCCATTTAACAAAAAAAAATCAACCAAAAAAATGAGTTCGCGTGTCACCTCTGACACGCGTGTCATAGGTTCGCCATCACTGGCCTAAGACCTAAGAATGATTTTTCCATTGAAAGGATCTAATCTAATAAAAGAGAAATATGCAAATTGACCATACCTCTGCCACACCCACCAGCCAATCAGGAACAAATATGTAAATTAACCCAACTAAGATGGCGGCGGCCACAGAGCTGGAGAAAGCAGGAGGCTTAGAGGCAATAGAGGAAGCCAAGCTTCCCAGCCAAGCTTCCGGCCTGCCTTGCCAGCCCTGAGCTCCGCTCAAGGCTACAAAGTTTCAATTATAGAAGATAAATAAATCCCAGACACCTGCTTCCAGCCGTAATGGCCACGGAGCTGGAGTGAGCAGGAGGCTTGGGTTGCCCCTCGCGATGGAGGAAGCCAAGTTTCCCTCCCACCCTGGCCGGACCTGGGCTCCACTCAAGGCTACAAAGTTTCAATTATAGAAGACAAATAAATCCCAGAACAAAAAAAGAAAAAAGAAAAAAGGAGAGGCTGGGAGCTTCGGTCACCATGGGGCTTGGCCAGCCTGAAAACAGCCCTCAGCCCCTCACCCAGGCTGGCCAGGTACCCCAGTGGGACCCCCACCCTGATCCGGGACAACCTTCAGTGCAAACCAGCTGGCCCCCACCCGTGCACCTGGCCTCAATCCTATATACCTATATAATAAAAGTGTAATATGCAAATTTACCCTAACAGCAGAACCACTGGGAATGACTGGTCACTATGACACACACTGACCACCAGGGGGCAGACGCTCAATGCAGGAGCTGCCCCCTTGTGGTCAGTGCATTCCCACAGGGGGAGCTCTGCTCAGCCATAAGCCAGGCTGCAAGCTGCCAGCACAGCAGTGGTGGTGGGAGCCTCTCCCGCCTCCTCAGCAGTGCTAAGGATGTCCGACTACAGCTTAGGTCTGCTCCCCGCTGGCAAGTGGACATCCCCCGAGGGCTTCTGGGCTGCCATAAGGATGTCTGACTGCCAGCTTGGGCCCAATCCCCCAGGGAGCAGGCCTAAGCCAGCAGGTGGACATCCCCCGAGGGGTCTCAGACTTCAAGAGGGCACAGGCCAGGCTGAGGGACCCCTCCGAGTGCACAAATTTTTGTGCACCGGGCCTCTAGTTGATATAGATAGATGATAGATAGATAGATAGATAGATAGATAGATAGATATAGATAGATATGGATCAATATAGATTTTATAGATATAGATAGATATATAGATATAGATAGATAGATAGATATGCAAATGAGCTTAAGTGTAACCAGAGATTTATCAGGCCCTTTACAGAAAAGGTTTGCCAACCGCTGGAAGCTATTCTAATAGCAATGGATTTTAAATGACAGTTTGATCTACAATTGCTTTTGTATATTCTAACTTTATGTAAACAGTAATGCAAATTTTTATCAACAGGTCACATGTAATTTAAATATTGTCAGCTGGAGTCTGTTGACTCTCTTCCATTAGCTCAACAGCAGCAGTGCTGATGTACTGAAGACAGAACACCTTCATGATGGAGCAACTAAGAGCTGGACTGCTTGGAGCCCATCTACCTGGGTAAAGGGTCTAGCTATACCCCCCCTAGTGTGTAAGACTGGGTGAATTACTTCGTTTTCTGTGACTTCATTTCCTTATCTGTAAGAAAACGATAGCTGAATGATAACAATGGTATCTATCTCAAAGGCTGACATGAGACCTAAATTTGTCAAAGGAGCTAAAGAACTTAGAACAATGCTGGTTTGGAATAAGTCAGCAATTTTTAACTGGTGTGCCATAAGAATTTTTAAAACAAGTGACACCTGGCTATTTAGCCAGGAGCACTGACCTCTTTTCCCTTAGATTGTCAAATTTTTTAAAATGACAACAGCTAACACAATAGATGTCAGTTTAAATGAAACAAAAGTATACTTTTGTCAGATTGGCAAAAAATATATTTTTTGGTGTGTTGTGGAATTTTAGTAATTAGTTTATGTGTGCCATTAGATGAAAAAGGTTGAAAATCACTGCAGTAAATACCCAATATGTTATTATCCTATCTAATAAAAGAGGAACATGGTAATTAGCCGTACATCCACTACCCTTCCCATTGGCTAATCAGGGTGATAGGCAAATTAACTGCCAGCCAAGATGGCGGCCGGCAGCCAGGCAGCTTAAAGCAAACATGAGGCTTGCTTGCTTCAGTGACGGAAAACTCCAATGTTCCCCGCCAGCCTTACCGGCCTCTGAGCTTGGAGTTTGAAACATTGTTACAAATATAGAAGCTAAAAAGAAATGAACAGGAGAACCAAGATGGCGGCATAGGTTAACGCCGGAGTTTGCTGCTTTGAACAACTACTTCAAAAGTGAAACCAAAAAACGGAAGGGACATCACCCAGAACCACAGGAACGCTGGCTGAGTGGAAGTCCTACAACTAGGAGGAAAGAGAAACGCACACGGACACTCAGAGGAGGCGCGGTGCTGAGGTCAAGTTCTGAGGTGCGGAGTGCGCGGAGCGGGCTGGCGGCGGAGGGCGAGGTTGGCGTTTTCAATTGGGAGGGAGTCGCAGACTCTGAGCTCCAGATACAGGTGAGTCTTTAGGGACCCAGACTCAAACGGGAGAAGCGGGACTGTCTGGCTTCGGTCAGAGCGAGTGCAGCTTTCTCTCCCAGCTTTGCAGCGGGTGCTGGGACTCAGAGAGGCAGAGCCCCTGGGGACAGGACTGAGAGCCGCCATAACTGCTCTCTCCGGCCCACCCTGTTGATCCTGTGCGACTCGCCCTGCCCCGCCCAAGCCCTGCACAGAGGCATTTGCCGGATAGCCTCAGGCAAAGGCTAGATTAGCACCTCCCTAGAGGACAGAAGTTCTCTCACTGCTGACACAGCTGATTCTCATAGCCACTTGGCCTGGAGGTCAAACCCTCCCTGGAATTAGCTACAACAATCAAGATTTAACTATAAGACTGCGAACAAAGACCACTAGGGGGTGCACCAAGGAAGCATAACAAAATGCGGAGACAAAGAAACAGGACAAAATTGTCAATGGAAGATATAGAGTTCAGAACCACACTTTTAAGGTCTCTCAAGAACTGTTTAGAAGCTGCCGATAAACTTAATGAGATCTACACGAAAACTAGTAAGACCCTCGATCTTATATTGGGGAACCAACTAGAAATCAAGCATACACGGACTGAAATAACGAATATTATACAGACGCCCGACAGACCAGAGGAGCGCAAGAATCAAGTCAATGATTTGAAATGTGAGGAAGCAAAAAACATCCAACCAGAAAATCAAAATGAAAAAAGAATCCAAAAATGCGAGGATAGTGTAAGGAGCCTCTGGGACAGCTTCAAGCGTACCAACATCAGAATTATAGGGGTGCCAGAAGATGAGAGAGAGCAAGATATTGAAAACCTATTTGAAGAAATAATGACAGAAAACTTCCCCCACCTGGTGAAAGAAATAGACTTACAGGTCCAAGAAGCGCGGAGAACCCCAAACAAAAGGAATCCAAAGAGGACCACACCAAGACACATCATAATTAAAATGCCAAGAGCAAAAGATAAAGAGAGAATCTTAAAAACAGCAAGAGAAAGAAACTCAGTTACCTACAAGGGAATACCCATACGACTGTCAGCTGATTTCTCAACAGAAACTTTGCAGGCCAGAAGGGAGTGGCAAGAAATATTCAAAGTGATGAATACCAAGAACCTACAACCAAGATTACTTTATCCAGCAAAGCTATCATTCAGAATTGAAGGTCAGATAAAGAGCTTCACAGATAAGGAAAAGCTAAAGGAGTTCATCACCACCAAACCAGAATTATATGAAATGCTGAAAGGTACCCTTTAAGAAGAGGAAGAGGAAGAAAAAGGTAAAGATACAAATTATGAACAACAAATATGCATCTATCAACAAGTGAATCTAAGAATCAAGTGAATAAATAATCTGATGAACAGAATGAACTGGTGATTATAATAGAATCAGGGACATAGAAAGGGAATGGACTGACTATTCTTGGGGGGAAAAGGGGTGTGGGAGATGTGGGAAGAGACTGGACAAAGATCGTGCACCTATGGATGAGGACAGTGGGTGGGGAGTGAGGGCGGAGGGTGGGGCGGGAACTGGGAGGAGGGGAGTTATGGGGGGGGAAAAAAGAGGAACAAATGTAATAATCTGAACAATAAAGATTTAATTAAAAAAAAAAAACAAATATAGAAGCTAAACAAAAGCCCAGAAACCTGCTTTCAGCCAGCCGGGATCTCAGAGCTGGAGTTGAAACAGTGTTTCGATTATAGAACCCAAACTAACCAGATACCTGCTTTCAGCAGCAGAGGCCTACGAGCTGGAGCCAAGCCTCAGAGCTAAAGCTGGCCCAGAATTAAAAAAGAAAAAAAAAAGAAAAAAAGGAGAGGTTGGGAGCTTCAGTCACCCGCCAGCCTGAAAACAGCCCTTAACCCCTCACCCAGACTGGCCAGGCACCCCAGTGGGGACCCCCACCCTGAATGGTGTGTGACCAGCTGCAAACAGCCATCATCCCCTCATCCAGGCTGGCCAGGCATCCCAGTGGGGACCCCCACCCTGATCCAGGACACCCTTCAAAGCAAACCAGCCGGCCCCCACCCGTGCACCAGGCCTCTATCCTATATAGTAAAAGGGTAATATGCCTCCCAGCACCGGGATCAGCGTGACAGGGGGCAGCGCCCCAACCCCCTGATCAGCCCTGCTCTGTGCCTGATAGGGGGGAGCTCCCCAACCCCCTGATCACCCTGCGGCTCTGTGTGTGACAGGGTGCGGCGCCCCAACGCCCTGATCGGCCCTGCTCTGTGTGTGACAGGGTGCGGCGCCCCAACCCCCCCCCCGCCCCCCCCCCGCGGGCCCTGTGCTGTGTGTGACAGGGTAGAGCCATAACCTCCCCATCGGCCCTGTCCTGAGTGTGACAGGGTGCGGCGCCCCAACCGCCCCCCACGGGCCCTGCTCTGTGTATGATGGGGTAGAGCCATAACCTCCCCATCGGTCCTGCCCTGAGTGTGACAGTGGAGGCGCCCCAACCCCCTGATTGGCCCTGCTCTGTAGGTGATAGAAGGCGGCGCCCCCACCCCCCCCCCTACCCCATGGGTCCTGCTCTGTGTGTGACTGGGTAGAGCCATAACCTCCCCATCGGCCCTGCCCTGAGTGTGACAGGGTGCGGTGCCCCAAACCCCTGATCCGCCCTGCTCTGTGCGTGACAGGGGGCAGTGCCCCAACCCCCTGATTAGCCCTGCTCTATGTGTGACGGGGGGGGAGCTCCCCAACCCCCTGATCAACCCTGCTCTGTGCGTGACAGGGGACAGCGCCCCAACCCCCTGATTGGCCCTGCTCTGTGCGTGGCAGGGGGGAGCTCCCGACCCCCCTGATCGGCCCTGCTCTGTGCGTGACGAGGGGAGCTCCCCAACCACCTGATCGACCCTGCTCTGTGTGTGACAGGGGGCTGCACCCCAATCCCCTGATTGGCCCTGCTCTGTGCGTGACAGGTGGTGGTGCCACAACCTCCCCATCGACCCTGCCTTGAGTGTGACAGGGGGCAGTGCCTCAACCCCCCAATCAGCCCTATCCTGAGTGTGACTGAGGGTGGCATCGCAACCTCCCAATCCGCCCTCCTCTGTGCATGACAGGGGTGGCACCCCAACTCCCCAATTGGCCCTGCTCTGAGCCCAACCAGGGGCTGCACCTAGGAATTGGGCCTGCCCTCTGCCACCCGGGAGCAGGCCTAAGCCAGCAGGTCGTTATCTCCCGAGGGGTCCCAGAGTGCGAGAGGGCACAGGCAGGCTGAGGAACCTCCTCTCCCCCCCCCCCCCCCGAGTGCACCAATTTTTGTGCACCGGGCCTCTATCTATAATAATAAAAGTGTAATATGATAATTAGACTGGGCATTCTTCCGGACAACCTTCCAGACAAAGCTAGGGCTGCAAGAGAAGCCCGAGTCCTGGGTGGCTGCCTGCAGCCAGAGGGAAGCCCAGGTCCTGGGTGCCAGAGGGAAGCCAGTGCCAGCAGCTGGGGGAAGGAAGGCCTACTCTTGCACAAATTTCGTGCATCGGTTCTCTAGTTATCTAATAAAACCACATTTTAAGTACATACTCCCTCCATGTGTGTTTAGAGGGAAAATGCATTGGGAATGAGGAAATGAAATGAGTAGCTGGATACATTTCTCTTAAGAATCTGAAGTATTTGTGGAAGTCTGCCCAGGTACCTACATTAAAAAGCTTAATGTTAAAAATAACTAAATATCATCCTATATCCATCCAATTCATTGGTTTCCTGAACAACTCAGTGAGAGGTGGGGAGTGTCCCTAAGACATGAAAAGACTGTCCCAGAAGAACAGTGTTGCAGAGTCTCCATAGGCAGGCCATAACTTGGTGTCCCTAAACCTTAAAAAGGATGGTGCTGCTCCAGAGAAAGCAGGTGACTCCACTTCCCTGTCTTTGGGCTCCTTTCAGTATTACTGGTCTATGGCAAAGCCGTGATAATGAAAAATGAAGATCTTCCAACAGATAGCTTGGCTCTGTCTCCCTTAAAGAGCTTTCAAAAATGACCATTTTATATCCATTTTGCCTTCATATGCAGAGATTTAATGTCTAAATAATCTGAGAGCTATTTATCTACTAAAGTAAAAGAATTCAAAGCCAAAGAAAATCCGTAATGTCTGTTGCCTAAGATCAAGTACCATAGCCATACATTAACTTGTCTGTATTATATAGATAAACTAGAGCCCCAGTGCATGAAATTCGTGCATGCGGGGGGGGGGGGAGTTCCCCCTCAGCCCAGCCTGCACCCTCTCCAGTCTAGGATCCCTCTCACAATCTGGGACCACTGGCTCCTAACTGCTCACCTCCCTGACTGCCTGATCACCCCTAAATGCCCCCCCTGCTGGCCTGGTCACCCCCAACCGCCCCCCTGCAGGCCTAGTTGCCCCCAACTGCCCCCCCCCCACTGGCCTGGTCATCCCTCACTGCCCCCTCACTGGCCTGGCCGCCCCCAACTCCCTCCCCCTGCAGGCCTGACCCCCCCCCCCTCGCAGCCTGCTGTTTGGTCGTTTGGTCACCCCTGACTAACCACCCTGTGGGCCTGGTCGCCCCACGCAGCCTGCTGCTCAGTCATTTGGTTGTCCCTCACTAACCCCCCTGCCAACCTGGGGATCGGGCCTAAACCGGCAGTCGGACATCCCTCTTACAATCCAGGACCACTGGCTCCTACCTTCTTATCTGCCTGCCTGCCTGATTGCCCCTAACTGCCTCCCCTGCCGGCCTGGTTGCCCCTCACTGCCCGCCCCGCCAGCCTAGTTGTCCCCAACTCCACCCCCCTCCCACGGGCCTGGTCGCCCCATGCAGCCTGCTGCTCAGTCCTTTGGTCTCTCCTCACTAACCCCCCTGCCAGCTTGGTTGCCCCACACAGCATGCTGCTCGGTTGTTTGGTCGCCCCTCACTAACCCCCCTGCAGGCCTGGTTGCCCCATGCAGCGTGCTGCTTAGTCATTTGGTTGCCCCTCGGTAACACCCCAGCCAGTCTAGTCACCCCAATTCAGCCTGTCCAGTTGTCTGTTCAGTTGCGATAGTCACTTAGGCTTTTATATAGATAGATAGACAATGTTTAAGACTCCAAAAATTACAACTTATAGAATCTTTAAGTTGAAAGAGACCTTAAAATCACCTAGCTGAAAATCTTCCAAAAGTAATAATTCTTTCAACAACAATCTAGACTCTTCCAGGGGCAAAGTTGTCCTCATCTTGGACGGCAGGACTTCCACTACCGAAGAGCATGAACTTCATTAATCTCGTGGCATACCATGGCCCCACCTGTGTTGTTATACCTCAACTGTAGTTCCCCAGGCCAAGTGCATCTGGGAAAACTAAATGTGCCATCCTGGACACACTGGATTTCATATTCTTGACATTACATCTGGAAACTGGACTAGAGATAGACTGGTGTGCAACCACAGGGAAATATGTGAGCAATCAAAACCACATAATGTGTCTTGTCCTCAATTTCTTTCCAATAGAAAATTTTTTAATTAGGGAACAAATAGGTAGGTTTACAGAGAAAGTCTAAGCTTGATATAATTCATTTTTCAAAATATGATCTGCCGATCAAACGTAATTAGAAATCACCAGGCTGGTGTGGCTCAGTGGTTGAACGTCAAACTATGAACCAGGAGGTTACAATTCGATTTCCTGCCAGGGCATATGGTGGGGTTGTGGGCTCAATCCAAGTGTGGGGTGTGTAGGAGGCAGCCTATCAATTATTCTCTCTCATCATTTATGTTTCTGTCTCTCTCTCCCTTTTCTTTCCTCTCTGAAATCAATAAAAGTATATATTTTTTAAAAGTGATTAGAAATCAAAAGTAAAGCTTTTCAGAAATCCTCTGGTGTGTGGCCAGGGCATACAATTAACAGATCTATAATTTTTAATATTAATATGAGCGACTGCAAGGCCCAGGAGAGCATCTACTTTTTCATGGAAATAAGACAACATAACAAATGAAGGTCTGTTATAAAAATAGAGTTAGTGTGCTATAGGGGGAGGAGCATGGAATTTGAATTGGTAAAGAATCTGAAGCTAGAAGGTTTGAGCTCTTGTCCAGTTGTGATATTTCCTTATCTCTAAAATGGTGATAAAACATAACCCACAGGGACACTGCAAAAATCAGGCAAAATAATACATGTAAACAGGCATACATAGTATAGCTTTGGCTGGTACATCTCCTTTGGCTGGAGCATTGTCCTGTACACCAAAGGGTGGCAGGTTGATTCCCATTCAGGGCACATACCCAGGGCATGTGTGGGAGGCAACTGATTGATATTTCGCTTTCACATCGATGTTTCTTTCTCTTTCTCTTTCTCTCCCTCCCTTCCCCCTTCCTCCCTCCCAACCTTTCTTTCTCTCTTCCTCTCTGAAATCCATAAAAAAGGCATATGTAGGTAGTGTACAAGCATTAAATGTTTCTCCCAGTAGATATTAAGCTCCTCAAACTAGAGCTAATCTTATTCTTTTATGCTTTGCAACTAACACGACCTCAAGCTCACAGAGGACTTGGATAAATGTGTGATGAATGAATGAATGCTCACCCAGAAAACCAACACACAAAGCGTAACTTTTTTGATTGCATGTATAGCTGGTCAAGGTAAGTTTGATAATATGCAAATGTCAGCTTAAAAAAAGTTTATGCTGGTACAATCTTCCAGTAATAAAATAAGTCTGGGGATGTAATGTACAGTCTGGTAAATATAGTTAAATTGCATATTTGAAAGTTGCTATGATAGTAGATCTTAAAAGTTGTCATCACAAGAAAAAATTTTTGTAACTGTGCTTGGTGATAGATGTTAACTAGATTTACTGTGGTAATAAAAAAAGGTTTATGCTAAAATATTAAATATAAATGAATTCAATGTGTATTTATAAATATATCCATTCTATACATAAAATATATACACATAGAAGTACATGATTCAATCATTCAAATATATTGAGTAAAGAAAAATTATAAATGAACTGTGATTTTTTAGTGGAAACTATCACAAGCAAAGCACCTAAGATTCATTAAAGTACAAACCAAATTCTTACTTGAGGTGCTTATCTCACTTAGAGTTCACTGCAGTGTTTTGTTATTGTGGCCATTTGTTACACATGATTACTCTTTAGCAAACCTTCCAAAATGCAGTTTAAATTTTACTTACAATAGCAAAAATCTTACTGTCGAACTGTAAAATCCTGCTATTGGATTATAGAAATCTTACTACCAAATCACCTTCACAATTTTGGGGCGGATGGCATACTGATTTTATAATAAAAACTGTATGAAGATAATTAAAGGAAGTTGAATTACCTGGGTTTGTAGAGGCAATGACATAGGTGTTTTGTTTTAACTTTTTTGGCCTGAATAAATATTCTCATCCAAGGGTCAAAATACAGAACAGAGGTGTAGGCTCTGAATGACCATCTCTCTGGGACACTGGAAGAGAAAACAGCAAAGGCTATTAGAAGATACGATAAGGACACATATTTTCAGAGGGTCACAGAATCAGACTATCAGGTTATGATGGTTACTACTAGCAGCCTCTGGGACTTTTCTTCTAAACCTAATGACACTCTGAACACCAGCCAGGTATTTCACCAAGCAGGCTTCTTTACAAATAAGTGGTTGAATCATGAATACTAGGTTTGTTTTTCTTCTCACAAGTAATTAAAAGACAACTGACAGATTTAAGTAAAAGTAGTAACAAAAAAAGCAGGCCTCTAAGGACAAGGGCTTACTTGAATAATCTGCACTTTGATTAGAACTGAACTTTTGTTTGCAAATAACTATTTCCAAGTATACTTACATCAGCAGTAGAAAATATACTTTCCATTAAAGCTACTGGCCCAGAAGGACAAAACGAAGCCAAATACACAAAACAAGCCCCCTGCTCCAACATAACAAGAATCTAGGCCTACACGAATAAAAATATTTCCATAAAACTATTTCAGAGGAATACAGTAAAAATGTTTCATTTGCTTTGAAAATTATGAACTAGAAACACAAAACTTCATTCTGCAAGTATAATAAGTATTAAAATAATGTTTATGTCCAATCAAGGAGAGGAGTTTGATGATGTGGTAAGTAAAAAAGAGGAGAAAAGATAAAAATAAAGGATGGGACGACAATAAAATGGGGGCAGAAACTATGTAAAATAGCCTATGCTGAGAAATCACTGTGTTGCTGCATACTAACTGCAGGGAGCTTCTACATTAAAGTCCATTTATGAACTGTAAATCTCCTCCAATTAGACAAGAACAAGCCCCGCCATGCGTCAGAAGTAGTGCTCTTTATCTACTGGGTCCCAGGAAAGCCTACACTGAAGGGCTTCCAAGGCCAAACAGAAATCAGGGAGCAGTAAACCCATTACTTTTACAATCCTACCTCAGTCCAGCGGGAGACAAAGATGATGGGAAGGAAATATAAAACCTAAAGCAGGGAGACCGCTCAATGGGGTCACACTAATGCCAGTTACTCTGTAAGAAAGAACAGAGCTCTCCAAAGAATTTACAAAAATGAAGATGAGGTCCATAATAAATCTAAGGATTTCCTAGTTGCTAGTAAGTTCCTTCAGGCAGGATCTAAAGTTCATTAAAAAGCCAGGAGTTTCTCTGAATTGTTAAAAAAAAAAAAAAAAAGAAGAAAAAGAAAAAAAAAGAAATTATTTGAAAGTAAGTCTTGAGTAAAAGTTTCCAACATAAATTATAAAAAGGGATCTAGTCCATGGCTACTATTCTATAAATACTATTGCATTTTTATTGTGACGAGAGGCTGTCTGCATTTGGGTATAGCACTATACCCAGTGTGATTGACGTTAGTATACCAGGAGCGGCACAATCAACTAAGTCCTCATCTGTTCAATGAAAAAAAAAGTCACCTTGGGACACTAATGGCAAAAGGTTTTGAGGACTTTTGCCATTATTCAAATGCTTTCTGGATCTCCTGATTTCAAATTGCCCTTAGATATAATATAGCTCTTCCTTTTGACTGTCCTCAAAGCAAGCACATCTCTGTCATTTGGAGATAAGTCAAAAATAATTCAGAGCCAAGTTTGAGAATTAGAGAAATATAGTGGGAGATCAAGTTGGGTTAGACAAGTTTTGGTTTAAAAAAAATGTATACAAATCCAAACAAGGACACTAATACTTCTAACTCTTGTTAGGTCAATTATTTCACTTAATAAATGTTCCTTGTATCTGTATTGGGGATCCTCAAGACCTCCTCTATGTTAGGAGAATTGCTAGAAGGTCTCACAGGACTTACCATATAATGGTACTCAGGACTAAGATTTATCACAGTGATGAGTAGGATATACAGTGGATGATCGGGGGAAGAGAGGTGGAGTCTGGAAGAATCCATGTGCAGCTTTCATTTGGCCTCTCCTTCTCATGACAGGTCACACAAAACATACTCTTCCTCCAGCTATCAAGGTGCAGGAACATGTATGTGATGTTTCTGCCCAACAAATCCCATCGTAGGCTCAGCACCCAATGTTTTCATTGGGAGCTGGTCACATAGGCACCCTCTGCCTAGCATGTATCAAATTCCAGAGTCCCAGAAAGAAAGTAGGTTTTCAGTATAAACCATATTGTTTGCATAGTCTAGACCAGTGATGGCGAACCTATGACACGCGTGTCAGAGGTGACACGCGAACTCATTTTTTTGGTTGATTTTTCTTTGTTAAATGGCATTTAAATATATAAAATAAATATCAAAAAAATAAGTCTTTGTTTTACTATGGTTGCAAATATCAAAAAATTTCTATATGTAACACGGCACCAGAGTTAAGTTAGGGTTTTTCAAAATGCTGACACGCCGAGCTCAAAAGGTTTGCCATCACTGGTCTAGGAGGTTTGCCATCACCCTTCTCTGTTAGGAAAGGTTTATATCAGTGTAGGGAACTGTATACCAGCCAAGTTCCCAGAAGCCCACCAAAGACCAACCTTGCAAGCAAGACACAATGAACAGAAGCCTTCCCCATTAGCCCTTTTCTACACACATGCATACTTTCAAAGTTCCTTTTTATCTATGACAAACAGAATAGCAATGCCTCTTATGCAAATATGATATCTATGATTAAAAGAAAAGAAAAGAGGTGCACTATAAAATCTGTATAGGAAATGGGCCACCCAATGTAACTTTCAAACTCCTTTTAATGATGTAGAAGGTCCTTCATGATCTGGCCCCCACTTAACTCTCCAGCCTTGCCTCTTACCAGCATCTGTCTAGCAATTTAGGACCACTCTGTTGTTCAGATACGGGGCCGGCTCTCTTGTCCCCAAGCCTAGGCACATTCGATCTTTTGGCCACTTTCGGTTGGCTTTTCACCCGAGAATGCAACTTGAAACCTTCCTTCCTCTTGAAGCCCTCTCCCGCTCCCCAAGATGGGGTAAAACACTCTCCTCTGGCACCCCCTTCTCCATGCCTCTCCATCACAGCACGTCGCTTACTGGTGCCGCTGCCTGTTATCTGTACCCCCTTCAGGCTATAAATTCTGTGAGACCAGCACCCTCATAAATAACTGTGTGTTGTCTAAGTGATAATTATTCAGCACTCCCTTGGCTTAATTTAAAATGAACAACATACGGTTCCCTGTGTAAGAAAGACTTGTCATGATTGATCATCTTCAATGATAATGCAATCATTTTTTATAAATAAAGCCATTTGCTTAGGAAACTGGGATACAACTGTACAAAATAATGAAGAGTATCTTCGGAAGATCTAGGGAAAATATACTCTTACTCTCTACCCATTAGGAACTGCTTTGCATCTTTTCCAAAATGTGTTCTTCTCTTGTTTCCTCCTAAATGTCTCTTTTCTGTCTTAAACTGTGCCAGAAGTGTCGATATCTTTATCTGTACCTCTCTTTCTCTCTTACCTCCCATTTAACTGGTTATAATAAACTGAAGAACAAAAGAGAGATAAAGAGTGAGTAAACCTCCTGACACACACACACACACACACACACACACCACCAAATGCACACAGAGTCACATGACAGACATGGGGAAAGAGGAAAGTATTTTAAGGCAGAAACTGCCTTGATAGGCTGTGGAATATGACAGGAGGAGACAGAGAGGTTTTTTGTCACCTGCTCAGCAATGGGTATTTTCAGAAAGTTTCTACTTCACCTCCAGCTGTGGCTGTGGCCTCTCTGTGGCCTCCTCCTCCCAATCTATCCACGTTGTTCTGCTACCGTTTTAAGTGTTGCTCCATAAGTGGACTGGTGTGTTGTGGTCAGCAACTGTGTTAAACTCAGGAGAGGAGCCAGAAAGTGGAATCCTGTAGCCAGTCATTATCTCCTTTATCTACGATTCTCTGTGGCTAGAGTCTGAGAAAGTGAATTTTTAGAGCTACCCAGGTGACTCCTTGAACTCTGCCTGTTTTGAGAACCACTGCCCATAGACCTAGTGGACAGGGTGGTATGTACGTCAGGTTGCCTGAAAAGGAGTAGAACAGTCTCTCACAGGTGTTTAGACCTAGGACACCTTCTACATCTATCCACACTGGGTACACAGACAACAGACTTCCATTCAGCCCAACTACTGAGGTCCATGGTTGAAAAAATAAATCTAAACTCCAGGCACTAGACTAAATTAGATCCTTTTTGGAACATCTCTGAAGTGCCATGTTTTTATTCATAAAAATACTGTATATTATTACAAAAATTATTTTCTACATTTATTGCTAAAGTCCCTATGAAATCTCTGAAGATTTCTTGAAGCTGAAATTAACAAGTCCTGCATTATCCTGAATATAAAGAAGTGCATAAAGATTTTTAACTAGTTTAAATTCTGAACTATGAACAGGCTAACAAAATTTAATCTTAGGGTAGATCACACCTAAGAGAAATGGCAACTCAAAGAGGTAATTTAAAAGAAAAGTTATAAGCTTTGCAAAGTAATGAAAGTACTTCTGTCACAACCACAGCGTGGCAAGCCACACATTATAACAACTTGAAGCTGTAACTCTTGATGTGTTCCCAGCCAGCTCAGTTAAGACATAAACTAGAGACTCTGTTATGGAATGCTGCCCAATGCTGTCAATTTAGAAACACTCTGCCAACTTGGCACCTAATTTCAAAACATTACTTAGCACAAAATTTAAATCCCATTGCTCTGTATTATAGCTTCACACTCAGGGCTGTTTGGGGGATGGATTTCTTCAGCCACCTCAGGTCCTGCAGCGCATGGATTCCAGGAGCACGGCAGGCCCGTTTGATGACAGTCCATTCCACAACATGCCTTTTTTAAACCAGAATCTCTGCCTTCTTTCATTTCCTCATAAAGTTGAGTATGTATAACTATTTATAACACTAAGAAAATAATAGGTCACTGAAAGCAATATGGACACAAAGAAGTCACACGCACATGAACCAGGGGAAATGGTCATATGGTCTTGAGCCCCACAGAGAAACAGGAAAAATGCTATAGGAGTGATTCAATTTTCATAGTTTAGAACTCAAATGAGATTTTAGAGCTAAGAGAATCACTTACCAAAATGTCTTAAAACTCCTTCTCTCGCCCTAATAAATATCCCCAATAGTCTTCACAATGGAGGGCAGTAGAATCCACTACTGAGAGTGCCGGTAGCTTCCAGTGAAAATATCTGCAATATCCTTAGAAAGGTAGCTAGACGTTGCCACTCAAGTCAGTTTACCTGAATTCAATTCATTTGCTGCTTGCTATAAGCCAGTCACTGAGTTAAACTGAGGATGAAACCAGGCTATAAAAAGATAAGATGCCTCGATGGGTCTATTTCTCAGAAAAGAAATACATTTTGAGAACAGACCGAGGACAGGACATGCTTTGATTTGGTTGCTATGCCTGGACCCTGACCTCCTCCAGGAGTTTTTCTCAGGAACACTGACCATTCTCTTGTCCCAGGAATGGGCTGAGCTGTTTGTAACATCATAGATTAGTCACCTTTTTATCAGACTTCGAGCTCCTGAAGGCCAGATTGTAGACCCTCCCCTCCCTTTTCCATGTTATACGTGCAGCTTGCAGCTGCACGTACCTATCTTCTCCCTCGTGTGTAAATAATCAGCCAACTGGTGATGGGGGTCAGCGCAGATTTTCCAGGGTAACCGACTGCTCTCTTCATACTGCCGGCATTATTGGAATAAACGCTCATATATGATTCAACCCTGTCTCTGTTCAATTTGGCTCAAGTAGTGACAGGCGGCCTCAGACCCATTGGGTCTGGTTTCACCATCTACAGTCTAACAGCTACTAAATGAAAGAGTCAGGATGTGAGACAGTTTCAAGCAACTGCAACGTCCATCCTTTTTATAATGTACCACCCTGCTTGCCTCCAAGGTGGATTGGCCTGAAGTACAATGCTTCAATGTACGGTGGAGGGGTGAAAGTTGTAAGATATCCTCAGGCAGCCTCACCCTACACAGACCCTACCTGTATAAAAACCTGAGGTTCTGGTCCCTACAGGACACCTACTACACAGGCCACTCTACCAATCCCAGGAGACACAGCAGCTCTACCTAATACATAGGATCAAACACACAGGAAAGCAGGCAAAATGTGGAGACAAAGAAACATGTCAAAATGAAAGAACAGAAGAACTCAGCACCAAAAGAACAAACAATCCAATTTAAAAATGGGCAAAGGACTAAAATAGACACTTCTCCAAAGAGGACATACAGATGGCCAATAGACATATGAAAATATGCCCAATATCACTAATCATCAGAGAAATGCAAATTAAAAACCACAATGAGGTATCACCTCACACCTGTCAGAATTGCTATCATCAATATATCAACAAACAATAAGTGTTGGTGAGGATGTAGAGAAAAGAGAACCTTCATGTGTTGTTGGTGGGAATGCAGATTGGTTCAGCTATTGTGTAAAGTATTATGAAGTTTCCTCAAAAAATTAAAAATGTAACTGCTTTTGACTCAGGCTCCACTTCTAGGATATAGCTGAAGAAACCTGAAACACTAATTTGAAAGAATAAATGCACCCGTGATCATTGCAGCGTTACTTACAATAGCCAAGCTATGGAAGCAACCCAAGTGGCCATCAATAGATGAGTGGATAAAAAAGAAGGGGTATATATATATATATATACAATGGAATATTACTCAACCAAAATAACGAATGAAATTTTACACTGGGGGGTGAGGGTATGAGTGGAGGGGTGGGGGGCAAAGAAGAGATAAGGACACATATGTAATACCTTAATCAATAGAGAAAAAAATAAGTTTCCTATCTAATAAAAGAGTAATATGTAAATTAACCATCACTCCGCAACAAAGATGGCGGCGCCCACAGTGGCTGAGGTGGGACACTGGCGTCATTGCCCCGCAACGCGAGCCCAGCGTCTGCACCCTAGCCACATGGGGCGGGGGGCCTTGGACCAGAGGCCGGGGATGAGGGACTCTGGTGTCATTGCAGGCTGGGCTGAGGGACCCCCCATGCATGAATTTTGTGCACCGGGCCTCTAATAATAAAATAAAATGTTATAAGAAAAAAAAGAAACTTTACCATTTGAGGCAGCATGGATTGACCTAAAGGTTATTATGCTAAATGAAATGTTGGTCAGAGGAAGACAAATACCATATGATTTAACTTTTATGTGGAATCTAAAGAACAATATATATGATCAAACAAATTGAAACCAATTCACAGATACAGAGAACAGACTGATGGTTGCCAGAAAGAAGGGAGTTTGGAAGGCTGGGTGAAAAAGGTGAAGAGATTGAGAAGTACAAATTGGTAGTTACAAACTAGTCATGGGGATATAAAAGACACCACAGGAAATACAGTCAATAATCTATAATAATAAAAGGGTAATATGCTAATTAGACCGGGAGGCTTCTGGATGTCATTCTGGACGTCCTTCCTGATGAAGCCAGGGCCAAAGGGAAGCCAGCTGGGTCCTGGGTGCCTGCGGGCGGCCTGGGGAAAGCCAGCCCGGTTCCGGAGTGCCGGAGGGAAGTCAGTACCAGCAGTCAGGGGAAGGAAGGCCTACTCTTGCACGAATTTTCATGCATCGGACCTCTGGTACTCTAATAACTATGTATGGTGCCAGTTGGATACTGGAAATATCAGGGGGAACATTTTGTAAAGTATATGATTGTCTAACCAATATGCTGTTTACCTGAATTTAATACAAAATAATATTGAATGTAAACTGTAATTAAAAAATTTTAAATGTAAAAAAAAAGAAATAAAATGAAAAAAGATTGCATAACAACTGAGAATAAAGCTTATGAAACCAATCATAAGTGAATAAAGAAATATGAGAAATTAAACTTAGAATGAAATAATACAAATTAACACTCGATAATAACATGTAAATTCTCTTCCTAAAATAATTTTAAGATATTATTTCACTTTTGATTTAATAGTAAACAAAATTTGAAGGAAATAAATTATACCAGAAAACCTCTTCTCTGTGGCTAAATAAAAGCCTGAAAGGTTGCATTTCCCTATTCCTGTGTAGAAAATTAAATTATTTTCAGAACCAGCAGGACCACACCATCTAAAATGGAAGGTGAAAATAGCACAGTTCCAATATTTGAAACATGTTTTGGACAGATGTAGAATCATGCCCTGTGAGCTTAAGAGGATACAATAACCACAAGAAAAAGAAGTGGTAAAGGAATTATTATATTACAAACCACTAGTTCTAAAAACCAAGGTAATGTAAACTGTACTTGATTAGAAGTTTAAATTTCAGAAGTCATAAATGCAACAAGTCCCAGAAAAAATCCACCTTGGTCCAGAAGTATTCTTTTAGCCCCAAGAGTTAATTTTTCTCCAGTCTCTTAGTGAAGAGGAATGGGGTACCAATGCCAGAACCCACTGACTTTTCAGAGGAGAAAACAGGTGGCATTACTACCTTCCCTTCGAGGTAACTGCCACCCTTTTTTGGCACCACCATGGTCCTGGTATTAGAAGCCATGAAACGTATAGCATCTTTGGTACAGACCCCATCCTTGTCTTTAAAAGACTTTGTGACTGAATTAAGAAAAATTTTGTTGAAAAACCAAACAAAAAGAAATCCAATATAGTCAATGTTCCAAAGTGAAATTGTACGTGTCTTAGGTGTGATCCATTTCCTTTATTTTATAATTAACTGCCTAAATGGCTTAAGAAGCTGCTGGCTTTGTTAAATAATCTGGAAACAGTAAGAACTTCCCCCAAATAATGAGCTGTCAAATTATTCCTCTAATAATGTCTTGTTTCCCGGTGCTAGTGTTGAAATGCCAAGGCACTCTGACAGAGAACTGAAAATTTATGCACAAGACTTTTAAACAGCGTGACATATTGGTTTCAGAAGCAGCTCTTAAATGGGAGGACAGGGCCAGCGGGAAAAGGGGGAGATAGTAATGGAGGTGCCAGGAACAATTCTGGGCCTCCTTTCTGATACTGGCATATTAATGTTAGCAAAAGGCTTCCCAACATTTGTCCAATAGTAATTAGGTTGGATTTTTTTCCAAAGGAAAAAAAACACATCAATTTCTGAGTAATTAAGAATTCCAGATACTGAAAAAAAATAAGGAAAAAATATAAAACAGAAAAAAGTTAAAAAGAAAATCTAAAAGTTTGTTACCAAACAGTTAATTTTCTAACTGTAGAAGGGACTTTCTAAATTTTACCTCAAAGGCAAAAATAAAAGTTCTTCTTTAAGTTGATGTGTTTACTTGAGTGTTAATATCTTAGTCTAAACTGCCCTGTCCAAAATGGCAGCTAGTGGTTACTTACCCATGCTAATTGGGCAAGATTTCAAGTTGATTTGTGCTATTGGTGCTATATGTGCTATACACACTCTGGATTTCAAAAATTTAGTATTAAAAGGAATGTAAAATATATCTTAACTAGTGGTCCAGTGCACGGATTCATGCACATTGAAAGGACATTAATTAGAAGATTCATGTGGTAATTACATTACTGCAAAAAAATTCATGTCAAAATAGTATATATAATATAGTATTATAAAATTAAGACACATGTGTGATTGGCGCCAGTGAGAGCTTTATATGTATCATACATGTGCGAGTCAATGTTTATTTTTAAATTGCCAGTGTGTGCGTCATATATGTACCGCTAGTCAGTCAGTTGGATGGTTGGACAGACGGATGGTTGATCACTTAGCCTTTTATATGTATAGACTAGGGGCCCAGTGCACGAAATTCATGCACTGGGTGTGTCGGGGGGGGAGTGTCCCTCAGCCCAGCCTGCCCCCTCTCACATACTGGGAGCCCTCAGGCGTTGACCCCCATCACCCTCCAATCGCAGGATCGGCCCCTTGCCCAGGCCTGACGCCTCTGGCCTAGGCGTCCGGCCCGGGCAGTGGGGACCCGCAGCTGCAGCGGCCCCACGATCGTGGGCTTCGCTTTAGGCCCAGGCAAGGGACCCCTAGCTCCTGGGACTGCCAGCTTCGACCGTGTCCAGCTCCCATCGCTGGCTCCACCCCTACTTCCTGCTATCACTGGCCAGGGCGGAAAAGGCACCTGATTCTCCGATCATGGCTAGGGGGCAGGGCAAAGGCGGCCCCAGGGCCGCCTTTGCCCTGCCCCCCAGCTCTTAGCTCCCCCCTGGGTTTCCAATCACTGTCAGTGGCAGGGGGCTTCTTCCTGCTTTCCCTTTCGCCTCCCTGCATTGTGCCTACATATGCAAATTAACCACCATCTTGTTGGCAGTTAACTGCCAATCTTAGTTGGCAGTTAATTTGCATATAGCCCTGATTAGCCAATGAAAAGGGTAGCTCGTACGCCAATTACCATTTTTTTCTTTTATTAGTGTTGATATTTGCATATCAAAATTGAAATTATAACATTTCATATATACCAGATTAATTTAAAACATTATTAAAATTAATCTCACCTGTTTTACATTTCTTAATGTGGCTACTAGAAAACGTAAGAGTACATAGGTGGTTCATATTTGTGGCTCTCTCATTATACTTCTATTAAACAATACTGGTATCTGAAATGATTGTAATTGGATTAAATTCCTTTAAATTCCCTCTAGCTCTAAAGTTCTAACATGAAGAAACTACACATTTAAGCTTATACATTTTAAATACAAAGTTATTTTAGAGAAACATAGGTTAGTCACTATTTCATTATTTTTTCACCCATACCGCCCCCCCCCCCCGTGCTTTCTCATGCTGTTTTTATGGATTCCTGATAGCCAAGAAAAATGAATCTGTCTATTTATTTATAAAATACAAGTATGCAGTTCGTGGCCATTGTCAATTGCTATTTGGTCCTATTCCTTTTTGCTTCACATCATGCTCATGCATTTTTAATGCTCTGTATGAATAATGAACTCTGTGTGTGGGCTTTTCCACTTTAATATTCATCAAGCAGGAGGTTTGGAATTAGCGATTATTAGAGATCTTGTATTTCAGTGGTCCCCAAACATGCTGGCACCTCTGAATCACCTGGACAGCATATAGAAAATATTCAATTCTAGGTTTCATGTCTGCAGACGCTGACTCAGCAGGCCTGGGATGACATGGGATCCTATGCGTCTGAAGAACCTGCCCACGTCCCTCAGAAGCTCAGTGAGGCTGGGAACCAGTGGTCTATCCTAACTTCCTTCATCTGTAAGGAGGGTAGAGTGAATTGTCCCCGGAGCCTCAGACCTGGAACCATGATGCGAGGCTCCTCACTACAGCTCTGTGCCATTCTGAGAGACCTTCTGTCAAACACACATTACTCACTCCTCAAGAGCTTCAGCCATCAGTATATCTTCCTTGTCAGTTTTAACATCCAACTCTGGTTCTCCACTGAGCAGAAGCTTCAAGTTATAAATAACCATCAAAGTACCTAGTGCAAAACAGATGTTTAACTTGTTAATATTTTAACTACACTAAATATGAGCCATGGTGATATTACCATATCTATCTATTTAAGCCTGCCCTCAGCCAAAATTCCCTTTGTACTTCAGTAAATATGCTTGGATAAGTTCCAAGATATATGTCTTATAGAAAATTCCACTCTGCCAAAGAGTGTTGAGTTTCCACACTAACAGTGCTTCTTATTACTACTCAATTTACTATGTCTTTCAATGTGGATTCTTAAACTTGGGCACTTTTCATAATTTGCATTATAAAAGTTATTAGGAGCCTTAGCCAAATTTGTACTGCAGGTAAAGCTCTCATTGGTGGAACTACAATCAATGTACATAAGAACAAATACCAGTTTAAAAAATTTGTACAAATATGAAGTATTGCTTGTAGACCCTACAACAGGTGTTGGCAAATTTTTTTGGTAAAGGGCCAGGTAATAAATATTCCAGGCTTTGCAGGCTATATGGTCTCTGTCAAAACTACCCACAATTCAACTCTACCACTGTAGCATGAAAGCTGCCACTGAGAATACATAAATGTGTGAGTGTGGCCATCCTATATAATAAAGAGGTGATATTCAAATTAACCCTCACACCCTCAAAAGATTGCTGCCTACGACCAGGTCAGCAGGGGAGTTAATGAGGGACGACCAAACAACTGAACAAGCAGGCTGTGTAGGGCAACCAGGCCAGCAGAGGGGGCAGTTGGGGGCAACCAGGCCAGCAGGGGGGGCAGTAAGAGGCGACCAGGCCGGTGGGGGGCAGTTAGGGGCAACCAGGCCAGTGGGGTGGAGGGTGCATTTGGGGGCGACCAACCGGCAGGAGTGGGGCAGTTGGGGGCAACCAGGCAGGCAGTGGGGGCAATAAGGGGTGACCAGGCCAGAGGGGGGGGCAGTTAGGAGTAACCAGGCCATTGGGGGGGGGCAGTTAGGGGCGATCAGGCCAGAATACAGAGGCAGTGAGGGGTGATCAGGCCGGCACGGGGGGGGGGGGGGGGGTAGGCAGTTAGGGGCAACCAGGCAGGCAGGCAGGTGAGCGATTAGGAGCCAGCAGTCCAGGATTGTGAGTGGGATGTCCGACAGCCGGTTTAGGCCTGGGCAGTCAGACATCTTCCAAGGGGTCCCGGATTGGAGAGTGTGCAGGCTGGGCTGAGGGGACCCCCACCCCATGCACAAATTTTGTGCACCAGGCCTCTAGTATTCCAATAAAACTTTATTTACAAGAACAGGGGTGAAGCCAGATTTGACCTGTGGGGGCCATAGTTTGCTGACCCTGCTCTAAAGCATAGTTAACAAAAAACAAATGCTTTATAAAGTTGTTTATAATAGGAAGACAAACAGAATTGTTAGGTAAATTAAAAGAACAACCAATTTCCCTTTTTTGGTAGAACTTCAGTACAAGGGAGAACAGCACAGTGGCTAAGAATTGGACTTGGGAGCAAAATGCCTGGGTCTAAATACTGGATCAACCATGTATTGGTGCGATGACCTCAGATAAGATTCCTAGCATTGCTGAACCTCATTTTTCTCATCTATTCAGTGGCACTTATAAAGTTCCTAAAACACATACTCGTTTAAGGGGTTAAATGAATTAATTTTTATAAACCATTTAGAAAAGTATTCAGGAAATAGTACACTCTTCATTACTATTTGTAAGAGTACTTCACAATTAGAAGTCAACTAAGAGATGACATCAACTATCCTCAAAGTGTATCATGTATATGTTAATAAAGTGAATACTATAATTGCCCATACTTTTCTCTCTGAGAAAAAGAAAAGGATGAAAAAAACACACCACTATTACACAACATGCCACAGGTTAAAGAAGAAATTTCAAAAGTAACATAGGCTAACTCAGAAATAAATTTCTTGGAATTTTTCTATAAACATTACATAAATCAAGGAGTTGGAAAAAGCAGAGTGCACATAGCTTTCTCTAAAATAGGATTCTTTTTTCTTCTTGATATAAAGAGTGGTGGAAGCCTAGAGAAAGATTGGCACTTAAAATATTACTAGACATGGTACATTCTTCATATTCATCAGAAAGTTGGTGGAGGTTAAAAGAATACAAAAGAGATCCATTAATTTGGAAAAAAGTATCTACAAAGTTATTGCTAATTGCTGCAGAGACTTGGATTCATTACTTTATAAGTTACTAACTCATAAACCTGGGATCATCTCATCTTAAACGCTGCAATAAGCATCTCCTAACTGTATCTGGTACAGGGACTGTGGAGCCCTGCGGTCATAGCTTGTATCATCCTCTTCTCACTGATATTCACCAAGTTCATGCAAGTATACACCCTTCTCCCATTGTCAGGGACTTGAAGTTATATATGTTTGGATTCTCTTAATACAAAAGTTATATGGCTAAAACAAATGACTGCCCCCATACAAGATGCCACGTGATATCATAAAGAGAAAAAATATGAACACATACATATGCCTTTCATAAGACAATGAAAACAAATACTTCCATCTAAATTTCAACGTTTTTATGATCTTACCACATTTCCCATAGATTATATCAAACTGCCGCATTAATTCAGCTTCGGTTTTATATGGAGAGTACTTATAAATTATAGACAATTCCGTTGAGAATTTCTGAGGATCATCTGTGACAGGTTCTCTGTTTTTGGTTAACCACGAAGGCATTGGAACTACAACCTATTAAAAAAAACACATCCATTTACTATGAAACACACAAATAAAAACCATCACCTTTTTATCTGTTCATAATTCAGTCTACTCGTCAGCCAAATTACAAAACCAAACATGAAGTTAAAAGTTTACTTCTCTCCTGTATTCTAGCTTTATAAGGAAGAGACGCATTATATATATGGCTTTATTCTAAAATTGTCCATTGTGAAATGTGGGGACAGATAGAATCTACTTCTGCTTTCTTTTAAAATATGGGTATAATGGCAGAAGGAACAATAGTAGCAGCATTTAGAAAGTGGAGAGCAAATGACAGCATATCTAAGAAAAGCAATCCAAAGATCATGCCAGAAAAGAGAAGCAGCCTGATTTATAATTCAGAATCCACTAAAAGACTCCAAAAATGGCCCTAGCCGGTTTGGCTCAGTGGATGGAGCATCGGCCTGTGGACTCAAGGGTCCCAGGTTCAATTCCGGTCAAGGGCATGTACCTTGGTTGCGGGCACATCCCCAGTGGGGAGTGTGTAGGAGGCAGCTGATCGATGCTTCTCTCTCATGGATGTTTCTAACTCTCTGTCCCTCTCCTTTCCTCTCTGTAAAAATTCAATAAAATATATTTAAAAAGATAAAAATAAATAAAAGACTCCAAAATTGATGATATGAATCAATTCTAGACCAGGGCAAAGGGGAAAGAGAGCCAGATGTGCACCCAGACACCCATCTGGCAGTAAGTCCTTCCTTACCTCCACAAAGACTGGATGCTCACTTTCTGGGAAGACTGGAACAAAGTGTTTCTGAATAACATGACATGCCAAGTAGAGCTGTCAGGGGACCTTACTGAGATGAGAGGGATTAAGTGAAAGTGTACATATTGGGTACTAAGAAACTGAGATCTCTTCTCCCATTTAGCTTCCAGAAAGTTTTCAGGTAGGTCCTCAGGTAGAAGACTGTAGAAGTCTTCCCTGAGAAACCTGACAAACCCAGAAGGAAAGACATAAAGAAAATGATGTTGAGGGTTTCCCAATAAAACAGCCAGCTAGATCTTCCTATCATGACACTCACAGCTGCCAAGCCCCACCCCCCACACCCTCAGAGTTTTCAATAGGCATTTTTTAGACTAATCTTTAAAGTACAGCAGGCTCTCAAATGATGTTTTGTTCAATGTTCTTTTATTACAATGTCAATGAGAAAAAACTCTCAGTAGGGGCCACTGACTGTGTGGAGTGTGTAGGTTCTCCCCATGTCTATGTGGATTTTCTCCAGGTACTCCAGTTTTCTCCCACATCCCAAAGACGTGCACATGAGGTAGATTGGTGTGTCTGAACTGTGCCAGTCGGAGTGAGTATGGGTGTCTGTGAGTGGCCCTCTGATAGAAGGGCATCCCCTCCAGGGTGGGGTTCCATAGCCTGGAGGCCACCCATGATCCTTTATGCAATAAATGGGTTGTCAAAGAATTATATTGTTTTTGTTAATTTTTCTTGAATGCATGTGTAGCTCATATTTATTTCAATGTTTACTATTGGAGGCATTTTGGGTCTTTCTTTATAAGTTTGGTGATGTTTTGTAACCAAAAATACACTGTAAGAACTTAACTCTTGTTTATATCCATTAGCCTATGGTAAAATTGGTTTCACTTAAAGTCACAGTTTCCAAGAACCTATCTGGGAAGTTAAGTGAGGACATACTATATTTAGGATGAATAACTATCTAAGCAAAGCCTCTAATATAATGAATAGAAGCCAAATAAGCATAAACAAAGCAACTCCGTGGAAACAAAAAAATATAGAACATAAAACTTTTGGAGGAAAAATCAATCATTGTTAATATCTTCAGAGCTCTAAGAGGAAGTACTGTAGCCTCAAAATAAGAACTAGATATCTTTTTAAAAGGAACATTGAGAGAAAAGAAAAGACTTCTTGGAAATTAAGAATATGATTACAGAAAAAATTTTTATATGAAAAGGTTGGAAGAGAAATGTTATAAAATCTTCTAGGAAAAAAAAACAAAAATATAAAGGACAAAATATAGGAGAGGAAAGAAGAAAATTAAAAAATTGGTCTCAGACATCCAAGAGCTAAGAAACAGAAGCTACAAAAATTATGGGCAAGATAATCATCAAATGTTATAGGAAAATGCCCCCAAACTGAAGAACACAAGATTCCAGATTGAAAATGTCCAACAAGAGCCCAGAACAATGGATGCAAACAGAACCACCCAAAGGCGAAACACTGAAATCAGAATACTGGGGATGAAGAAGACTCTACTGACCTTCAAAAAATAAAGGGCAGGGAGAAACAACGGGTCACATACAAGACTCAGGAATTAAAATGGCTTAGACTCCTTAAAAACAACACTAGAAATTAGAAGATAATGAAGCAATGCCTTCAAAATTCTGAAGGAAAATTTATTGCAACTTAGCAATAACACCAAACCAGCTATCATTACATTTTCAAGCAAGATAAAAACATTTTCATGAGATCTCAGAAGATTTTACCTTTCATGCACCCTTGCTAAAATGCTACTGGAGAATATGTTACGCCAAAAAGACATGAGATTTAGGATCTGAGATTTAACACAGAAGAGAGAGGCAGAGACTCGCCTGGACAACGACACCGACAGGTCCCAGGATGGCAGCTGAGTACCATCCACGGAAAGCAGAATTGTGAGCTGCAGCCCATGAGCTGTGGTAAAGGCACAGAAAACCAAGCAGGTTTTTGGTGGTAGTGAGAAGTAATAGAACACTAAGCATACAATTATTGATTCCAGGGAAAATAAAAACTTGTGCAGGAGAGAGAAAAAATAACAGTTTATGTTATGGTATGATTATGGGTGGTGTTTATATAGTCTCATAATGTAAATACTGAACACTGTCATAGCCATATTTACAAACGAGCTATGGAATTGGAAGGATATGTGTGTGATAGGAGTGGGGGGGGGGTAGATAAATCCTGTTCTTTTATAGCAGGAGGTTAATAGGTAATGCCTAAATCAAATCAAAAGTAGCAATACAATTGCACAAAGGCATGGTTTTTCTTATGATTTCTTAATAATGCCAAATTACATGCTGGAAACACTCGTACTATTTTGCAATTTAGTTAAATATTTGTACAGTTTTATTGCAATGTTGATTTTTGTAAATTTAGTGATTAAATATCTCCCCTGCAGAAAAAAAAAAAAAAAAGCAATACAAGCCTGTTACACACAGATAGCCAGAATATAAAATCAAAAGAATCAGCTAATATTGTTGAAAGAGACTGCGTCTATGGAAATGGAAAGAGGATGTTGGTTTTATTTTTATTTTTTAAATTAGGGTAAGGTGAATGGTCCATTTTAGGAAGCAATAACCGCAGAGCGTAGGCCCCATTTTGCATGCCCTTTACATACATAAAGTACAACATAAATGCTTAAAGCATTGGTTTTCCTCATGGCAACATCCCATCGGCTATTCCCTAGTGCCTGCAGACTGTTCCTCTACCCAGCCCCACTGTACTGCAGCCAGTGAGCACGCTCTGCTCTTGCTGGGCAATCTCACATTTCCATACTGTCCCTTCAAACCCCATTCTTATCTCCAGGCATGAGACTTTCTGTACACCATTTCTCTCCACAAACCAGCCTTTCTAGTAATAAGGTGAACTCACTCCATAAAACCTCCATATCACTGCTTTTGACAATTTGTAGCAGCAGGAACACATACTTGTTGACCAGCATTCCTTTTAAACAATTCCATTTTATTATTTAGATAATTCATATGTGTCTGCCTTATTTTATGGCAGCGCTAAAAAAAGTCTGATGGTAAGGTGGTCTACTTCTTGTTTCCTACCTTCTACAGGGCCTACCCAGTGCTGGACAGACAGCAGTTCCTCAACATATACTTGTTGTACTGAATTATAACTGATGTTTCTAAAAGTAAAACTCAGACACTTCAAATTAATAAAATTTCTCTGGGTCATCAAATGGAGTTGAAATTATTATGGTCACTGGAGTTACAAGTTTAAGTATATTTCACATTTTGTTTCTTTAGATTTTCTATTTCAAGACTTTGAATCCAATATTCTATTTCTTTTAAGAATGATAATCCATTTATGGCACAAGTGGTACAATTGATTTGCAGGCTTCTTCCAAAAAAAGCTCATTGTGCCAAAAGGAGCCTCTTATTTTGGGAGATTCGGGTACATAGATAATGTAAATAAAGTTCTGAAAACTTCCTAGAAGTTGAAAACCCAAGAGAGAATAAGATAGGCCTCCAATGACCCAGCTACTCTTTCTTCATCTCCCAAACATATTCTTAAATTTCTAAAACATAACTGCCGGAAGCCGGTCCATCCTTGCTGCTTGACACAGTCGCTGCAGGGAAGAAACATCTGCACAGCATATGTTTCAAGGGACCTGGCGTATATAGCATACTGTTCTTAATATGTTTGCTCCCCCTAGCGCTATGTGTTTTAACCAAGGTCACCTCTCTGAGAAAGGTTGTTTCCCCGGGTAGGGATTTTTCCCTGAAGTTAGGGAGAGAATAAAATCCCTTAACTAAGTGCCAGGCGGGTAGTTAATCACTTTAACTACGAACAATCACGATTAAGCTACATAATCTTTACTCCCTGGAATGGAGATAAGAAACGCCCTAACCTTTGGAATAGAGATTGATAGGATTGGAATCAACTGGTATAAATACAGATGTAACAAGACAACAGGACACAGAACCTAGAGACAGAACCTAGCGTGAGAACATGGCAAAAGATCCTGGACAGAACCTGGCTACAGAACTTGGCTGGAGAACCTAGACAGAACCTGGCAACAGAACCTGGCTGAAGAACCTGGCTACAGAATCTGGCGACTGAACCTGGCTGGAGAACCTGGAGAACCGAACCAGAACTTGGCTGGAGATCCTGGCTAGGCTGCTGATCAACTGAATGCTGTCTCCGTGTCATTCCTTCTTCGCCGACTCCGTCCACACCTTTGGGGACCCCTGGACCGGCTGGGATTGGACCCCAGCACATAACCAGAAAGAACTCATTATAGGTTTTACCTCCTGAGATAGGAAATGAAAACAACACTGATACCATTGGAACCAAAGAAAAATCTCAACTCTTACCTCACTGAGACCTTCTCCTTCACAGAATGTCTGAGAAAAAAAAACACAGGTCATCGTTTCTTCCTTCTTTGTGAAAAGAATAAAGTCTTTTCCAATCCTCATGGACCCACTATATTAAAAATCAAGAAGATAACAGTTTACATGTCAAACACTAAAAAGGAGCAACAGGCAGGCATGATACTGTGTTTTCTAATGGGTTTTCTCTTCACAGAAATAGCTCCACTGTTTTGCTGACCCATCACCAAGAGAGGTCAATATGATTTTCTTTCTCAAAGCAGAAGAGATGGATTTGAACTAGTCCAGCCCCACACTCTTGCTTGAGACATGATTCCAGAGATAAAGATGGCCTGGGGTTGAAGAAGAGCACAATCATCTGCCCCTAGTAGTTGCCACACTGGTGATTGTGCTTGCCTTTCATTTAGATATTCTACTAAAATAAACCATGGACACAAGTAACACTTATACTAAACTATGCTTTGAGAAGTAAGAAACCACAGAGATGCAATTAAGCTCAGAAGTATAGCAGTTCCTGGAAGAAGACTCATCACTTATTTGAAAATTAAATTTTAAAATGTTGTAAAGATCAAGTCAGTAATGGGTATGGAGAATCAACACCAAGATAGGACTCCCAAGTTTATATTCTTTTTAAAGTTCTATAAATTTGGACCATTCTACATAAGAATGCCTTTAACTAAATATTGTTCCATTATCAATAATATATGCCTTAAAGAAAAAAAATATTCTCACCTTTTAAGACCATTGCCATATTGCCCAATAAACTTCAAGGTTGATAACCGTTTCTTGGATGTTCCAAAGTAAATAATATCCGAGGCTTCCTCTGTAATCCACAAAAGTGTTTTAGGTGGTTAGGAATTATGAGTAGGTCACAGGGGCCAGACATCCAGTCGTTAGCATGTCACACATATCTCAGAGCACACATATCTCTTGGGTCAGCCCAGAAGCAAGGCTCCTTACCAGGCTCCATAATCTCTGACCAGGATCTTAATAGTATTATATTGAAGGAGGTCAGACAGACCTAGCCATGTGATTTTAGGGTAAATAAGAGTTTAAAACACTGAAGCTTAATTTCCAAACCTCTAAAAGGGAACTACTCACATTAAAAAGATCATACACCATGACCAAGTGGGATTTATTCCAGGGGAGCGAGACTGGTACAATATATGCAAATCAATAAATATGATACATCACATAAACAGGTTGCAAGACAAAAATCACATGATCATATCAATTGATAAAAAAAAGCATTCGAAAAAATCCAACACCCTTTTTTCATAACAATTATCAGTAAAGTGGGATAGAGGGATCATACCTCAACATAATAAAGGCCATATGTGACAAACTTACATCACACTCAATGGGCAAAAATATAAAATCATTTCCCCTAAGAACAGAAACAAAACAGGATGTCCACTTTCACCACTCTTATTCAATGTAGTACTAGAAGTACTAGCCAAGTGATCAGACAAGAAGAAAAAATAAAAATCATCCAAATTGGAAAGGAGGAAGTAAAATCGTCAATATTTACAGATGACGTAATAGAAAAACCCTAAAGACTCCATCAAAAAACTGCCAATTTAATAAATGAATTTGGCAATGTAGCAGGATACAAAATTAACATCTAGAAATGCATGGCATTTTTATATACCAATAATGAACTCTCAGGAAGAGAAATTAAACAATCCTATTTACCATCGCAACAACCAAAAATTAAGGTATTTAGGAAAAAAGTTAACCAAGGAGGTAACAAGACTTGTACTTGGAAAACTACAGGACATTGAAAAAAAGGGATAGAGGAAAATATAAACAAATGGAAGAATATACCATGTTAATGGATTGGTAGAATCAATATCATTAAAATGTCCATACTATCCAAAGCAATCAATAGATTCCGCAATCCCTATTAAAATACCAATGGCATAACTGAGGGATTTGTATGGGGGAGAATAAACCACTTTACAAGAAAGTGTGAAGAAAGGTATAGTTTAAACGTTTTATTTTTGTAACTCTTATGGACCTCATAGCATACTCCCCTGCACAGAGGTTTCCAAGCTGACTCCCCACCACTGGCAAAGAAAGTAATTGATGGGTGTTCCTCCCTTTACCTCCCCCTAGCCTCAAAAAGAACATAAACATATTTATAAGAAAAAGCAGGCACAGCTATTCGTACTTTTAAATGTATCCACAGCAGTTCCCAACTAGTACAAAAACACTACAATAGCGCTCACAAGCTTAATCTCTCTTTCAACCAAGTAAAAAGAAACCGAAAGCCACTCAGAATGCATCCTCTCCCTCTTATCCCCGGGGGATAGAAGAACGATCATCAATGGCAGGCGGCAGATGCCAAAGCAACACCGAGAGCCGGCTTCACGCTCAGGAGAGAACGCTGCATCTCCTCCTCGTGGTTTCGGGTGCTCTACACGTTCAGAGAGACTTCTCTAGTAACGAACTATAGAAATGATCCCTGAAAGTATAGTCTTAACAAGGAAGCCTCCGCCGCCGCCAGGTCTACCGCCGCCGCACCCTTTGCAGTCATGGTGAGATAGTTTCCCTAGTTCTGATGCCACTGGCAAAGAGAAAAGCTTTCCAGTCTGTATCATCCTTCAGATACTATCACTCAACAAAGATTTTTAACACTTAGGTGGAAATTAAATGTCCAAAGGTTTTTAAAAAACGGCCACCTCATTAACATAATCCTGAACGACAGCCAATCACAATCTGGGCGGTGTAAACCCAGGAGGCATCACTCAGTTCCGGTGAGGCGGCCCCGCCCCTGGCAGCTACCGAAGAGGGCGGGCTTTTTCGTTCTTAGAATCGAGCTGCTTCCTGTGATTGGTGGAACGTGCCGCGATGGCAGTCCTGAGTTTGACTTTCAATCGCGGGTGGATTTGAGACCGGTCGCCGGTCGCCGTGGCCGTGGCCGTGGCCGGGGCCGGGGCCGGGGCCGGGGCCGGGGCTGGGGCTGGGTCTGGGGCGGGGCGGGAGGGGAACTGCAGCTGGGACGCATCGCTGGGAGACACAATCTTTTGGTTTGTGTGTCACGTTTGCACTATCTGTTCACACTTTCTGAGTTCTTAAAGGTCGTTGGTGCTTTAACATAAAAAGAAGAAAAAGTAAACATTCATTGGAGATGCATCTCCTAATGAGATGAATAAACTATGTTTCAGTTGGTTCAAAAAAATAATAAAATACCAACGGCATATTTCACAGATCTAAAACAAATACTCCAAAAATGTATATAGGACCAAAAAGGATCCCAAATAGTCACAGCAATCTTGAGAAAGAAGAACAAAGTAGGAAGAATCACAATATCAGATATTAAGTTATACCACAAAGCCACCGTAATCAAAACAGCCTGGTACTGGCATAAGAACAGGCTTGTAGATCAATGAAACAGAGCAGACAACCCATAAACTGATCCAAGCCATTATGCTCAATTAATATTTGACAAAGGAGGCAAGAACATACAATGGAATAAAGATAGTCTCTTCAATAAATGGTGTTGGAAAAATTGGAAATAAAAAAAAAAGTAGACCAGCAACTTACACCATACACAAAAATAAACTCAAAATGGATGAAAGACTTAAATGTAAGTCCTGAAACCATAAACATTTTAGAAGAAACCATAGGCAGCAAAATCTCAGACATCTCTCGAAGCAATATGTTTGTGGATACCTATTTCTCCTAGGGCAAAGGAAACTAAGGAGAAAATAAACCAATGGAACTACATCAAAATAAAAAGCTTCTGCACAGCAAAAGAAACCATCAACAAAACAACAAGAGAGCCAACTACATGGGAGAACATATTTTCCAATGATACATCTGATAAGGGGTTAATCTCCAAAATATATAGGGAACTCATGCAACTTTAACAAAAGGAAGACAAACAACCCAATTATAAAATGGGCAAGGGACCTGAATTAAAAAAAAAAGTGGACCTCGGTGTCCACTTTTTTCTCCAAAGTGGACATAGAGAAAGCTAAGAGATATATTAAAAAAAATGCTCAAAGTCACTAATCATCAGAGAGATGCAAATTAAAACAACAATGAGATACCACCTCACACCTGTCAGAATGGCTAACATCAACAAATCAACAAACAAGTGCTGGCGAGGATGTGGAGAAAAGGGGACCCTAGTACACAGCAGGTGAGAATACAGAGTGATGCAGCCACTGTTGAAAACAGTATGAAGGTTCCTACAAAAATTAAAAATGGAACTCCCATTCGACCTAGTAATCCCACTTCTAGGAATTATATCCTAAGAAACCTGAAACACCAATCAGAAAGAATATATATATCCCTATGTTCATAGCAGCACAATTTACAGTAGCTAAGATTTGGAAACAGCCCAAGTTTCCATCAGAAGATGAGTGGATAAAAAAGCTGTGGTACATTTACACAATGGATTACTACTTGGCTGTATCAAAGAAGTAACTCTTACCATTTGCAACAGCATGGATGGACCTATAGAGTAATATGCTAAGTGACATAAGCCAGTCAGAGAAAGATAAGTATCACATGATCTCACTCATATGTGGAATATAATGAACAAAATAAACTGATGAACAAAAATAGATCCAGAGATATAGAAATATGGAACCGACTGACAAATTTCAAAGGAAAGGACTTGGGGAGGGAGAGATGTATGCATAGCCCATGGACACAGATAATACTGTGGTGAAGGCCTGGCAGGGGCAGATGTGGGGTGGAAGGGGTCAATGGGAAAGAAAGAAACAAAGGGGACACCTGTAACACTTTCAACAATAAAGATACATTTAAAAATATAATAAAAGGGAACTATTAATACTTGGAACATAGTTGTTGAAAAATATAAATAAAACAAATTCAATAAGATGATGTATTTTTCAAACCCTGAACACAACACATGGGACTTGATAAATGCTAATAAATTTTAAATATTATGATTACTTGTACCACTAGTAATTTTCTATAAAGTTGGCCTTTATCGAGCCCCATGTGAATCTAAGAAGAATGGAATAGCTTCTGGTCTGATTCAACCTGGGGAGGAAGGGCTATTTGTTTCACACTTTTATTTAGAGTTAGTCTCCTGTTCTCTTAAAGGCATTCTAGAATTCTAGAGAAAAATGTTCTGGATTTCAGAAAATACATACCTCCAGAAATAAAAAGCTCCAAGGGAAACAAGAAAAGACAGAAATGGGTCTCCGAACTGGCTACTTGAATACATGCTTTAGAATTGTTCTTGAGGACCCTGTGTCCGTCTGGGGGCACCTGGTTTGGGGTGTGTAAAAGCTACCAGATACTCTGCTTGTCAGAACCTAATCTGACATTCAATCTCATGTTCTTATACAGGGTTGGATATTAGGGGAGGGTATCCACAATGATAATGTTAGCTACAATTTATTGATTGTTAAGTGCATTCTAGGTGCTATCAATATACTTTCCATGTACCACTTAATATTGATAACAAGCTTATAAGGAATAAATTATTATTATTTGCATGATACAGATGAGGAAATTTAGGTTTAAGGAGTTTATGTAACCTTCCCAAGGTCACACAGCTCATAAATGCTACCACCAGGATTACAACCCAGACCAGATTTGTCAAAGACCAGATCCCAGGGTTTTCATTACACACCACATAGACTCCCATGTATGAGGCCAGGGATCAGGTCAGAGAGTCAGAACACTGAATACAACAGACATGATCCTTGCCCTCAACAACTTTATGTCATGGTAGGAGAAACAGATTGAAAGAAGTAGCCAAATAAGCAAGACCATTTCTAAGAGTGAGGGGGCAAATGACGCAAGAAATTGAAAGCTCCTGCTGTCACTTGCACCTGCTGACGGTGGTGAACAATTGGGCCAGCGCTGGGTGCCAGCAGTGGGTGCGAGCAGCAGCTCCGGCAGCAAGTGAGCGCTGGGTGGGACCAGGGTGCCTGGAAGCAAAGAATTTTCAGTAACCACCAGAGGCTCGCCTCGATGACAGTGACCGGCACCCGGCCTTGGTCTTGCACCCCCGCTCACCTGCTCCATCATCCCACCACAGGCTGCCAATGCTCATGTTCCATGCTCTGCCGCCTGCTGCAGACGCCTGCCATGTTCCCTGCACGCCCCCTGGTGGTCAGTGCAGGTCTTGGGGACTGGTTGTTCAGTTGTTCCACTGTTCGGTCTATTTGCATATTAGTCTGTTATTATATAGGATAATGTGATATGATTCATGTTAAAAAATCGACTTAGGAGCTCCAGTGGCGCAATCGGTTAGCGCGCGGTACTTATAAAAAATCGACTTAGGATTTCTATATGAGGAACGGCCTGTCAGGGGATAAGACTGGGGGTGAAAGAATTTGGAAATTATTGCAGTCATTTTTTTGTGGGTCCAGATTGATCTGGCTCAGTGTGGACAACAGATAGATTCTATTTTCAGTCATCAGACACATTCTTCCTTCTAAGTTATTACTCAATTTCGAATCAATGTTAATATAGAATTGCTCTCTCAACACTTGTGGGCTTTAAAAAAAATACTACTTTATATGTCAACTAACATGTGTTCCTTCTGAAGATCTGAATCTTTATCACTTTCCTGTGTTTTGATCATTTTGTTTATGGAGCCATATAAAATGAGTTGCTTTTTTTTTTTTTTTAAAGAATTGCCTTAGAATGTATCACACGTTCTGTTATTTATTTTAAGAAATCAGGAAAATGAATTAGAAATGGGCAATGAAACTGCTTTTTCAGTGTGGTTTTCTCACAAACTCTGCTCTCTTGTTTAGTTAAACTAAAGAAGCAACAATACTTTTTCATCAAAATGACCTGGAAAAATCAAAATTATTCAAAGTCAGAAGGAGAACTGAGTGGGCTATCTGAGCATTTCTAAGCTTGCTAATAAATTACTCTTTGACTATCCAGACCAAGGCGGAACTTCCAAGACTCAGAAGACGATAACAACTTTACTTTGTGTTCTCAGCTACCATCAGCATGAATGAGCGTTCTTTCCTCTGGTGTGAAGCTGACCTATACAGTCCCATGTAATTTGAACTCCCTCACTATTTTTAAATCTTGGCTTGTGGCATATACACAAATGTTGTAAGAATTCAGGGTTAAGCGAGTTCAGGTAAATCAAGCCCTCATCAGAGGAAATAAATAACATTTCAATACCACAGCAAACAGGCATTATGCACCTACGTGCTGGCTTTTTCCAGCCTTGACGATACAAAGATAGCTGTGTAATGTATTGGAGTTATTCATTATGATAAGTACATCTAATCAAAGCAACTAAACCTTTGAACATGCAAAGAAAAATCACAAACTGCTAAAAACAAAGAAAGATGACCTCTACCTCAAGGTTAAGCAGAAATTTTTAAATAGCCGACAGGCTTTGGAAACTGCCTTAGAGGTCTCGCAAGCAATACCTGAAGGATGGTCTAAAAACAATCTCAGAGTGCAACCAGTAACCATTCGTATTCCATTCACTCCCAGATGCTTTTTCATACAAGTAATTAGGTACCTTCTGCCTTTCACTTTCCTGGCAATACTTATTTACGCTCACTTTTGTCTTGGTTTTACATGGTTGCAATGAATTTATTCTGTCAGCTGAAACATTTAAACCTAAAAAGTTCAACAATATGTTAAGACTGGGATTTATTTACCCTAATAGCTCCATACCTGTTTTTGCAAAGACAGCTCAATTTACTTTTATTTATGAGTTTTATTGTTTAAAGTATTGCAAATAGTTATTTTATGAGTTTTAATGCTATTCTCTCTAACAGCCAGTTAGGTATCTAGATAATTAACTTACCAGGACTCATACCACATCCATCATCCAGGAAGCACAACATGAATCCGCCCTGCAGGTCTTCATTATCCACTGAAGGAGAAAGCAGTTATTACTAATAAATATTGAGCTTAATTTGTTCATCAGAAAGTCATGCTGCTCACATAATTATCCGTCTTCCTCAAATGCAGCCACTGAGTTATGACAGTTATGGTACAGTGATAGAGCTCAGAAAAGCATTTTGGCTACAATTTCACACAGAAAATTGCAAGTGGGGAACAATCAAGCAAAAAAAAAAAAGGCTTTGAATTACTATAAAACACCTGCACATTAATAAATTAATGACATGCCCAGCTCTGGAATGTGACTGGCCCATTAGACTCTATGTATTCCCTCCCTAGGGGAGGGGAGAAAGGTAGACGGTGGTAACTGACCAACCTGTATTCCTTTCCTCCAAAGCTCAATTCCAAAGCCAAGCCAGACCATTCTCATTAAGATCATCAAACTCTCTTCCAACTACTGTATTTAAATCCCGTAAGAGCCATTTGAGCATGCTTCTTTTGTTATTATTTTTGTTGTTGTTATTATTAGTTTAGATTTTTTGAGTTTATAGATTTTGCTTATTTCAATATCACACTAGTCATAGGCCCAAAATTACAAAGAAATGACCAGTCTTAAAAACTTTCAGAGTCTGGACTATTAGTAAACTCAGTTTTTTTCAGTAATGTCTTTAATTATAGATTTATCCAATTTGAATATTTTACTATTTATACCAAACACTAGAAATACGGTATCTACCAATTCTAAATAACACCTTTTTCCCTTCCTAGGAACTTGTCAAGATGGTAAAGGCAAAGAAAGCTGGTCAAGAGCAACTGCTAAATGCAAGTAGAACCAAGAAATGACTTAAGACCATCTTTGTTGTGTGTGCATTTTTATAATAAAACTGAAATACTTTACAAATTTTCACTTAAAATTATACTTATGGTGATCATTTGAAAGCATGCCAGTCCAACATAATTTCTCAGAGATCTACCATTCACTGTGGTAGTCTTATCCTTTGAAAGTTTGATGCCGTATTTCATTCTAATTTCCAAGTACCAAAAAAGATCTTGGGAGAGGGAGAAGGAGAGGGCGTACAGGAGGCAACCGATCAATGTTTCTCTCGTGCACTGATGTTTCTCTCTCTCTCTTTCTCCCTTTCTCTCTCTCTAAAATCAATAAAAACAAACAAACCAACAAACAAAAAAGAAAAACCATATGGAATGCATACCCATGTTTACTAGAACTAATACACACAAAGAGATAAAACACACATGGATAAACATACATTTAGTTTGAAATTTATATCCCTCAGGTTATCTGAAGAAAAATCTAAGACTGGAGAGTAATTCAGGTGCCTCAGTTAACAATTTGAATATCAGCCCAATATCTAGATTAACTATGTATACCCATACAAATCCTATCTATTGGTGCATACCCCGTTTCTGGTTTGTTTATTTGTAAAAATCTATTTGCTAGGTTTATAACCATAGTATGGTTTGTTGCAATAAAAAAAACTTTATAGCCTTGGCCAGTGTGACTCAGTTGGTTTGGTGTCATCTGTGAACCAAAAGGTTGCTGGTTACCAGTTGGACACATGCCCAGGTTTTGGGCTTGATGCCGGTAGGAGGCATCCAGGAGGCAGCAGATCAATGTTGTGCTTTCACATTGATGTTTCTCGCCCCCCCCCCCCCACTTCCTTCCTCTCTTTCTAAAACAAATCAATAAAAAATATTAAGTAAAAAGAAAACCTTAGCCCAGCAGGTGTGGCTGAGTGATTGTCAACCCATGCACCAAGCGGTTGCCGGTTAGATTCCCAGTCAGGGCACATTCCCAGGTTGCGGGCTGGATCAGGAGACGGCCGACTGACTTTTCTCTTTCATCAGTGTTTCTGTTTGCTGGTAAATCATCTATTTAGCTGATTTCCCTTATCACCCCATGAAAAACAGCACAAATTACCCATCACTCTCTGCTCTCTTAACCTACATCATTTTTTTCCCCTTTCACCACTTATCATTGCCTGGTGTTTTATGTATTTGTTCATTTCTTTATTCTCTCTCACCATTAGAAGGCATGTTCCATGAGTTCACAGACTTAATCCAACATTCTGCTCAATACTCCTCCCCAGCACCCAGAATAATTATTCAGTTCATTCATAATAGGCCCTCAGGAAACTATTACTGAATAAATGAATGAACCTGTGAACTAGTCTACCTCTATTCTTTTTCTCATGGTAATTCCTCAGATAAGAATATTCTTTTCTTCCAACACTACTTGACAAAAATCCCACCCATATTTCAAGCCCCAGCTCTTTTACATGAGGCATTCTTTCTCTGTGTTTCCACCATACTCTGGGCCTCTCCTGGGCAAGAGACACTCATTTAATTTTACTCTATGTAATTCTATATAATAAAAGCCTAATATGTAAATCGACCAAACAGTGGAAAGACCAGTCACTATAACACGCACTGACCACCAGGGGGCAGACACTCAATGCAGGAGCTGCCCAGCCTGCAGGCTGGCCAAGGTGGGTGCCAGTGGGGACCCCCCCCCAATTGCCCCACCAGTCACCCCACAGACCGGTCCTGATTGCCGGCCAGGCCTAGGGATCCTACCCATGCATGAATTTCGTGCACTGAGCCTCTAGTTAGATACATAAGGGAAGACAGCCTCTTCTCCACAACTTCTGTTTCCTTCTGTGTGGAATGGAGTTTAGCCAGTATTAATAAAAAGGCCCTTTGCTGTCCCTGGACTCACTTTCCCTGTGGCAGTGAGCTCACTCTCTGACTGGTAATTTGGGGAGGCCCTGCTCAGATCCCTCATGTTCCCTCTGGGGGGTGAGCTGCCTGCAGAGAGCAGCGGTCCTCGGCCCTCTCCTCAGGGCAGACCAGCTCCCAGGGGAAGCCTGATGCCACTGATGTGAAGTGCCTGGTTCTGGGTTTGATCAGTATGTCTGCTAACTCTCACACCAAGCTCATACTTCAACCGAGCACTTAATCAGTAATAAGGACTGACTGCTGTTTGATTTCTCACTTTTCAGAACATGGAGGTAAAAGGGAAGAATAATGTCATGTGTAACATTTCAGATCTCTCAAGATGTCCATATCTCTCCTATGTGAACCATACACACCCACCTGCACAGGATCTAAACACTTTGACCTGAGGGTTGGTTCACAGAACCTAACCTCATTGGCACCAAATTCTAATGAAATGAACTAGTAAGAGCAATAAATACTTGGTGACTAGAAATGAAGTTAATGAAGAAACTGTATTTGCTGTGAATTTTATAGCACTCAAACATTCATGCTGCACGTTCACTTACGCATTTCAAAACTGTGATAAGTTGAGATGATGTATACTTAATTATAAACACTTGCTAAGTTAACACCCTTTTAAAAATAACACTGTTTTCTCGTGGCAGACAAAGTGCCTGTTCCGAATCAGTCTGAGGCTTTCAGAAAAACCCTGAAAGATCTAATTTTGTAAAAGGTCCTGTCACAAGGGAACAATGTCACCCCAGCAGCGAACTTATCTCAACCGGCTCCATGGGGTCTCTGTAGTCACAAAGCACTGAGATTACATTACACACCTATAGAATGGGGGTGGATTTCAAGGAATAAAATAAACGCAAAATAACTATAGGCTTTTCCACTGGAAGAAAAAAAGAAAGCAAATCTGCTCACCTGAAAACACATCGAGTCTTGCAGCCCCGGCATCTCTGGAAACAACAGAAAATTGTCATTGCTGCAGTGTCAAATTGTTTTAAAAAATTACCTGATCAGAGCTCAAGGAGTTCCCCACCAGTGGGGGGCTGGCCTGGTAGTTGCTGGCCCCCTGCTGGTCGTGAGAGAAACAGCCAGCGGGGAAGAGGGGGTTGGGGTATCCCAGGCCCATGCCCACTGCACCAACCCTCCAAGTGCCAGCTCCCCACCTTCTGTCTTTGGTGCCCCATCCCAGGTTGCAAAAAAGGCCGCCCTGGCCTCTGCTCCTCTCCTCCTGGGTGCCTCCTGCTGCTCTGGATGGGGTTTTCCCCCAGACTGCCTGGGGCTGCCTTCACAAACAATGGCAGAGGTAAGTAGTTTCAACAGAGAATACAGGGCACACAAAGGTAAAAATACTTCCTATCTGGCCTTCTACTGAGAAATATGCTGAGCCCCACCTCTATGTGATAAAATTGCTGGATGAGTTTTTCTTTTCTTTTTTCTTACTTTTCTACAATTCGTAGACATTATTTGCGTGTTTTTTAAATAAAAACTTAAAAAGTGAAGGAGAAAAGGCCAGAAGATCCTAGCTTCAATATCAAGGGTGTGAGAGAAAGGAGAAAGATACTGAGGAGTAAGTCTGAGATGCAGAAGAGGGTATGTTGAGGGAATGAAGGCTCTAAAAGGAAGCTCTGAATAATAAAAACAACCAGATTCTGATGGGAAAATCTGAGTCTCTTCCCAAATTTTCATCAATCCCAACCCAAAACTATCCCGTAGGAATCTGAATATGTGCACTGTACTTGTTCTACATGCCTAGTTTCAAAGTTAGCCCCTTAGCTCCTTCCTCTAACCCAATTGCTTCTTCTAAGCTCCTCCTATATAGAAATTCTCCTATATAGAAACTCCTATATAGAAACACTGCCATTTCTTCAGCATTTTCTGTGTATCAGGTAAGTACTGAATGAAGTATTTTTGAACTATTTTTATTTTTACTATTAGGAAGATTCACTTCTAATTTTTGCCACAATCGCATGAAATGTAGGTATCATTATTTCCATTATGTAATTATACATCATTCAAAGTACCCTGTACACAATAGGTGCTCAATAACTACCCCTCTACTGAAAGCTTTCAAAGAAACTGTTTCCTCACAGAAATTCTAGGCGTATAAAGGCACAGAACAATAATTCACCTTTATAACACATTAAGTCATTTTATAATAGACTGTAATTTAGCCCAGGTCAATTTCTCTCCGAAGAGCTCTTGTATTTGGCAGAGGCTCCTAACCACGCCTTCCTGTACTGCCACATATTTTCCTTATCCACTTACAGCATTCCTTTAATATCTTCCGGTTCTAAATTTGAAAACTATAGGAAATCATCAAAATCTTGAGTAAAATAATTTTTTAGAATAACACGGGACTATATGAAGATCTTCCTTATGAGATCAACCAAGCATTTTGACTAAGTCTAATAAACAGCTCCATTTGATGTCCAATACTAGCATCTAAGCAGCGGTGGCAAAGCCAAGTGCTCACTGAGGACAGAGGAACTGAGGAGGTGGGGCTGGCTGTAGGGCCTTTAGGAATGGCGAAGCTGAAGGCACAGGCTGGTCCAAAGAGATTTTTTATATGGTACCTCCTATTTCTTAAACTTTACAAACAATTCCTTCTTTTCTTCCTTTTCTTTATAAACACTGTGTGCATTTTCACTATAAATCAAACAAACATGAGACAGGCCAGACTTGGTCAGGGGCTGCCAGTTTACAAATGCTGCTCTAAGAATTGCTTTATTGATCACATTTCTCTCACTCCCCTGAATCTGAACTCAATCTTTCTTTGCCAATCACTCTCTGCTGCATAAACTGCTCCTGTTGTTCTATTTCTTTTACATTCTGATTTTACCTGCCCTCCACTGTTGAATGAATGAGTGAAACAACTTCAGAGGGGGAGACAGTTGGTAAAATAGACCAACATGTTCTTTGAGAGTAACAAACGTCTTCTTTCAGAGTGACAGAGAGCAAGCTGCTGAAAATGGACGCTCAGTGGGATACCAAAGGATCCTTGCTTCAGAGCTGTGGGCAGAAGCAAACAGTAGCAACCCTGAAACCCTATAGAGCAGCGGTTCTCAACCTGTGGGTCGCGACCCCTTGGGGGTCGAACGACCCTTTCACGGGGGTCGCCTAAGACCATCGGAAAACACATATATAATTACATATTGTTTTTGTGATCAATCACATTAGAGAGACTAACCACGAATGTTCCTGAGTCTTGGTCCCATCCCTGTTTGCTCCTTCTAAGTTGAGTTCAGGGCTCTCCTAACCAATCAACTTTATTATTTTTCTCCTCTCCCCTCCCTTTCTGTGATAACTGTGATTCCACTTCAGTGTAAGAAGGAGTTAGTGACTTTTTCCTTAGTACAGGGCACTGCTGTGCAGAAAGTTCTGGATGGCTAGTGAACTGACTACATCCTGCATTTACACCCAGTCATCTCCCTTCTTAGGCCAAAAATGGGGGACAAATGCAAAAAAGTTGAAATTCATTTGTCAACCCCTGGCAGGGAATTTAGGTCTCTCTACTGAGATCCCTGATCTAACAACTTCCTACTACTTCCTGGGGTAGACTGCTTTCTGTAGAAAAGATAGGTAAAAACCTTCCATTACAAGAAAATACAGATACAAAATAAATGCAGTGCCATATTTGATTAGCTGAAAAACACTCACTCACAAGCCCCCACAAATACACTTAAGTGGCACTTAAACTGTTCATGAGAGTTCTTTAAACACCAGTGCCTTTGTCAGAGACAGTAAAATGGGGTAGGGGAGTTCTAAACAGACTAGACAGACTAAATTTGAATTCTAGTTCTGCCAATATCAATTGTATTACCCTGATTCATTCATTTAACCTCTCTATGCATCAACTTCCACATCTGTAGAACTGAAATAAGTATAGGCACCTCAGAGTGCTGTTCTAAAGATGAACGAGCTAATACCCATCTCTACGGTGCTTAGAACAGGGTCTTATGATAGAAGGAGATCAACAACAGCTAGCTATTTTCTCCTTAACTTTGCAATTCGATTTGATGCAGACTTCAATAAATGCCCAAACTTAAATCTAAATTCTCAAGACACAGTATATGTTGATATGCAGTATAATTCAAAAACATCCAAATGACTATCTGCTGTTACATGCTTATTAATACAGAAACAGACACTCACTTTATCTGCACTTCAAGTTTGATCATAGATACAAACTGAATAATTCCTCCTCTCACCTGTTCTTTTTCCTCTAATATTTTTAATAGCAATTAAATTCACAAAATATTGCAGGTGGGGGAAAATGACATTATAATTTCATCTTTAAGTACAAGACTGGAATTGTGTGAGATGCTCCCAACAATCCTTGTTCACTGGTGATCCTTACCTTGCATTGTCCAGCAATTCAGCCAGGGCTCCAAACAGGAAACTGTGTGTGGTGCTGGTGAAGAAATAGAGGGAAAGCCCAAAGTTTAACTCTGGAATCGGTGCAAAAGGTTTCAGAAAGTTGCAGACAAGTATTCTCCAGGTCTAGACAGATAATCCAGTAAGGAGTTATTCTAGAAACAACTTTCTCAGCACCATCAAGATTCTGAAGTTGATGCACTTTATTACAAAGCCAGCAGGGCTAAGAACACAGTGGCCGAAATAGCTTGTCTACTCCCAATGAAACAAAGACTTCACAGGCCTTCCTGTACTTAGAGCTCAAGTTTATTTTGTTGTTGTTGTTGTTTTGTTTGTTTTTTAGGTTCACACTGACAGCTTTCAGAAAAACAGACCATTTCGGGGGAACAAGAACAGGAAACAAGGAACCCAGTTTAGAGGCTATGTGGAGGAGCCCGGAAGGGAGATGGCAGTGGTTTGGTCTAGTCAGTGGTAGTGGAGATGGAGTGGAACGGATGAATTTGAGTCTTTGAGTCCTCGTTAGAGACAGCCTGAAGGGGACTTGATGATGGATTGGATGGTGGATTGGACAGGAGAGGTGAAGCAAGGGAGAAATACAAAAATCACTCCTGTGTATACTGTGGGAATCTCAAACAAAAACGACCTAGGGGAGTGGAGAAGATACCAATTTGTATCTGATTTTGTTTCTGCTTGTGCTGCTGTCAGTTTTGTTATTCAGTTTCCAGACTAGTAACTGACTATGGGGTGATTTGGGGGAGGAGAGGTCTGGGAAGAATATCTGCAGAAGCTATGCAAAACTGAGGCTGAGGAAACTTCCCCAGGTTAAATTCACAGTCCTTCCAACACGGGACTTATAATTGTTCTAAATCGCCAACTCAAAACTGCTATTTCTTCATTTGTCTTCCACTTCTGTTAACTTTTAATTAACGTCCCATCCCTTCCAGCTTGCAATTATTCTACATAATAAAGAAATAAAAACTAAATATCTGCTGAATAGTACCTGTTTTACTCATATTTTCTGTAAAAATTGCTCTGTCCCATACAGCAAGTCTGGCTAACCCTGGTTTTCTTTACACCTTTTCTGTGGTTTCAAATCTGGTGCATCCCTTGTATCAGTGATTTTCAACTGGTGTGCCACAAGAATTTTTAAAACATGCAATACCTGACTGTTCAGTCAGAGGCACTGACCTCTTCTTCTTTAGATTGTCAAATTTAAAAATGACAACAGCCAACACAACAATAGCTGGCCAGTGTGAGTGCATCAAAATGATACCTACTTTTTTTGGTCAGATCAGCAAAAAATAGAGAACATTTTTTGGTGTTCTGCAAAACTTTAGTAATGAGTTTATGTGTGCATGAGATGAAAACGGTTGAAAATTGCTGCTTTATATCAATCAATACTTTCAGAAAATCCAAATTACTAAAAGATCCCCCCAAACAACAACACTGTGAATTATGCAGCACTCACTCCCTGCTGTGCTTTGCTGTGTGGGAAATGACAGATGGAATAGGGAACCAGTCTTCTTCTTCTGCAATCTGAGCATCTGAAATAACACCTAGTCAGTAGCCAAACGCATCTGGGCCTGACGGAGAAGCCAGAGGGCCCTTGTGATAACCAAAATGTGAGGGTTCTAACCTCAGAGAGGTCACGTTTTTGGAAATACTCTGGAGGCCGCAGACGCTGGAATCAATAAATACAAATTACTCTCCGGAGGCAACTTTAATTTTTAAAATGTCAGGATATTGGGCAGGGAAGTCACTAGAGATGGGCAACCTTGGTGGAATGAGGGTTCTCTGGCCTACAATTTTGTTAAAAGATAAATGTAGGGCCTTCCTACCACTTGGCGTTAGTGGGGAAAAAATAAAAAGGGTGTAGCCTGGCCCAGAATATCAGTTTACTTTGTTTTATTCTTTTTAAAGCATACCCTTCAAATAAATAGGTTTTTTCTTTTTAAAGCATCAATAACTTTGCTTTTTTCTTTTTATTTTTTATTTTTTTTTTTAAATATATTTTATTGATTTTTTACAGAGAGGAAAGGAGAGAGATAGAGAGCTAGAAACATCGATGAGAGAGAAACATCGATCAGCCGCTTCCTGCACATCTCCTACTGGGGATATGCCCGCAACCCAGGTACATGCCCTTGACCGGAATCGAACCTGGGACCCTTCAGTCCGCAGGCCGACGCTCTATCCACTGAGCCAAACCGGTTTCGGCTGCTTTTTTCTTTTTAAAGCATAAACAATTGTATTGTTTATTTCTTTTTTTCTTTTTAAAGCATAAACATAGAACTAAATAAAGAAATAATATTTCTGTAAGTCAATGATACCCAGTTCACGTATTTCGCTAGGAGACGGTTCCAAACTTTTCACGGTGAGACCCTTCCCTCCCCGCGCCAACCCCCCACCCCACCCCCACCCCCACCCCCCGCCCTTTCAGGCTCTACGGGGTCACTCACGAGTTGGCGTGGATGAAATCCAGATGCAGCTGTGCCCGCCGCAGAGTAGCATACTTGTCGCCCATGTCCTCGAAGGCGACCCACGCGCCGCTCAAAAACACGAAGGTCCGGTCCTCCTGCTGTTCGCCCACGCCCACGGCCACGCCCACGCCCACGCCCACGCCCACGCCCACGCCCACGCCCACGCCCACGCCCACGCCCACGCCCACGCCCACGCCCACGCTCACGCCCGGAAATCGGCTCGGCGAAGGCGCGCGCCCCCTGGTGGCCAGAGCGCGAAGCTCACTCTGCGTTGTTGGCTGGTGTCCGGCAAGATAAATCCTTGCTCAAAGGACAGCTTTGGGCCCTGGTTGGTGTGGCTCTTTGGTTAGAGTGTAGGCCCACCGCACCAAAGGGTAACCTGGTTCGATTCCGGTCACAAAGCGTTTACGTGGATCCTTCTCTCTCCCACCCCCGCCTCACCTTCCCCTTCCACTGTCTAAAAGTCAATGGGGAAAAAATATATGCTCAGGTGAGGCTTAAAAAAAAAAAAAAATGCCTTCTGAGCAAAACAGGCATCTGAGCTAGGCTCCTCTTCCTGACTTAAGATTTATGTTGTTCCTGTCATTTTCTAACATTTTCCTAGGGAAATGGAGCCCCAGGTTAGGATTAGAATTTGATCAGAAATAATTACATACACACATAAAGAATGTGACAAATCAAGGTTGGGGAGCAGGAAAAATCTCATAGATGCAGAGAACAAATTGATGTTTGACAGTTGGGAGAGGAGGTAGGGAGGATGTGTGAAAAAGAGGAAGGGGTTAAAAAGTACAAATTGGCAGTTTTAAAAGTAGGCACAAGGATGTATAATACAGCATAGGGAATATAGTCAATAACATTGTAATAACTATAGGGCAGTGATGGTGAACCTATGACACGCGTGTCAGAGGTAACACGGGAACTCATTTTTTTGGTTGATTTTTCTTTGTTAAATGGCATTTAGATATATAAAATAAACTAGAGGCCCGGTGCACAAAAATTTGTGCACTTGGGGGAAAGGGGGGTCCCTCAGACCGGCCTGTGCCCTCTCGCAGTCTGGGACCCCTTGGGAGATAACGACCTGCTGGCTTAGGCCTGCTCCCGGTAGCAGAGGGCAGGCCCAATCCCTAGGTGCAGCCCCTGGTCGGGCTCAGAGCAGGGCCGATTGGGGAGTTGGGGCGCCTTCCCCTGTCATGCACAGAGCAGGGCAGATTGGGAGGTTGCGATGCCACCCTCAGTCATGCTCAGGGTACGGCCGATTGGGGTGTTGGGGCACTGCCCCCTTTCACACTCAAGGCAGGGTCCATGGGGAGGTTGTGGCGCCACCCCCTGTCACGCACAGAGCAGGGCCCATCAGGGGGGTTGGGGCTCCATACCCTGTCATGCACAGAGCAGGGTCAATCAGGGGGTTGGGGAGCTCCCCCCTGTCATTCACAGAGTAGGGCCGATAGGGGAGTTGGGGCACCGCCCCCTGTCACACTCAGGGCAGGGCGGATCAGGGGGTTGGGACGCCACCACTGTCACACTCAGGGCAGGGCAGATGGGGAGGTTATGACTCTACCCCATCACACACAGAGCAGGGCCCGTGGGGGGGGGGGTGTTGGGGCACTGCCCTCTATCACCCACAGAGCAGGGCCGATCAGGTGGTTGGGGCGCCGCCACTGTCACACTCAGGGCAGGGCCGATGGGGAGGTTATGGCTCTACCCCGTCACACACAGAGCAGGGCCCGTGGGGGGCGGGGGGGGGTTGGGGCCCCGCCCCCTGTCACACACAGAGCTGCAGGGTGATCAGGGGGTTTGGGCGCTGCCCCCTATCAGGCACAGAGCAGGGCGATCAGGGGGTTTGGGCGCTGCCCCCTATCAGGCACAGAGCAGGGCGATCAGGGGGTTTGGGCGCTGCCCCCTATCAGGCACAGAGCAGGGCGATCAGGGGGTTTGGGCACTGCCCCGTCACGCTGATCCCAGTGCTGGGAGGCATATTACCCTTTTACTATATAGAATAGAGGCCTGGTGCATGGGTGGGGCTGGCTGGTTTGCCCTGAAAGGTGTCCTGGATCAGGGTGGGGGTCCCCACTGGGGTGCCTGGCCAGCCTGGATGAGGGTATGATGGCTGTTTGCAGCTGGTCACACACCCTTCAGGGTAGGGGTCCCCACTGGGGTGCCTGGCCAGTCTGGGTGAGGGGATGATGGCTGTTTGCAGCTGGTCACACCCCCTTCAGGGTGGGGGTCCCCACTGGGGTGCCTGGCCAGTCTGGCTGAGGGGCTGAGGGCTGTTTTCAGGCTGGGACTGAAGCTCCCAACTGCTCCTTTTTTTCTTTTTTTTTTTTTCTTTTTTATTCTGGGCCAGCTTTAGCTCTGAGGCCTCGGCTGCTGAAAACAGGTTTCTGGCCTTTGTTTACCGTCTGTATTTGATACAATGTTGCGGTCCAGCTGGCTGAAGCTCTGCTGAGTAAAGCAGGTTTCTGAGGTTTTTTTAGCTTCTATATTCTTAATATAGTTGCTTAGAGTTGCAGCTGAGAGGCCAGCAAGTCAGGCGGGGAACGTTGGAGTTCTCCGTCACTGAAGCAAGCAAGCCTCCCTGTTCGCATCAGCTGCCTGGCTGCCAGCCGCCATCTTGGCTGCCAGTTAATTTGCATATCTGGGCCCTACTCTGTGAGTGACAGGGGGATTAGCCAATGGGAAGGGTAGCGGTCGTACGCCAATTACCATGTTTCTCTTTTATTAGTGTAGATATCAAAAATATAAGTCTTTGTTTTACTATGGTTGCAAATATCAAAAAATTTCTATATGTGACACAGCACCAGAGTTAAGTTAGGATTTTTCAAAATGCTGACACGCTGAGCTCAAAAGGTTCGCCATCACTGCTATAGGGTGTCAGATGGGCACTAGATCACTTCATAAGTTACATAAATGTCAAACCACTATGCTGTACACTTGAAACTAATATAATATTGATGTCACCTATAATTGAAAAATAAAAACCATTTAAAAAGAATCTGTGTGGCGAGGTTGGGGAGTGTGGGGAAGGAAAAAGGTAGTTCCCCTGTGCTTGCACAGTGTGTTACACAGCGCCAGATGTAAAGGCATTTTGTGTTCGAAGCCCCACACTTACCTTCCTGTGCCTCTTGGGTTGATCATGTTTTCTCCAGTTGAAGAAAAGAGAACATCCAGAGAGAGAAAGGAAGGAAGAAATAAAGTGAATCTGAACAAAATTTAAACTATGCCTTAATGTGGAGACTTGTGTTCTCTAAGAACCTTTTTCATTCAATTATTTGATGTACTACCCAGCTCAAGGAATAAACACTCCATATATTCCAAAAGAGAGAACTAGGCAAATGGAAGGTTGGGGATGGGGTTAAATATAAGGAAGGGCTTTGTACACCAGCTTTCCAAATGGTGCTACTCACAAAACACTGATTACCAACCAGGTCACCAAAACCCAGCTGAAACAGGATTTGTCAAACATGCTGTTGAGATGAAAAATTTGTTGACCTGGATGACCTCTCAATTAGGGTTAAATGACTTATAAACTACTAGAGGCCCAGTGCACAAAAATTTGTGCACTAGGGGGGAAGAGGGGGACCCTCAGCCCGGCCTGTGCCCTCTAGCAGTCTGGGACCCCTCGGGAGATAACGACCTGCTGGCTTAGGCCTGCTCCCGGGTGGCAGAGGGCAGGCCCAATCCCTAGGTGTAACCCCTGGTCGGGCTCAGAGCAGGGCCGATTGGGGAGTTGGGGCGCCGTCCCCTGTCACACTCAGGGCAGGGTCGATGGGGAGGTTGTGGCTCTACCCCGTCACACACAGAGCAGGGCCCGTGGGGGGGGGAGCTCCCCCCTATCAGGCACAGAGCAGGATGGATAGGGAGGTTGTGGCCCCGCCCCCTGTCACAGAGCCGCAGGGCGATCAGGGGGTTTGGGCGCTGCCCCCTGTCACGCTGATCCCGGTGCTGGGAGGCATATTACCCTTTTATTATATAGGGTAGAGCACGGGTGGGGCCGGCTGGTTTGCCCTGAAGGGTGTCCTGGATCAGGGTGGGGGTCCCCACTGGGGTGCCTGGCCAGTCTGGGTGAGGGGCTGAGGGCTGTTTTCGGGCTGGGGTGACTGAACTCCCAACTGCTCCTTTTTTCCTTTTTTTTTTTTAATTCTGGGCCAGCTTTAGCTTGAGGCTTGGCTCCAGCTCTTAGGCCTCCGGCTGAAAGTAGGTTTCTGGCCTTTGCTTACAATGTTGCGAATCTGCTGGCTGAAGTTGGGCGTATTTGTTACAATGTTTCTTAAACTGCAGGCTCAGAGGCAGCGGCAGGCGGGGAACGTTGGTTTCCTCCGTCACTGGGGCAACCAAGCCTCATGTTAGTTTCAAGCTGCCTGGCTGCCGGCCGCCATCTTGGCTGACAGTTAATTTGCATATCTCGCTGATTAGCCAATGAAAAGGGTATCGGTCGTACGCCAATTACCATGTTTCTCTTTTATTAGATAGGAAGGTAGTTCAATAGAACTCAGCAGAGATTTTACATGACAGTTTTAAAATCGGAAGTGAGTGTCTGTTAAATAAAGAACTTGAACTAGATGTGTTTGTGATTTCTGTGAATCATACAATCAATGAAGCTCTCAGGAAAGAAAAAAAAATGTCAGTTTGGGGATAGTGATTCTACTTCTAAAGAAAGAAGTTTATCAGCTACTAGATGTATAGGAATCAGGAGAGGAAGAATTTGAATGACAACCCAAAGGAACATGATGCTCTACTTTAATTTGAAAACTGGAAGTAAACATAAACATTTCAAGTAATTTTCCTGATTGCATTTTTGTTTTAACTGTGGCTGATGTGGGAGGGTTTTGCTAGCAAACTTCTCTTCACTAAGCAACTTGAGCTATCTTTTCAATGTTTCCCTCCATAGAACTTCACAAATACGATATTTCATTTTCATTTAATGGACAAGAAAAACTTGATGAGCCTCTTCTGAATTTACTTTACTATCCTAATTTCCAGCTTCTGTCTCAAAGCAGTTTACTATTGGGAGGGCACTGGAGCCTCTAGCCTGTAATTAGTAAAGGCTGTAAAATCTAATTTCTACCAGAGGGAAGGGTGTGATCTTCACAGAAATACCCTGAATCTGGTTTACCGCGCACTTGCATTTGTGTTCCACACCCTCTACGACGGCAACTTTGCAGAGTGTCCTCTCCCACTCCGGGACCCCTCGGGGGATGTCGGAGAGCTGGTTTCCTCCAGATCCCCACAGGCCAGGCCGAGGGACCCCACCTGCCAGAGGGACCCGCTCACTCTGCAGACGCCAGGGAGGGATTGAAGAATGTTGGCTCCAGGGCATGCCCAGCCCATCGGGCCCAGTTCCACCCCACAGACCACCTTCTAATTAATTTCCTTTCTATGTGCATGAATCTGTGCCCTGGGCCACTAGTTTCATGATAAAAATACTGGAGGAATAGAAGGGAGGAGAAATTTAAAATGAGAACATAATCTGCTCATTGTATGCTTAATCCTGATTTTAAGAATAGTCGATTTGGGATAACAGACTGAACTCTTTCTGATGTTTACATTTCAGCTTTGGGAGAATCACCTACTTGTCATAAATGATGACTCAAAGCTTTCAAACTACATACTCCCCTTTTATTTCTTTTTCTTTTTAATCCATTTTCTTTAATTTATTGGAGTTACATGTCTAACAAAATTATACAAGTTTCAGGAGCAGAATTTCACAACACGTCTTCTGTGCACTGTACTGTGTGTTCACCACTCTAAGTCAAATCTTATTCCACCGTATCCCCCCAATACTCTCCTCCACTTCCTACCACCAGCCCCACCTCTGGGAAACACGGTTGTGTATCTCCATGAGTTGTTCTTTTTTTTTTTTTTTTTTTTTTTTTTTTTAGCTCAATCCCTTCATCTACACCCATCCATTCCCTCAACCACACCATTTCTGACAGATCAGCCTGCTCTCTACCAATCTGTCTTTATTCTGCTTGTTAGTCCATTGTGTTCATTAGATTCTACATATGAGTGAAATAATATAGTACTTGTCTTTTTCTGACTGGCTTATTTCACTTAGCATAATGCTCTCCAGTTCCATCCATATTATCCCTAAGAGTAAGATTTCCTTCTTTTTCTTTCTTTTTTAAAAAAATATATTTTATTGATTTTTTACAGAGAGGAAGGGAGAGGGATAGAGAGTCAGAAACATCGATGAGAGAGAAGCATCGATCAGCTGCCTCCTGCACACCCCCCACCGGGGATGTGCCTGCAACTAAGGTACATGCCCTTGACTGGAATCGAACCTGGGACCCTTCAGTCCCCTGGCCGATGCTCTATCCAGTGAGCCAAACCGGTCAGGGCAGATTTCCTTCTTTTTCATAACTGAGTAATATTCCATTGGGTAAATATATTTCAGCTTTTCTTATCTACTGATTTACTGATAGACACTTGAAGTGTTTCCAAATGTTTGCTTTGGTAAATAATGCTGCAATGAAATAGGGGCACATATAGTCTTTCAAAGTAGTGTTTCGGGTTTCTACTAATAAATTCCCAGAAGTGAAATCACTGGGTCATAAGGCAGTTCTTTTTTTTTAACCTGTTGAGGTAACTCCATACTGTTTTCCACAGTAGCTGCACCAGTTTGCATTCCCACCAGCAGTGTATTGGGGTGCCCTTTTCTCCACATCCTCGACAACAGTTATTTGTTGTATTGATGAGAGCCATTTTGACAAATATGAGGCAATATCTCATTGTGGTTTTAATTTGCATTTCTCTGATAACTAGTGATGCTGAGTAACTTTTCATATGTCTATTGGCCATCTTTATGTAGTCTTTGTAGAAACAGGTCATTTGCTCATTTTTTAAATTGGATTGTTTTATTTTATTTGGTGTTCAATTTTGTAGCCTCTTTATAAATTTTGGATCTTAACTCCTTATCAGATGTATCATTGATGAATATGTTTTCCCATTCAGTGGGCTGTCTTTTCATTTTGCTGATGGTTTCCTTTTTAGTTTGATGTAATTCAATTTGGTTATTTTTTCTTTTGTTTCCTTTGCCTGAGGAGATATATCAGAAAAAAATATTGCTATGAAAAATGGCCAAGATTTTACTGCCTATGTTTTCTTCTAGGATTTTTGTGGTTTTGAGTGTACCATTTTAGTCTATTATCCATTTTTAGTTTATTCTTATCTATAGTTTAAAAAGATGACCTATTTTCACTTTTTTTTTTTTTTTTGCACATATTGGTCCAATTTTCCCAACACCATTTATTGAAAAGACTATCTTCACCCAATTTTATGTTTTTTTCCCCTCCTTTGTTAAATAGTAATTGACTATAACGGGGTGGGTTTATTCATGGACTCTCTATTCTGTACCATTGATCTTTTTGTCTTTTTTTTTTTTTTCTGCCAACACTAGGCTGGTTTGATTACTATAGCTTTGTAGTATAGTCTGATATCAGGTAGCCTGATTCCTACAACATTGTTCTTCTTTCTCAAGATCCTTGTTGCTATTCTGGGTCTTTTGTGGACCTATATACATTTTTGGAATATTTTTCTAGTTCTGCGAAATAGGCCATTGGTATCTTGATAGGAATTGTGTTGAATCTATAGATTGATTTGGGTAGTATGGACATTTTAATGATATTAGTTCTTCCTATCCATGAACCTGGTATATCCTTCCACTTATTTGCGTCTTCTGCAATTACTTTCTTCAGTGTCTTATAATTTTCTGAGTATAGGTCTTTTACATGCTTCGTTAAATTTATTCCTAAATATTTTTTATTTGTTTTAAAGTAATTGTGAATGGGATTATTTTTTTAGTTTCTTTTTCTGATAGTTCATTATTGGTGTATAAAAATGCAACTGATTTCTGGATATTTAATTTAAATACTGCTACTTTACTGAATTTGTTTATCAGCCCCAGGTTTCTTTGTGGAATTACTAGGGTTCTCTATATACTGTATCAGTATCATATTATCTGAAAATAATGAGTGTTACTTCCTCCTTCCCAGTTTGTGTGCCTTTTATTTCTTCTTCTTGTTTGATTTCCTTGGCTAGAACTTTCAGTACTATGTTGAATACGAGTGGTGAAAAAGAACACCCCTGTCCATTTACAAGGGTTAAATCCTCTTGTTGGATTGTTCCTTTTATGATAATGTATTGTCCTTCTTCGTTTCTTACTATAGTTTTAAAGTCTATTTTCTCAGATATAAGTATTGCTACTGTAGTTTTTCCCCCCTATTCATTTGCATGACATATTTTTTCATCCCTATACTTTTAGTCTGTGTGTATCTTTTATCCTGAGGTGAGTATTTTGAAGACAGCATATACTGAGCCACACTGGCTGGGCTACGTGGATCTTGTTTTCTTATCCATTCAGCTACCTTCCAGGTCTTGTATATCTTTTCCCTTCACCAGATTAAGGAAGTTTTCAGCCATCATTTCTTCAATTAGGGGGGAATGCTCCTCCAACTCTGCCAGGAGGAGACAGAGCTCGGCAGGATGACCAATCAGACTGATGGACTCTGAGACAGGCTAAGATAGATGGCATCTGTATATGGGAGAATGACTCCACACAGTGATCCCGGTGGCTGTCCTTTCAACTCTCTCCCCAGAGCCGCAAATCCCAGACTCTTCTCACATGACACTAGTTCGCTCTGCCCTCTCTATGCTGGAGCCCAGCGTAAGTGGCTGTGGATGAGATTTTGTGTGTTGGCCTTTTAAGAGGGTGCCTGTGTCTCTAGTGGACTTCACCTCTCCCCGATGAACAGCAACCTTGCTGCTTTTCACAGCCAGATGTCATGTGGATATCTCTCCCCAGTTTTCGTGCTCTGGGTTGGGGAACCTGACTTGGGGTTTAGACCCCATGCTTTTCAGGAGGAATCTCCCCACAGCTAAGCTATCCCTCTGGAGCATCAGCTGCTGCCTGTGGGAGCAGGGCCAGCCCTTTTCACATCTCTGCTCTTCCTACCAGTCTTGGTACGGTTTCTTTGGTAAATCTTAAGTTATAAGATTTTTGTTCAGCTAGTCTTCAGTTGTTTATTCAGTATGATTGTTCTATAATTTAGTTGTAATTGCAGCTTGGTCCTGGGAGGAGGTGAGAGTAACATTCACCTCCTCCATTGCCATCTTTCCCTTTCCCTTTCATTTCATTAACATTGTATGAATCAACATTTCATTACTCCTCACAAACATGTTAAACTGAAGACAAAGGTTATACACATAAAAACATATGCTTATTCTGACCAGCCATACAAAATTGTATGTTGTTTTCAAAAAACTATAATTAAGAACTGACAATGACAATGTTGTGATAACTATGTTTGGTGCCAGGTGAGTACTGGAAACATCAGGGGGAGAAATCTGTGAAGTGTATGATTGTCTGAGCACTGTACACCTGAATCTGATACAAAAAAATATTGAATGTAAAGTGTAATTTAAAAAAATTAACTTAAATACTGACATGGACATCTATATTTATAAAAAATCCTAATATGCAAATAGACCAAATGGCAGAACAACCAAACAACTGAACAACTGGTCGCTATGATGTACGCTGAACACCAGGGGGTGTGCACAGAACATGGCAGATGTCGGCAGCAGGTGGCAGAGTGTGGAACATGGCGGGCATGGGCCACAGCGGGATGGTGGAGCAGTTGAGCGGGGATGCCAGACCCAGAGGGGTGCAGTTACTGTCATCAGGGTGAGTCTCTGGTGGTTACTGAAAATTCTTTGCTCCACGTGCTGCGGTCCCACCTGGCACTCGCACTTGGTGCCCACGCCGGCCCCCCCTTGCACCCACTGCTGGTGCCGGAGCCACCAGTCGCACCCGCTGCTGGTGTCTGGTGCCCAGCGCTGGCTCTGATCACTCAGCACCATCAGTAGGTGTGAGAGGCAGCTGCTGGCCCCAGTCGCCCCTCAGGGCTTCTCCACCTCCCCCTGCTCCTGAGGGGCAATCAAGGCAGCAGCTGCCACTCGCACCCACTAACGGTGCTAGCCCCACTCGCACCCACTGCTGGCGCAGGCCCCAATTCCTCTGTGCCATCAGTGGGTGCGAGTGGGGCCAGCGCTGTGAACGCATGGGAGAGGTGGCGGAGGGAGCAGAGTTGCTGGCAGACAGGAGCCAGGGACTGTGGTGGGAGCGGCCAGGTGGGGGTGCGGAGATGGGCCGATTCCCACCTCTGTGCCCACCGCAGCCTCGAAGCCTCGCAGCCCACAGTTCCTTTCAAGGTGCATGAATTTGTGCACTGGGCCCCTAGTGTTATAATAAACAGAAAACAAATGTTATTAAGGTAATAATGTTGAAAGAGGCCAATGACACTCAATTGACAGTAGTGAAATATCTCTCAAACTCACACCTTTCTTGTTCAACTTACTGCTTTTGTGCAAAATTGAACCTGGTTAGTGTGTTTTCATCACTTCCAATCTTTAGGCATTGGTGGGGTTTTCATTTACATTGATTCTCCCTTGTCCATATAACTGCTCATCTTTTACACTCTAGTACACATCATGATGGTAGCACTTGTGGAGACGCTGGACAATATGAGGCCTAGCACTTGCCCAAAGGATAGTGATGTCATTGAATGAGTTAGATAATATGAAAGTCACTTTAGTTTGGTTAACCACTAGCTGTTTTCCCAACTTTCCTCTTTCCACTCTCAATATTTAGGAAAAATTTTCTTTCCTAGACTCCCTGTAACAAAGGGTGGCCATCTGACTCAGTCCTCATAAATAAGATAGAAGCAGATGTGTGCTGAGTGGTTTCTAGGAAGGCTTTTGTTCTCCTGATAAAATACACAGGCAGGGCTGGCTCTATCTCTCTTTTTCTTGTCTCTGCCTTAAATACAGGCCAGGTACAATGCCTGGATTTGGCGCTGTTATTTGCATCTATGAGAAAAAGATCAAGAGAATCATATGAAGCTGTCCCCATACATTCTTAAAGTACCAAACCAAAGCCAGCAGTCACTCACCTGCAGATTTTTTGTTATAAAACATAAATTAATATTAACTATATAATTTATTAGTGTAACCGTAATTGGAGTTTCTTTTACTTGTAGCCAAAACTATTCTTAACCAGTAGAAAGAAACAGACCATAATGCCAGAAAGCAGCTGATGCATACTTTCCTTCCACCATTGGGTATCAGCAGATTATTTATTATGGACTATGACTTATAAGTTTTTTCTTGCCAGAGGTGGTAAATGTGAATTGAGAGGAAGGAAGACACTGCAAACAGGAGCAGCCATTGGAAGAAAGAGAGAGGGAAGGAGCAAGAGATATGTATGTGTACAGATTATTTAACTAGAGTCATTAGACCAAAGCACAGGTAAAGACAAGGTTGGCCAGATAAGGAAGGAGAGCTTAAGGAGGAGTTGGAGTGTCAGAAGGAAGTTTGTATTTAGTGTGATATATACACTGAGTATATTATTATGGGGTGGCCAGATTATTATGACCACCCCATCAGTACAATGAAGTGAATTAGTTATGCAAATAATAACAATAATAATAATAAAACTTTGAGAGTATTTGCTTAGGAAGTTTTCAGTATTCAGTATTTTTGGAAGTGTCAATGAAGTACTGATGGGGTGGTCATAATAATTTGGCAGGTCATAATAATCTGGCCACTCAGTGTAATTTGGAGCCATTATTGGCTCATCCAGTGAACCAATCATTTATTTTGTGAGAGTCAGTTCTATGATAGGTTTCAAGATTCCTATATAATAAAAGGCTAATATGCAAATCAACCAAATGGCAGAACAACCAGTCGCTATAACATGCACTGGCCACCAGAGGGCAGACACTCAATGCAGGAGCTGCCTCCTGGTGGGCAGTGAGCTCCCACAGGGCGAGCTTTGTTCAGCCAGAAGCCAGGCTCATCACTGGCAAGCGCAGCAGCAGCGGTGGGAGCCTCTCCCACCTCCACTGCAGTGCTAAGGATGTCAGACTGCCAACTTAGGTCAGCTCCCCTTGGGAAGCAGGCCTAAGCCATCAGCCAGACATCCCCCTAGGGCTCCCGGACTGCAACAGGGTGCAGGCCTGGCTGAGGGATCACCTCCCTGACCCAAGTGCAGAATTTCTTGCACCGGGCTTCTAGTATAAAAATAAAATATCTTGTTTCTACCTTCAAGAGGTTACAGTTTAATAGAGACAAATTATGTACATCTGGTTTCAAGATAAGAAACAAAAATCATTTCAGGCATATTAGACACAAAGGAATGTGGGTGTCAGATCAGGGTGGGCCCTGAATGCTGTACTGCAGAAATTGGAATGTATCCCAAAGAGAGTGAGAAAGTAGTCATATCTTAAGCTGTGGAGTGCCCTGAATGAATTTATGCTTCATAAGGATCAATCTGGATACATCTGAATCCTGGAATGGAAGAGTTCAAGACTAGAAGAAGGAAGGCCAGTGTTGCAATAGAAAGTGAGGAATTATTCTTGAGCTGGAAAGAAACTTTTATTAAGGGAGGGAAAAGATAAACTAGATGCCCTGATAGCTTCTTTATTTTTTAAATATATATATAATTTCAGAGCAAAAGAGAGAGGGAGAAAAATATAGAAATATCAGCCTGGCCAGTGTAGATCAATGGTTGAGCATCAACCTATGAACCAGGAGGTCCTGGTTTGATTCCCTGTCAGGGCACATGCTTGGGTTGCGGGCTTAATCCCCACTGTGGGGTGTGCCAGGAAGCAGCTGATTAATGATTCCCTCTCATTGATGTTTCTATCTCTCTCTCCCTCTCCCTTTCTCTCTGAAATAAAAATAAAAATAAAATAAAATAAAATAAAATAATAAAATAAAATAAAATAAAATAAAATAAATAAAATAAAGAGATGGAAACATCAATGATGAGAGAAAATCTTTGATTGGCTGCCTCCTGCATGCCCCCCACTGGGGATCAAGTCGGCAACCTGGGCATGTGGCCTGACCTGTAATCGAACCTCCTGGTTCATAGGTCGATGCTCAACCACTGAGCCATGCTGGCCAGGCACCCTGATAGCTTCTTTAGCTGGAAAGGTCATCTGTAGAAGACTTGCAATAAAGTGGAAAAGAGACAACAGAGATGAAGACTAGAGTGGTGTCAGTGGAGAGAAAAAGATGAATATGAAAGGTCTTGATTAGGAAAACTCGGAAGCAGGCATTTCTAAATGGGATCAACAGATAATAGCAAACGTAATTGGAAAATTCAAGTTTGAGTGGCTTAAGTTAGTTCTCCAGGGGTCTGAGAAAAGCAGAAAGGATAGAAGGGGCAAAAGTTGCTCCACAGTTTCCAGCTTGAAGTCCTGAGGAGACTGTGTTGCCATTGACAGTATTGGATAAGTCACAAAAAGTTACCAGTTTAAATGATGGAAGAGAATGAATTCATTGTTGTCGTGTTAAGGTTTAGCATTAAACAGCACATCCAAGTAGAGAAATGTCAATGCTCTTCAAAGAAATATATGGTTTTTCTGTCTTCAGAGGAGTCAGCTAACAGGCTGTCATTTTCAATAAAATATAATTTTGCAATGTGGAAAATATTGGTGAATTTGTTACCAGACAAGGTCCAGGCCTGGAGTGGGTCTGCCTTAGGTGCTCTGTAGTGTGTGGATTCTTCACTTTGTGCAGGAAAAATTTCACAACACATGTCCAGGTGCTCTGGACAGTATGTTTATTACATCTGGGGACAGTGAAACAAAGGAAGGTCTTAGGATAGAGGAAGTAACAAGAGAAAGCCCAGGCAGTGCTCTGCTTTGGCTAGAAATGTTATAGGAAAGAAGTGAGCCACAGTGGGCTGCTTTTAGCTCACTGAAAAGTCAGAGAAAAGGGGGCCTTGGAGACAGGTTCAGGGGGTTTACCCCGGACAAGCTGCACTGCCTGCTGCTACCCTGGTTGCAAGTCTTGTGGGAGCCCTTGCAGTTTAGGAGAGAAAAGTAAAGATGCACCTGGAGAGGGAAGAAAAGTGGGGCACGTGTGGTTCCAGAGAGAGCCCACGCTGGCATCCTTTGTCTTTCGTGTTTTTATCTCTCTTCAGCTGATGGGAATCCTAAGGGAGGTCCCAGGGAGGGTCTTAACAGAATTTGATTAGTTTCCCAGGTGTATCCTTCAATATGTTGATTCATCAAAATGAGCATGTAGGGGAGTTTGGGATCATTCTCTGATCAGCTTCACTGCTTTATTTTTATCATGAGTCTGTCAGGCTCTGGTTGGATTTTTTTATTTATTCTCCTGACTTTATCCATCCTTAGGTGTGGGTGGCAGAGGTGGTAGTAATTGGGTTTCTGTTACCTCTCTGCCTGACCAGGGTAATTTAGCTATTTATTATTTGGTTAGGGACAAGAGGTATAAACCATTTGCTCTCATGTCCTTGGTTGGGGAAGATAGGGTCTTGCGATTCACTAGCTGGCTGTAAATTGGTCCAATTATTTGACCTTGTTTAATTACCCTGTCTCAGTTTCCCCATTCTACTTGCCAATAAATTTTCTTAGCTTCTTAGTATCCTGCCTCAAAGTTATTGAGGCTTGTATGCCTGAAATGAGAGACTGAGAGGATCATTAGAATAAAAGAAGCTAAATATACCAGAAAAGAAAGGCATACATGGGGAAAGGCAAAATTTTGGGACATAAGTTAGTATTTGTCAAGATTGAACAAAAAATAATCTATAAAGAAACTTTTCTGTACAGAACCCCCATTTACAGTGGAGAGAATTAATGTTTAATTTAAATTAATGTTTAATTTCTGAGTTGAGACTATATGTATGTCACCTCAGTAGATTGCCAAGTGTTAACACCAGCCTTGACCTGAAAAGACAAGGCAGCCTTTTCTATAACTGTATTTCCTGGGATTTGTTCATAGAAAATGAAGGGAAAAACTATATGTTTTCATTACCTTTCAACCAAACCTTTAAAAAAAAAAACACATTGCAAATAGCCAAATTTAGTGTCTTTACATTAGAATGTTAATGGATGAAACAGGTCACATTGATCTTTGGGGCACTCTGTAATAAAAGTATTTTGAAAAGTTCAAAGGTAGGAAAAAACCTCACACATGTAAGGAGGACTTGTACCCTGACCTTTGTGCACAGCGCGTACAGACGCGCAATGAATCACTGGTAATTCAAAGGAAGAGGTAAACACTTTTTCCTGCTGTGGCAAAAAGAACACCTCTTGAAATTTCTTATCTAACTCAAATTGCCGGCCTTTGAAATGAAACAAATTGTCCTGCATGTTCCCCAAGAAGACTTTTCAGTCTGGGGATCTTTCTTACCCATAATTATGTTATCGTCCCCTCATGTTATACCGCAAAAGCATCTAGAAAATGCCTGGTATATCTTAGACACTCAAATAAACATTTGTTCATAATGTAAAATTTGCTATCTTATATATCTTTTCATGATCATATTTCTCTGTGTCAAATTGCCAGACTTCTTTTATTTGAGATAAAGGCAAAAATATTATAATTAAAAAATAAAATTAGAGCAAGCACAGTTTTTGTCTATAACCAAAGCTGCACAAAAGTGTTTGAATGGTTGGGGTTTAATTTATTTTATTGCTGATTTTAAATTATTTTTGTTTCATCGTAAATATGACAGTAAAGTAACATAAACATCCAACATGTAGAAGAAATGAGCCTGTGACTTGAAGTCAGGGATCTTTTACTATCAGCACAACACTACCATCTTTTTATTTATAGCCTAACATTTTTTCAACGAGGCATAAAGCCTTTCATTTCACACATAGTGCTGGGAGAAATAATAGGGTTGTTGGAGGAGAATTACTGAATGTGGGCTGAATGTAGAAGTAGCTGGTTGCAAGCTGAAATACTGATGTTTTCCTATTATTTGGCTCAGGGGTGTTTGGTGGGTACCCCTGTCTGGAATGGGGACTGGTGTAGTGTCCAGAAGGGGAGACTTGGTCTTAGACCTTTTCCTTATGGTGTGGTTCATGATGGAGCTCTATCATTATCTTCCTGGGTCTAGTGACAGATAGCATGTAATGCTATTGGAAAACATCTATTAAAAAAAAAAAAACAGGGCACCAGGCTTTCATATAAAGCATGCATATGGGAACTAAGAGACCAAAAGATCTCTCAGGTTTCCAAATTCCACAACTTTTCACCCCGAATCATTCAGCTTTGGTGTGGCACAAGTAGGTTGAGGGTGGGTATTGAAGCATTTGTTTAGAGCTTGAATCCTTTCCACAGTAGCTTCCAGGCTTTTCTTTTCTTTTCTTTTTTAAATTTCTTTATTGATTAAGTTATTACATATGTATCCTTATACCCACATAATCCCCCCATCCCTCCCATCAGTCTCTGTGGCATGTTTCTCTCAGTCTCTTTTTCCTTGGGGGGCTATCTCTTCTGCTTTAATTCTTCCTCTTATTGCCCCCCATTGATAGAAGAAGCACTCTCTACCCTCTGATTACCAACCATCAAATTGGTAAGTTGGATTGTCTCTATTTAGATCATCACTTTCTGATGAAGCTAATCACCCTATCATTTAAGGACACCCCCCCCCCCAACACACACTAGGTAGTCTCTCACCAATTAAAAAGCATATTTGGAATGAATAGCACCACTCCAAAAGTGGTATTTTCTATCTTCTTGTACCTAACCCTTGCAGATAAAATAGCCCCATAAATACCAGAGATGATTGATAATTATCATTACCACCTTCCCACTGGCAGGATTTTCCCACAGAAAGAGGCATGCCATCATATGTCAAGGAGTTCAAGAGGCTGGGCTCCTTAGACTTGCTGGATTTACTTAATTTTTGACCATATTATTTTATTAATTTAGGGTTTAAAATTTTTTCCAAGACAGGTAGGCATGATAGGTTTATAGTTGGTCATATATGTATTCTTTCTGTCTTTAATCATCCCCTAGCCCAAACAGATTCCCAATTTCTGTCATGTCTTGACATCTTAGATTGAGTCTTAATGTTGCTTAATTTTTGCCCTTTTTCTTATCCTCCTTTTCAAAATTGTCCCCTCTATTCCTGTTTCAATCTAAAGTTCCCTTCTTTATAGCATCATAATTCTCATCTAGAGTAACTAAAGGATCGTTATTAATCCTGAGCAGAAAGTCTCATGATGACACTAAAGAACATGACATCCCACTAACACAATGAGGAGAAAAGTGTTGCCAGAGGCATCATACCTCTGTTTCTTATGAGAACCCTCTTTATGGGGAAAATCATAACTTCCATAGCTTTGGAACATGTACTAATTTTGTTTTCTAGTTCCAAAGGATAACATTCTCAGATTTGCTTGAGAAATATATTACAACTAGAGGCCTGGTGCATGAAATTTGTGCACAGGGGTGTGTGTGTCCCTCAGCCCAGCCTGCACCCTCTCCAATCTGGGACCCCTCAAGGAATGTCCGACTCCCACTGGGATTGGACCCAAATGGGCAGTCGGACATCCCTCTCACAATCCAGGACTGCTGGCTCCCAACTGCTCACCTGCCTGCCTGATTGCCCCTAACCGCTTCTGCCTGCCAGCCTGATCACCCCTAACCACTCCCCTGCCAGCCTGATTGACTTCTCACTGCTCCCCTGCCAGCCTAATTGCCCCTAACTACCCTCCCTTGCCAGCCTGGTCACCCCCAACTTCCCTCCCCTGCAAACCTGGTCACCCCCAACTGCCCTCCCCTGCAGGCCTGGTCTCCCCCAACTGCCCTCCCCTGCAGGCCTGGTCTCCCCCAACTACCCTCCCTCTCCTGCAGTCCTGGTGACTACTAACTGCCCTCCCCTACAGGCCTGATCGCCCCCAACTGCCCTGCCTTGCAGGCCTGGTCCCTCCCAACTGCCCTCCCCTGCTAGCCATCTTGTGTCCACATGGGGGTGGCCATCTTGTGTGTTGGAGTGATGGTCAATTTGCATATTACCTCTTTATTATATAGGATGGATAATAAAGAAAAAGAACTATAATAATGCCTATAATGGCTATTTGTTATGAGGAAATAATCAAATAATCTGGTTTTAGGGCTAGTGTGAAATTTATGATTTTATCTGAATACCCTCCTTAAAATAAAACCAACACTGCCATGGTATAGAAGTCCTCTTGCCAAGATCCCTAACTCACTGTTGGCCATTTAGTCCTAACCTGATACATCTTCCTTCCATGAAAAAGAAATGAATCCAAAGTCAACCTCAATGGGACGGGAACTAAAATTTTATATTAGCCTCAACACATTGACCCAGAGATACAAATCATTTAACAATCCTTGAATTCCTAGGATTGAAATGAATCAGGGGAAATGAATAGGGAGGATTGCATGGGAGTATTTCTTGTCTTTCTCAGACCTCTCTCCTCTCTAAGCAAGAGGCAGTCTCACCAAGGAAAAACATCCTGGGCAGACAGGTCCTCACGGGGCTCTTCCTCCCCTCGGATATTCTCTATCCACCTCCCAAACATCCCATTCCTTAAGAGGAACAAGAACTGACAAAAGCAAACTATCCACATTTAAGGGTTTTCGCTTTGCTATTGTTATAGACTAAGTAATGTCCCCGGAAAATTTATAGGTTGAATCCTTAACCTCCAATACCTTAGAATGTGTTTGTATTTAGTGATAAGGCCTTTAAATGGGTAATTAAGTTAAAATGAGGAGGTTAGGGTGTGCTCTAATCCAATCTGCCCGGTGTATTTATGAGAGGAGATTGGGACATAAAGAGAGACACCAGGGATGTGTGCGTGCATGCGGGCACAGAGGGACAGCCCTGTGACGAGGCACCAAGACAGCAGCCAGAAAGAGAGACCTCAGGAAACCAAATGTGTCAACACCTTGGTTTGGGATTTCCAGCCTCTAACTGTGAGAAATAAATTCTACTGTTTAAGCTACCCAGTTGGTGGTGTTATTCATTGTGACAGCTCTAGCACATACAGCCAACCAACCACATTTAATAGGAGGCAATTTCTGTCATTGTTATCCAGCCATTTACCATTGTACTATGTTCTCCTTTTGCTCCTTCCAATCCTAAACTCAAAGTTTTGTTTGTTTTCCCCAACTCTACTCACCTATAGCATTTTATTTTCATATGCTCTCCTCCATACCCTCTCCTATATCTTATCTCTTCAATCTTTTTCTTGGGGAACCAGAATTTTAAGCAAAACTGTAAATCTTTTAAAGCTATGCCTTTCCCTGGAAAATCCAACTGTTGACTATATGCACTAGACTGAAACACATGTACTTACATCTTGATCCTGAGAAAATCACACTGGTGAAGGTCAATTATAGGTTGAAGCAGAAAAAAAGCATCATAAAATGATGAAATAGCTTTTACTTCAAATCTATATTAGATTATCAAGTTTATCTTCTGAGATTACCAGAATCATGGGACCAGATTGCTTCCCCATGGAGCTAATACTAATGCCCACCAAGCTACCTGCAGAGAAAATCTGGCTTTATTCAGCTCCACAGTGAATCCCCAGAGATGCTTTCTTGGGTTTTTAGTTTAGTGAAGCATGGAAGACAGCAAATGATAGGCTGTGTTTTGATAGTGAGCCAGTAGGGCAGGGTCCTTTGATAGTTCTGTGCTTTGTAAACTAGCTAACACATTGCTGATATTCAATAAATGTCAGGTATTGTCAATTCTCAATTATTCTGTGTACTAGAGGCACAGTGCATGAATTCATGCAAGGGAGGAGTTCACCCGGCCCACCCTGATTGGGCCAGGCGGGCCGGGGGTGGGGGAACACGGGAGGTTGGCCAGCTGGCCCACCCCTGATTGGGGTGTGGGGGAGTGACCGGGGGCAAGGCCAGCCAGGGGAAGGGGCCACAGAGGGTTGACTGGGCAGCTCCACCCCCTGGTTGAACTCCCAGTCGAACTCCTGGTTGAGGGGACAATTTGTTTATTAGCCTTTTATTATATAGGATAATGAGAAGCATGCCTTGGCATACATTTCCCCAAACTTAATTAGGAAGCTGTGTGTTTCTGACACTTGTTCTATAATAGATATTTTTACTTGAACTGCCAGACTATATACATTTGTATTAATGACATATCTTCAAATGACTCCAATTTGTGACAACAATAGAAATCACTGAAATCGCTGACTATCAATAACAACAAATTTTTTAAGTAGGCCAGTACATTGTTCACAAATGTTATGGTAACATCCTCAGATGATGGCTGACTAATGTATCCTGTCCATTCAAGCCTCTTGATCTTTATCCATGATCCTGGAACTTTCTCCCTTCCCACACTAGATCTTTCTTCATGGAAAACTCAACTCACCTCACTGGGAAACTTCCTCTAAAAGTATCTTCTCCCACACAAAAAACAATGTCTGATATATCTTTATAATTCTAGTAGTTGGAGTAATGTATTTTGAATGTGTTCAAAATAGATGGTTTGTGAAGGTGTCTAGAACATAGGAAATGCCCAGTAAATAGTTGTTGAGTGAATAAATAATACCAGAATAATAAATCTGTAAGTTCCCCATTGTCTGCTTTTTTATGCTGTTCTGTGGTGGATGTGAAAATTAGCAAATCAATGGGAAATAGAGTGGAGAAGGAAACCCTGGGCAATATGGGTGGCCTAGATCTCAAGATGACAATGAGCCCCCATATAATGGGGAGTCCCCTCTTCCCCAAATCAGGTAGGATCAGTTCAATCTTTCAAAAATTCTGAACTACCTACATCTGGTAAAAGAGAAGTCTATTCCACATGTGTTAAATTACATTTCCAAACCGCATTAAACCTAAGGCTATAGTTTGTACATCTGCAGCAATCACACTAAAAATTAATACAAAAGCAGAATACATTTCTTTAAGATTTTAGCTAATTTCCCCTAATGAATCCAGCTCCTATTTTAATATATAATGGCTGTTCCCGTTTCCTGGTGAGAACAACATTCAAGGCTTAATAGTCTTTTTTTAAAAAAAACAACAACCAAAAAACATATTTTTATTGATTTCAGAGAGGAAGACAGAAGGAGAGAGAGATAGAAACATCAATGAGAGAAAATCATTGATTGGCTGCCTCCTGCACACCCCCTATGGGGTATGGAGCCCATAACCAGTGCATGTTCCCTGAGAATCAAACCCTGACCTCCTGGTTCATAGGTCAATGCTCAACCACTGAGCAACACTGGCTGGTCTAGGCTTAATAGTATTGATGGTAAGAGGGAGTATAGTGTACTTAAGAAGAGGAGAAAAGTTAAAGAGAGACTATACCTTCTGTTTGCATTCAGCAAGGCTGTGTTCCATTCAAACACTGAGAAAAATTTTTTTTTTTAATCTCCAGCTTCCAAAGCAAAACAAATTATTACATATAGAAATTCAAAAGTAGTTTTTGCATAATACCACCTGGGTCTGAACTGGACATCATGTGCCTCACTGAAGAGCCACTTTCTGCATGTAGCACAAGATTTACTCTTTCTTGGGATGTAGTTGCCATGTCATTCTCTGCCTAAAGGTAAGCCAATAACCAGGCACAATGGAATATTCTAGGAGGGAAGTGGCACCGCTAAGAGGTTTGACCTGATAATGATGGCACATTATACTCTGGTTTATAAGTTATAATTAATCTATCCGTAGTCAAGTCAGTTTAAAATTGATTCCTTTGCCAGGTGCTATAGTAAAAAAAAAATTTCTCATATAGCAACTCTTCAAGAATCTCAAATAACTTCATAAAAATAGGTGCTATGACCAGCTTGTTTTCAATAGGTTGAATGCAGTGGAAAGCTCAGTACAATGTTTTTAAAGGTTACTGTCTTCTCCAACACGTTGGCTGACCCTTCCGCTTTTACTGATGCTTATGATATCATTCAATTATGCCAGGTTGCACCATGCCCTCTATCACTTCTTATCAGAGTTTTATAAATGAGCCTCATTTTCCAAAGCTATATAGTTTATTGAGTTTGATTGCATTAGTGGCATGACTCAGCAAAAACTAATTTCAGTTTGCTCTTTCATAAAAAGTTTTTTCTTTCTTCTTAAAAATGTTTTAATATTTGATCTGATTTCACGTATTTTCTTTCTAACATGTATACTTCATTAATATGGAAGAGACAATGGGAGCTTACCAAGGTCTATCAGATCATATTAAATTTTAATTTCTAAGTGTAAAGCATCAACATTGCAAACAGTCTCCCTTGATGGGCTTTATTAATCCGTGCCACTTGATCCTTCTATTTTTCAAAGATAGATATTCCAATTTTATTTCAAAGAGCATTTCTCTGTTTTTATCATTAAGATTGTCAATTTTCATGGATTCAACTTTTTAAATATAGATCATAAGAAGAAACAAACTCTGAGGAACACTATTTAAAACCCAAACCACAACATAAAAACAAAATTGTTATATTATGTTTGCTTTTTGTTCCAATAGGATAAGACTGAATACTGTGCAGGAAAATACTGACTCCATTGAATGCAGTATAATTTCATCTGAATTGGTTGATTTAATTAAGTTCAATCATGTTTATTGAGGGCTATTGTCTGACAGGCACTGTGCTAGGCTCTGAAGGCACACAGATAGCAGTAAGAGGCAGGACCAGCCTTCGGGAAGTGTGTAATTTGCTCAGGACACTGAAATGTACACACATGATCATTATACAGGGAGATAGGGCCTGAGTACTAAAGGTATACAGATGGGAGAAAGAGCAGGAAAATCTGGTTTGGGGGGATCAGAGAAGATTTCCTTCACCAGGAAAGACAACATTTTCTAGCCCATAAAGGATCTTGTATTAAATTTATATCTCTCCTGTGAAACTGAGTTGCCCAAGCTACATTTACCCGTGGACCAAATTGGGGTCACATTCACCTAATTTGTTTCCTTTTACTGGCTTGTGCCTCTAAGCACAAGCAGCCCAATCTACTTCTGCTGCAGTTTCACCCTGTACTTGAACACCTTCACCATTGAATTGACATGAGGAATTGATATATATATACTAGAAACCCAGGGCATGAATCCATGCACTGGTGGGGTCCGGCCGGTCTGGCACCAATTGGGGCAGATCGGGGCTGGGCCTGTTGGGAGGAGGAGATGGCGGAGGTTGGCCGGCCAGCCCACCCTGATCACCAATTAGGGCCTGGCTGGCTGGAGGGAGGAGCCACAGGTGATTGGCCGGGGGGGCCCTGCCCCCAATTGGGGTTGGGGGGCTGATTGGGGGTGGGGCCAGTAATGGGGAGGGGCAGTGGGCAGTGAGCTGGCCAGCCCCAGCCCCAAATGGGTGGGGGATGCTGATTGGGAGCCAGTGGCCTGGGGGAGGGGCCATGGGTGGTTGGCTGGTGGCCCTGACCCTGATCGGGGTGGGGGGCCCATCTGGGGTGGAGATGATGGGGGGAGGGGCTGCAGGAGGTTGGCTGCCGGCTCCACCCCCTATTGGAGTGGGAGAGTCTGGTAGTGGGCAGTACTTATTAAAGGATACTTTTGAGAACAGTAACTGGGAAGAATGGGAAAAGAGCAGGTTTGAGCAGAGGAATAAGTAAAGCTGCAATGACGGCCAGGAATCAGCCTCAGCTAATCACATAGAGAGCTCTTGGGTCAATGGGGAGAAAAGGAGATATGTACCTGATCTGGCAGTTCCCTGGCCACAGGGGGTGTCATAGTGACTGGTTGTTACAGTCATTACAGTATTATGATCGCTGGCTTTATATATATAATATATATATAATAAAGAGGTAATATATAATATTATATATTAGTATATATTAATATCTAATCTAATAAAAGACAAATATGCAAATTGACTGTACCTTTGCTGTGCCTTAAGCCACGACCACCAGCCAATCAGAGCAACTATATGCAAATTAACCCAATCAAGATGGTGGCCAGCAGCCACGGAGCTGAAGCGAGCAGGAGACTTGGTTGCTCCAGTGATGGAGGAAGCCAAGCTTCCTGGCTGGCACTGAGATCCACTGAAGACAACAAAGTTTCAATTATAGAAGATAAATAAACTCCAGATACCTGCTTTCAGCCGGCCGTGGCCACAGAGCTGGAGCAAGCAGGAGCCGGCTCTTAGCTCCACTGAAGGCAACAAAGTTTCAATCATAGAAGGTAAATAAATCCCAGAATAAAAAAGAAAAGAAAAAAAGGAGAGGCTGGGAGCTTCCATCGCTGGGGGGCTTGACCAGCCTGAAAACTGCCATCAGCCCCTCACCCAGGCTGGCCAGGCACCCCAGCGGGACCCCACCCTAATCCAGGACACCCTTCAGGGCAAACCAGCTGGCCCCACCCATGCACCAGGCCTCTATCCTATATAATAAAAGGGTAATATGCAAACTGACCCTAACAGCAGAAAGACTGGGAATGACTGGTCACTATGACACACACTGACCACCAGGGGGCAGACACTCAATGCAGGAGCTGCCCCCTGGTGGTCAGTGTGCTCCCACAGGGGGAGCTCTGCTCAGCCACAAGCCAGGCTGATGGCTGCCAGTACAGCGGTGGTGGTAGGAGCCTCTCCCACCTCCTCAGCAGCGCTAAGGATGTCCGACTGCAGCTTAGGCCTGTTCCCCGCTGGCAAGTGGACATCCCCAAGGGCTCCCGGGCTGCCAGAGGAATGTCTGACTGCCAGTTTAGGCCCAATTCCCCAGGGAGTGGGCCTAAGCCAGCAGGTGGTCATCCCTCAAGGGGTCCCAGACTGCGAGAGGGCATAGGCGAGGCTGAGGGACACCTCCCCTCCCCCAAGTGCACAAATTTTTGTGCACCAGGTCTCTAGTATATATAATAAAGAGGTAATATGCAAATTGACCATCACGCCCTCACACAAGATGGCTGCCCCCGTGTGGGCACAAGATGGCCACCACAAGATGGTTGGCAGGGGATGGCAGTTGTAGGCGATCAGGCCAGCAGGGGAGGGCAGTTGGGGGGGGTCAGGCATGCAGGGGAGGGCAGTTAGGGGTGATAGGGCCTGCAAGGGGGCAGTTAGGAGTCTATCAGGCTGGCAGGGGAGTGGTTAGGGGCAATCAGGCAGGCAGGTGAGCAGTTGGGAGCCAGCAGTCTCAGATTGTGAGAGGGATGTCCGATCCTAAAGAGGGATGTCGGACATCCCCTGAGGGGTCCCATGTTAGAGAGGGTGCAGGCTGGGCTGAGGGACCCCCCCCCCCAGTGTACAAATTTTGTGCTCTGGGCCTCTAGTATATATATAATTCATGGAAGAACTATTATTATTTTATACTTGTATTGCAAATCTCATCCAAAATAATTGACTAATGACTCATTTTGTGAGAGAAGCAAAGTAAAAGAGATAGTATGCAACCTTGCTCCCATCCCTCCTCCAGACAAACCCCATTTTAGATCTGTAAGTTGAGGAATGATGGAAGAAAGAGAAGAGAGGAAGATGAATTTCTCCTTTGGCTCTATGCCCTCCAAGTAACAAGGTATTTTGCATCTGTTTTTCTTGAGACTCCTCTAGTCTATTATGCAAGTGCATATGTATACCTCTCCACTGAGGAAAAACAAGGGCAATGGCTGTTGCACCAACATCTCATAGATGGACATATGGGATAAGCTGCCAAGATTTTGCTGTGCTTATTTCCAGGTATCTGTCTTCCTGAGAATTCCATCAGTAATTAGAGCATAACACCCAGCTAGGTAAATATGGGTTTTGAACACTCTCTATAATTCAAAAATAGACAATAAGAAAGTTGTCCTCTATCACCTGTACCTCTCTATACCTCTTTGTTACAGATTGCATAATCTTGATGAGACTGGCTTGACATAACTGATGCATAGTTTGCTGTTTAGAGTAAACTGAATGATGATACATTCATTCGGTTAACTGTTAATCTTGCCACTGAAAATGGTAATTGTTTGAAAAATGAAAATGAGAAAAGTTCTGGTTTTACTCATTATGTTCTCTTGGAAACAGATGTTACCATGCAGTTAAAAATTCCTTTGCTTTTAATTAAACTTTATATTTTGAGATCTCGGGAGTCACACGCACTCTTGTGATGAAATAATACAGAGAGATCCTGTGTGTTCTTCCCCCACTTTCCCCCATGGTCACATTTTGCAAACTGGAGTGGAGTATAGTATCACAGCTAGTATATTGATATTGATATTGATACACTTATGAGATAATCTACTAATACTATTCATATTCTCCCAGTCTTACATCTAATTTGTGTGTGTGTGGTGTGTGTGTGTGAGAAAGAGAGAGAAAGAGAGAGAGAGAGAGAGAGAGAGAGAGAGAGAGAGAGAGAGAGAGAGAGAGATGTGTATTTATTTCTATGCAATTTTATCATGTTTATGTTCATATAGCTACCACAGTCAAGGTACAGAACTGCTCCATCCCTACAAGGGTTCCTCATATTGCCCTTTTATAACCAAAACCACCTCCCTAACCTCCATCTTTAATCCCTAACAAATACCAAAATCTTCTTTATTTCTATAATTTTGTCATATCAAGAAGGCTATATATATGGACACATACAGGTAAGTAATTTTGAAATTCGTCCAAGTTGGTATGTCTATCAATTATTTTTATTATATTATTGCTGAGTAGTAATCCATAGTATAGGTGTACCTCTATCTACTTAACAGTCAGCTGTTAAAAGACATCTGGGATGTTTCCTGTTTTTGTGAATTATTAATAAAGTTGCTGTTTCCAGGTTTTTTATATTACTAATAAAGCTGCTGTGAACATTCTTACACAGGTTTTTTTGTATGAATATAGGTTTTCATTTTCCCTGAGATAGATGCCCAATTGTGCAATTTATGGGTTGTATGGCAATTGCATGCTCAGATTTATATGAAATTGCCAAACTGTTTTCCAAAGTAACTGTACCATTTTATATTCCCACCAGCAATATATCAGTTTTCTACCTTTTTTTACATCACATTAGTCTGTGTAAGTGACAAAATTAGTAAATAAATACATGACCCATGTAATACAAAACAGCTCGTAAAATGTCAACCCAAAAAAGTCCAAAGGGTAAAAAGGCCGGTGCTATATAAAAAAAAGCTCTCTCGAGCAAGGGCCTCTCTCTGCCTTGCCTCAGCTCCTAACAGGTAAGCTCTATGTTCCTGGAAAGTCCCAATATGCCCTAAAACTTTGTTTGGTGTAAATTAAAATAAACAAATCTTTTTTTTATTTTTCAAAACAGGATCATGGCCTATAAAATGCTTCAAGTGGTCTTGTGTTCAACTTTGCTTATTGGTAAGAACCTATTTTTTTTCTACTTACATCTTTTACAATTACTAGGTTGATAGATAACCCCTTTTGACTTTTTAAAGACACAAATAAACAGACTTTATCTATAGACTAATTCTGAAGCATTGAGGAAAACAAGCTATGTGCCATGCTGTGTTTTTGAACACGTTAGTGTTAATTGTGTGTGTGTGTGTGTGTGTGTGTGTGTGTGTGACCATTTTATTCCTAATTATTGTTAACATAGTAACATGCTGCTGTTGCTAAGAAATTTATTGAATTGCTGCCACCAAAGAAGTGCTCTGGTGTCCTTGGGCAAAGAAGAATTTAAATGCCTTTTAGAAACTGTAATACTTACATCGTACTATTATGTGGCGACCTCAAGGTACTTTGAAAGTATGAATTTATTAACCTTTAGGGCAAGCAGTAGCTCAGAGAAGTGGTGTTTTAAAGACAGATCAAGGAAGGCACTGGAGGCCAGGTAATTTGCTGCCATATTGGCCTGGTAATTCAGGGGCTTATATCTGAATTGAACTGAGAGATCATTTGTTTTTCTTGTAACCCAAACTGAAGATACTCACAAAGGTATAAATTATTCTCAGTTAAATCTCTGTAATTTATAAATACTCTGATGCAGATGCTTAAGTCAGAATAAATTTCTACTTTTATAATATGCCTCTGAGAACCATGCAAAAATTATGTACTTTGCTTGAGGTATACACGCACGCGCGCGCGCGCACACACACACACACACACACATATCTATATCTAAATCATTTTTTATATTTCATTTGTTTTTTTGCATTATATTTTAATCTTATTTGTCAATTAAAGTTTACACTCAATGTTTTGTTTTAGTTTCATGTGTACAGCATAATGGTTAGGCAATCACATACTTTACAAGTAATCTCCTGATACTTCAAGTACCTACCTGGCACCACACATAGGTATTACAATATTACTGTCTGTGTTTCCTCTGCTGTACTTACATCTCCATGACTATTTTATAACTAACAATTTGTACCTCTTTTCTTTTAAAGCGAAGTAGGATTTATTGAAGATATACTTCAAACGAGGAGCAGGCCAGTCCAGAGAGAGTGGCCTCGAACTCCTGGGTTATACGGTTTAAAAGAGGGATTTTTCTGGGTGGAGACTTTCATTTACATTCAGGGATGATTGACAGAAAAGGGTTACATAACTATATTTCTTCTGCATATGTCCTTACACACCATAATGCATACTGAAAAAAAACCCAATTTATACTTCTTAATCCCTTCACTTTTTCACCCAGTCCCTCAACCTCTTTCCCCTGTGGCAACCATCGGTCTGTTCTTAGTACCTATGTGTTTGTTTCTATTGTATTTGTTTATGTTGCTCTTTAGATTTCACATATAAGTGAAATCATAGGGTATTTATTTTTCTCTGGTTTATTTCACTTAGCACAATTTCACTCTAGGTCCATTCATGCTGTTGCAAGTGGTAGATCTCATTCTTTTGTATGGCTAAATAATATTCCACTTTATATCTGTTCCACCATTTTTTTATTCACTTGTCTACTAATGGGCTCTTGGGTTGCTTCCATATCTTGGCTACGGTAAATAACACTGCAAGTAACAAAGGGGTGCATATAGTTTTTGAATCAGTTGGGTTTCTTCAGATATATACCCCAAAGTGAAATTGCTGGGTCATAAGGCAGTTCCATTTTTAACTTTCTGAGGAATCTTTACACCGTTTTCCAGTCTGTATTCCCACCAACTGTGCACTGTATCTAAACTATTAGTCTAGGTATATATGAGAATACATAATTAGCCTTTTATTCCTATGCTTGTGAATAATTTTTGTTAAGGTAAGAAACATTAAAACCTATAAATAATTTTTGTAAGTTTATTTGAGCCCAACTGTTGACAATTGCTGGGAAGCAGAATCTCAATGTATTGACATAATGCTCTGAAGAATGGTGGTTTTTCACCCATTTTCAAAAATTACCATCAAAGGCGGGTTACATGAAATCCATTGGTGATAGATTAGGGAGGTGGGAGAAAGCAAAACAGGGAAATGTCTGGGATTGGATAAAAAGTAAAATGATAGACGCTTGCTTCTTTTACATAGATGGGTACAGGATAGTTAACAGTCAACAATTAACACAATAACAATGAGGGAATTTGTGGCCTGTGCCCTGGCACATTGGTTGTGCCCTAAGGGGTCCAGAAAAGGGGAAGTTACAAGTTACCCTGACATTCCAAAGGTATGTTATCATAGATGCAAAAAGACAACAGGCTCAGTTAAGATCAAAGTTTATCTTTGTCAGGGAAGATACCTGCTTAAGAAATGACTACCCACCATAACTGCTTTTAGTTAAAATTTTCATTTCAGACCATCCTTTGTGGTTACTTTAGGTCTTTGAGTTTGCAAGACCGCCATGCAGGCCTCCCCTGAGCTAGTCAGGTTAGCATGTGGCCCCTTTTGTCCACAATTTTAGTAGAGGTCTTTTTCTAATCCTCACCTGAGGGTATGTGTTTATTGGTTTTAGAGAGAGGAAGAAAGAGAGAGAGAGAGAGAGAGAGAGAGAGAGAGAGAGAGAGAGAGAGGAAGAGAGAGAAACATCCATTGGTTGCCTCCTGTACATGCTCCATCTATGCATCCTGACCTACGTGCCCCGACTGGGGATTGAACACAGGCAGGGCTACATAAAGAATTTTAATCATCAATATTGCACTTTATATTTTGGACATGTTTAATTAAATTATTTAGAAATTTTTAACCACATTAATATAAAGCAATTATCATCACACCAAGTTAAGCCTATATCTCCAGACGAAAAAAAGTGAGTTTGGCTCAGGTTAAGTGAGTGAGTGAGGAGCACATTGCAAACTGAAGCCATGGGCTGGTTATAATCCATCAGTATAAAGCTTTGCCTTGACTGCTGATCCATGCAATTGACTTTAGAGTTGGTGACAGTGGATGACTGCAAGGCTAAAAGCACTACATCTGGTCCACATTCCCCTGTGAACACTGCAGGGTCAAAAATATCTGGCAAAGGGGAAATGGTTCTGCAAAAGTGATTTTTGTGCACTTAGAAGTTGGAATTAACTTTAACCCCAGCTGAGATACAAATATGTCTACCTATAAAGAAACTGCGTTGACTCACTTCACTTAATAGTGAATAAATAAATGAATGACTGAGTTTATGTCATTGAAGTTCATGCAAGTGCAAGCTGAGATCAGAAACTAAGAACAGAGGATTGTGGACACTGCTGGGTGCCCTTCAGATCTCAGGAAAGAAGCCTTTATTGCTTTCGGACTGAAGAGACTGAAGTCTTTAGAACCCAGTTCATTTGTTAAACTAGTAACTAACTTAACCAACATTTTCTAAGTCATACCGCTCTAACGTAGGAAAATATTAGCTTGAATCAACTTTCTTTTACTTCTCCTCCCTCCCTCTTACATATAAGAATGAGGACACATTTGTAATACCTTAACCAATAAAGAAAAAAAGAAAAGAAAAGAAAAAGAATGCAGCCTATTCATCTATTCCTCCCTGGAGCCCTTTTGCTTATCATAAAAAAACAACAATTTAAAAAATTTGTTTGTTTCTGTTATTTAAAAAAGTTTTCTCTGTTACAGATTAGTTGTCTAACAAGTTACTTTTATCTAGAACTTAATTTGAAGTAAATAGGGAAAAGATCTCACTATCTATTTTCCTAATGGGAATGCTGAAGCTAAAATGATAGTCTTACTCAAGTAATGACATATATGGGCAAAGTCCCCAAATTATTTTATTGATTTTCTCAAAATAGTACCTTACACATTGGAGATGATTCCCTAGTCAGAGAATTAGAAGTCAAATGTCATCATTTGATTATAAAACAAAGCAACTCTCTCGTTAGCATTTAGGTCAAGAATTGCTTTCTCCTATAATAAACCAACAAAATTGCTACTACTATTTTAAGTCTTTATTATGTGTCAAGAGCTATCCATATGTAACCTTAATTCAATTCAATTCTCAGAAACACTCTGCAAATAGGTGTTATGATTCCCATTATACAAAAAGACAACTGAGACTTAGACAAGATAAATGACCAAACTACACGGTTAATCAATAGTGGGTGCCAATTCACATACAAATTCTACATCCAGGTCTTTTGAGAACAAAACCCGTCTTTCTACAAACTGTCCCCTCCAGCACCACAGTCCTAGATATGGGCTATGCAGAAACAGGAGAGGAAGCAGGACACACAGCAAGATCTCCTGAAAAAGTAATAGGGCCAGTATTGTAGCCATTGGTTCGACAAGTAAAGGTCTGGAGTTAGGGAGCTGGGTGACTTTATCTGAGGAAATAGGGTCAGACCAGGATATAACTGAAGATTGTTCTATGACAGTTCCTAGTTGTACTGAAGGGAAAATGAAGTCCTGAACTCAACATGTTCCACCTCAGTAGTAGAGCACTTAATAAAATCAAATAGCCCCATATCTCAGAAAGAGGAAATAGAGAAAATATACATATTTGGAAAATGTTTCACTAAATAAGTAAACCAATTTTGGGGGTTGACTCATATATGAAACAATTGGGGGGGAATGGGGGGGAGAAGGAGTTATGCCCTTATTATTGGCCTGTGATCAGGACTATCTATAAAGTACAAGTGTGTCTTTTGGTTTTATACAGAGGAAATCTGAAAGTGCTTTTAGCCTGTTTCTCTGGCATAGTTTAAACTCCTGTTTTTCAGTCCACAGTTAGTAACCAAGGCCAATTTATCATGAAGTTTGTTTGGTTTGGTTTGGTTTGGTTTCTTTTGACAAGAGCTGTTAAGCTTACACTTTCTTCCCCATGACCCCATCAGCACCTCCAACCCCTCCCTTTTTGCCCTCTCTTCATGAGGGGAATAGCCCTTTTCCATCAGGCCTGTAGCCCTCCAATTTTTTGGAGAGTCTTTATTCCTTGATACACTTTTGGTTTCTTTTATAAGATTTTTATTTAAAAATCTTAATTTAAGCCCTGGCCGGTTTGGCTCAGTGGGTAGAGCGTTGGCCTGCGAACTGAAGGGTCCCAGGTTCGATTCCGGTCGAGGGCATGTACCTTGGTTGCAGGCACATCCCCAGTGGAGGGTGTGCAGGAGGCAGCTGACCGATGTTTCTCTCTCATCAATGTTTCTAACTCTCTCTCCCTTCCTCTCTGTAAAAAATCAATAAAATATATTTTTAAAAAATCTTAATTTTACCTACTCACTTTGGCTTAAGGTTGATCTTGCTTTGAAGAAAGTGGGTAGTAAGAATAAACTGGTAAATAACTTGGTTGGACAAAAACCAAAAATGTCATTGCCTATGACTAGATTCATTGAGCATGCTGAATGTTGTAGAAAAACTCTCTTTTCCTAGCCATGTGGAATTTTTTGTCATGTCACTAGAGTTGGGAATACCATCAACACACATAGGCAGTGACCCAGAAAGGCTCACTATGGGATCATGCAAAATGCTGCTTTTCATGAGTTACAGATTTCTCTGTCTATACCAGTGGTTCTCAAACTTCTGGCCCTTTAAATACAGTTCCTCATGTTGTGACCCAACCATAAAATTATTTTCGTTGCTACTTCATAACTGTAATGTTGCTACTGTTATGAATCGTAATGTAAATATCTGATATGAAGGATGGTCTTAGGTGACCCCTGTGAAAGGGTCATTCGACCGCCAAAGGGGTCGCAAACCACAGGTTGAGAACCGCTGGTATGCGATTAAAGACCAATAAAATATCTGCTGGCTCCAAAGTATATCCCAGGGAAATACGTGGCCACGAGAGTGATAGTGAATGTGGCTGTGTACTGAGAACAGGTTAAAACAGATGGAAGTTGAACTCAAGCCAAACCAGTTTCTGTTTACATTTCAAAGTACTCAACACATCAGCAATTGTGACGTCAATAAAGTTGAAATCTCTGAGTTAAAAGTTCAGTTACAAAGCATTTTAATAACAGATCATTTACTATGATCCTGAGGATTTGAGAACTGGTCCCATAGTCCAGTGCCTCTTTTTTTCCCCCCAATGCAGGTCCATCAAACCTCCTTGCTTCTCTCATCTTACTGCCTGTTTGTGTCCTGTTCTCCTCAGGACTTCTTATATTTTACAACCTCCCTTCTTTTTTCTGTTCTTTCTTTGATTTCTTTTCTTGATTTCTCTCTTCTCCTTTCTTTTTCTTTTTCTCTCACAACCCAAATTTCTTAGCTCTCATTTTGTCTCTCACTAATTTTTATCTGAATTTCAGAAAAATGAAAGAATCCATTCTATTAAATATAACTATTTTATCTTCCACCATGAAGTTTTGGTCAGTGACCAAAGTATAGAGTGAAAAGAAAAAATTAACTATTTTATTATTTGTGAAGAAAATTATTTGCTTAACACAAATAAAAAAATATTTAAGTCTAAAAATTATTAAAATACCTAAACATTAGTATTTTAATCTTTCACAAAATTAAAAAAAAAATTATCCTACATTTATATAGGTCTTTGAGAATGTTACTGAATTGCCAAGATGTTTGTATATCCTTTTCTCCTGATTCTCTATAGTACTTAACTAGAGGCCCGGTGCATGAAAATTCATGCACTGGAGGGGGGTTCCCTCAACTTGGCCTGCCCCCTCTCACAGTCCGGGAGCCCTCATGGGCAGGAAGCGACCCGCAATCAGGGGAAGGTGACGCTCCCATCACACCTCTGCTGCTGCCACTGCTGGCAGTGCAAGCCTCAGCTGGCCTGGTTACTTGAGCCTCAGGCAGCCCTGGGTGGCTGGGCAGCTGACATGAGGCTTGCCTGCGCCTTTGGCGTCAGTTGAGCAGCTGCCATCCAAGGCTTGCCTGTGCCTCAGGCCAGCCCTGGGTGGCTGGGGGGCTGAGGGTCTCTAGAGGCAGGTGCGCGGAGCTGGCCCAGCCTTGCCACATACCTGCCTCCCCAGTAGGGCTGAGGGGACTGGGCACCACCATCTTGTGGCTGTGTGCGCTGCCACCTTTGAGGGTGTGACAGCAATTAGCATATTCCCTCCTTATTGACTGCGGGTGCTGCCATCTTTGCAATGGCATGAGGGCCAATTAGCATATTCCCTCTTTATTAGATAGGATCCCTAGTGACCATTTATACTTTCAGTACTTAACTTATGTGCACACATAATTGCCTGGGTACTTATATTATCTATTTTTTTAAGACATCAATAATTTAAGGGCATGGGCTGATTTGTATTGTCCAATACAAATAGTAAATAGTAAATGTTATTCCCTCATTGTTTGGACTGAGTGCTAGGTGCTTTACTTTCAGTATCCCATACCTAAGTGTTTTGAACTTGTGACAGGACTATAGTGCTTATTCTCTAGTACAGGTATCAGGTAACACTACACATATCAGTATCACTGGAACCCAAGTGAAAGAGCTACTATGGGCCCATCCTATGAACCTGGCAGATATTTTATGTCTTCTATCCCCACTGAATCCCAACACATTTACTTCACAGATGCTGAAGGTTACATGAGGGAAGAAATCAGTCATGGCTGTCCAGGGATGGAAAACTCCTGCTGGTTGGAGTGCTTTGTTTGTGCTCTATTTTTTTTTCTCCTGTTTCTTAGTGAGGATCTGAGCAAACAGACCTGTTGGGTTCTCTGAGCCACCTTCTGACACATAGCACTCCCCTTCTATGCCCTGGTTTTGATCAGGTTGAGAAATAAACCAAAGATGATTAGGAAAGGCAATCCATTTTCTTTATTACTAAGAAAGGCCAACTGGAAGATGCAATGTGCACTATATATAAGTACATAACAGCCCGATGACTGGGCCCACACCTTGGCAAATTTCATACCCAATTGCAGGTTGCAGGACCAGAACAGGAAGTGTGCCCTCTGAGGGCAGCGCACTCTCCGGAGAAAAAAGGAAGAGTGAGCTGGACATGCCTGTTGCACTTACCAATTAAATGAGGCACGTCCCCTCCAGAGGGGCAGAGCACACCAAGGGAAAAGGGAGGCCTGAGATTAGTCCAAATTGAAGAAAACAGGAATCTGCCATCAAACGCTGCCCTTTCATTCTGTATCTTAAGTTTCACATTAATTCACATTGATCCTTTTAGTGTATGGGTTCCTACCACAAGTATCATTTTCATGGTCACATGCATAGCATACAGACTAGTCAGTCATTTCTCCACTATCCAGTTTAAAGTGTCTTTTCCAGCCTTCCCTGGAGATGGCAATATAGGGAGTCTTTCCACTTCTAATATAGCTCCCGTTACTCCCATACTGCTCACCAGCCTGTGATGGGCACTCATCTTTGTGCATAATGTGAATACATTTTTATTTGTTTTGCTTTAATTATTGGGCAGGTCTATTTTGACTTCTCTTTCACTTATTTCTGTCTGTTTCAGTGCTGAATTTCTCAGCATGTAAATTCCTTGATGGTAGTAGGAGCTGTGCCCACTTAGCATATTCTGTATGTTCCAATGACATAATACCACACAGAGAAAGACATTTTCAGTTAATGACTTATTTGTTATGAATACATCCCAGTTAAAAACATTAGAGCTGGAAGAGACCTTAGAGATGATATGATGCAGCCTCATCTTACAGAACAGATAATGGAGATACAGGGATAAAAAGTGACTTGGTGACTAGTCACTGCCAGGGCCAGGATAAGACTTGGCATCTCTGATCTTTCTTGGCTTGTGAGAAGAGAGGTGTGATCTCGAATAGCTCCATCCTCCTGCCTGTTTCTACTGCACAGAACTTTCTGCAGAGGATATTCTAGAATGGTTTCGATAGTAGAATTAAGCTTGACAGGTCTTAGTAAGACTATGATACAGGATGAAAGAAAGGAGGGTGTATAGGAATTTGGAAAGAGAAAAATATATTTTTATAGCTTATGATTATAAAGTTTAAAAAAGGTATTAACCTGACTCACATTTGCCTACATTTAAAAAACCCACTCATTTAATAGCCAACAAGGTAATAAAAGTCAGGGTTCGGTTTTCAAACCCCAGCAGGATTACATAGGCTTACAAACACAAAACTCTGATTTTGTTCTCACTAACTTTCAAGGATGATCAGGCAGATTGAAAAAGGGAGGAGAGATTTCTCAAGCAGAGAGGATAATAGCATGCCCTTCTATATAACTTACATTTTATTTCCAGTCTTGCCATTGACTTACTATGTGACCTTGAGTGAGTCATTTCATCTCCATGTGACAATTTTCTCATTTGTAAAATGGGATAATAAATACTACTTTCTGTCTCTCTCCTGGGTGATGTTATTATCACCATCAATTAATATTTATTGGATGCCTGTTGGTCGCATAATGCTGAGGTAAGCGCTTTGTTCTGGAAGGGGGAGGGTGGTGTGGAGAGGGGTGCCGGAGGAGATTATATGAGTGAAATATTTTTCATGAGCAAAAAAAAGGAAAAAAAAAGATTTACAAAAGACAGAATCATTAGAGCTTAAAATAGCTTGGGCTTATATTTTAAAGCATGCTTCTCGGCCAAGATTGATGTAATAGCAATGTTTTTTCTTAGCAATTGTACAATGTACCAGGATAATGATGCAGAATACTGGTTTTACTTTTGGATGTTTCTAAATAAAACTATCTTAAGAATTATTGTGATTTCTTTTTCAGCTGTAAATTATATCCTAAGCATAATTTTTTTAGAAATATTTATTTGATATTGAGGTTATCAGATTTACTTTACCTAGACATTCCCTTTGTTTTAAAAGGCAACTTTTTAAAAACAGAGTAAGTGCACATTAAACATGTACCATTGTAGAACACTTTTGATTCAAATGTAATAAAGAGAAATCTGAAAGTCACCTATTAATACATTTCAGCTGAAACCAAAAATGCAATACTGGTCAGTCCATACCTAAATGAATGGGAGTTCCCAGTTCCCAGTTCCCTCCCAGTCCATCCTGTCTTCCCATCCCTCTGTCACCTACTTACCTCTCATCTGGACTATTTGAAGAGCCTCTGACCTTGTTTCTTTCACTCTACTCTCTTCCTTTTACCAGCGGCTCTCCATACCATTGACAAAGGAGTTGTCAAAAGTAAATCTATGAATGGATAAACAAAATGTTGGCATATACATAACAAAATATTTAGCCTTAAAAAAGAATGAAAGGCTGACATATGCCACATCATGGATAAAACTTGAAGATATTATACTATGTGAAATAAGTCAGACACAGAAAGACAAATATTGCAGGATTCCCTTTATCTAAGGTCCCTAGAATAAACCAACTCCTAGAGACACAGAGTAAAAAGGTATTTACCGGGGGCTGGGGGAGAGGACCATGGGAATTATTGTTTAAAGGGTACAGAGTTTCTATCTTTGACACTGAAAAAGTTCTGGAGATAGTGGTGATGGTTGCATGACATTGTGAATGTACATGATACCACTGAAGTATATACTTAAAAATGTTTAAAATGGTATGTTTTATTTATGTATATTTTATCACAATAAAAATTTTTTTTTTAGTAAAACTGGTCCTGATCATTTTCTGGCACATAAATGATCATTATTTACAGACTAAAGCCCAAAGTCCTTGGTATAACAGTATAATATTTCAGAATCAAGCTCCAGATTATCTTTCCAACATTATCTTTAACACATCCATACCACAAAGTTACCTTCGATCACACTGGCAAAGTGAGGGTCATTGAACCTGAAACTCACCTTGCTCCTCTGCTCTGAGCTCTTCATCTTCTTCAGCCTGGAATACATGCCCTTTGCTGCCACTCCCTCCTCCTAGCTGTGAAACCTTACATATTCTTTGATGCTCAACTCAAAACTAATTTCTCTGTGCAGCCTCCATGCAATATTCGAATTACTCACTCCCCCTTTAGAAGGTCTAGTCACAATATGTGTTCCTATAATTATTTGTGAACTCTGAATATAATGTGAGTTCCTTAGAGGCAAGGGGTTTTCACTTGTTTTTGATTTGTTTGTTTGTTTGTCTTTCCATGCAGTGGTGATTATCAGAGAGGCTGTCATTTTCAATAGACACTCATTTGAAAACAGAGGTTACTGGATTGGCAAGTTAAAGTAGAAATAATAGGGCTAATAATTTGAACCCTTCTTAGTGCAGTGTTTTGCATCCAGTTGAGACTGGGGTGAGGCAAGTGGCAAGCTTATGGTACAACATTTGCATAACCCTGAGAGTGAGTTCCTTCTTATATTTTACTAGAGGCCCAGTGCACAAAATTCATGCATGGGGGAAGGGGGTGTCCCTCAGCCCAGCCTGCACCCTCTCCAATATGGGACCCCTTGGGGGATGTCTGACTGCTGGTTTAAACTGGCAGTCAGACATTCTCCTCACAATCCGGGACTGCTGGCTCCCAACCGCTTGCCTGCCTGCCTGCCTGATTGCCCCTAACTGCTTCTGCCTGCCAGCCTGATCACCCCCTAACCATTCCCCTGCCAACCTGATCAATGCCTAATTGCTCCCCTGCTGGCCCAATTGTCCCCAACTGCCCTCCCCTACAGGCCTGGTCCCCCCCCAACTGCCCTCCCTCCCCTGCAAGCCTGGTCCCCCCCGACTGCCCTCCCTGCTGGCCTGGTTGCCCCTAACTGTCCTGCCCTGCTGGCCTGATCACCCACAACTGCCCTCCCCTGCCGGCCACCTAGTGGTGGCCATCTTGTGACCACATGGGGGTGGCCATCTTGTGACCACATGGGGCGGCCATCTTTGACCACATGGGGTTGGCCATCTTGTGTGATGGTGTGATGGTCAATTTGAATATTACCTCTTTATTATATAGGATGCTTTAGTGACCTCACTTGCCTCATCCTAGTCTCAACTCTGTTGATTAGCAGTTTCCTTGATATTAGTAGGTGCTTATAATGCATTGCATTAGTTATCTACTATGGCATAACTCATTTCCCCAAACCTTAGCAGCTTAAAACAATCCACATTTATTATTTTACAGTTTCTGAGGGCCAGGAATTTGGGAGTGGCATAGGTTGATGATTCTAACTTAGGATCTCTCACGAGGTTATAGTTAAAGATGCTAGTGTGGGCTGTAGTCATCTGAAGGCTTGACTGGAGCAAAAGCATCAGATTCCCAGTGCCTGGCTTACATGGTTGTTGGTAGAGGACTGACTTCCTTTAGGGCAAGGGATCCAAGAGCGGGCAAGCCAGAAGCTATGATAGCTTTTATGTCCTAGCCCCAGAAATCACACACTGTGATATCACACACTATGCATACACTGGTCAGCCCTGCTAAGTGAAAGAGGTGACCACCCAGAATACGAATAACAGGAGGCAGTGATCTTTGGGGACAATCTTAGAGAATGGCTTCCACCACCATCTGGTTTGACTGTATTGAACTAGATTACGTAGCAGCAGGCAAGAATTATTTCTGACATCTGTTACTAATATCTTCTGAGGTTGACTTTTGTCTTCTATTTTTAAATTATTGAATAAATAAAGTTGCTAACATTTTATAAATGAAGACTATGTCTGAATCATTTTTCAATCCTGCGTTAGCAGTAGTGCAGAGTTTTGCATCCAGAGGCAGCCTGATTGATGTATAGTATCCAGAGAGGCTGTCGTTTTCCATAGACATTCATTTGCAACCAGAGGTTACTGGATTGGCAAGTTAAACTAGAAATAATAGGGCTAATAATTAAAACCCTTCTTATAGCCCAAGGCCGAGCTTGGAAAAGCATGCGTTCATAGAGAATGTGTAAATAACTGTTGTTTCTTTTTGTCTAAAATGCCTAAGACTATTATTATTATTACTATTATTATTACTATTACTATTGTTATCTGGCCCCAAGTATTCCTGGCTCACAGTCATAATGTAGTGCAGTAGCTCTGAAGGAAGAACTTCATCTCTGCGTCCCACTGGTTGTGTGGCCTTCAACGTATTTTTTTAAATTTTCTATGACTTAGTTTCTGTGTCTGAATAATGAAATGATTGACAGTGCTACTTCTTAGGTTTGTTGTGAGTATTAAATAAGGTAATTCAGCTAAAGAATTTAGCACCATGCTCAATAAGTGCTAGCTAATATTATTAATATTTGTGTATATACTTGTTTTCAGAGATTAGTCTTCTAGATTCACAATGACTTTTGCTCTCATTATTCCAACAGTTTAAAATTAAAAGTCTTGCCCTTCTCCCATGAAGTTAATTTAATATTTCCTTCAAGGAATAGGTTAAGCAATTTCCTTACCATGAAAATGTCTGCTTGTGTCCCAAAACCCTAGTGCTCAGTAATATAGGCTTCTCCAAAACTCTCTTAGCACAATCAAATCTTATGTTCCCTTATTTTGTATTTTAAGACTTTTCTTCCTCTTTTCTAGAGAGAAATTTCATACCTGATAGCTCACTTACCCCGATCCATACAGAGTATTTGTCAATAGATATCTGTTTAATGATGAATCTGTAGAGTGCCTAACATAACATGCTTACAATTAGATTTGTAATAAATGCTTCTTTATCACAAGCAATAAACAGACTGCATTGTTACATATAGGTGAAGATTGTGTGTTTTCCTTTATA